>NW_026126616.1:2022500-2495000 GCF_943737965.1 Phodopus roborovskii | reverse complement strand
TCTGAACCATAAAGGCGGGGGAGGGGTCCTCAACCCCCCTTCCGCCTGCATTTTGTACCAATTCCTCGTATTGGCTAAAGTGACAGATCAACGCACAGCCAGTGTGGAGCCGGGTTTGTCTGGCCATGCCATCAGATCCTGGAGGACGAGGCAAGGTGGATGAGGGCAGAGAGTGGGGGACAGAAGAGGGGACAGAGGGTCCTACACATTCAGCCTTACAGCATTTTAGAAACGTCAGTGGAATACAGGCCGCTGTGCCTGTCAATGGGGATTCCTGTTGTCAATGGGGATGGGAGTGATTGCCAGTATTCGTTACAACAGTAGCATTAGCCATCGTGTGTTAAGCATTTCCCACGTAGACGGCAATGTATTTCATTACAGGGCATTTTGCACATAGTATTTCTAATTTTTATAGCCAATCTGTTAGGCACATGTTATTGGTATCTGTGTCAGGCAAGGCAAAATGAGTTTGTAGGGCTCAGCCTCCTGCCTGCGGTTGCAAAAAAATCAGTAGTAGAAATGGGATTTTTACTCCCGCCTGGGTAACTCAAAGCGACTGAATCTGAGCTAGAGAGGTGAGCGTGTGGCTTCCTCCATAGTGGAATAGTGATTGAAGGAGGAGGAGAAAGAGGGGAGAGGAGGTCGTCTTTAACTTCTTCATCTGGACAGCTGTTGTAGAGTTAAAGTGTAACATCTGGCCAAAACTGAGTGTTACGGCAGAGTTCAAAAACTTTAAGAAGCAGAGACCAGACCCTGGTGCAGTCAGGCCTGGGGACCACAGGGGTCTGTGTGAGCCTTACGATCTTCGTGGATGACGGTGCAGAGGCTGAGGCCAATGGTGAGTATTTCCTTAGGGGTGCCTGCTGCCCCTGAGCACTGTCCTGGGCCCCCAAGAGGTGCTCCATCCAGTGCCTGGTTCTAGAAGACAGTGAGGATAGCCTCCAGGCACAGGGGACGAGGTAGAGCAAGGGGTTGCCACAGAAAGTGCCACGCTGCTCATCTTGCACAGTAACGAAAGTCTCACGTTGCCGCACAATGGGTAAAAACAGCACAGGCACTCCTTGGTTTGTTTGTGCTCACAGCACTTGTGTGCTTCCCAGAATAAAGGAGCAGGCCTGGCATGTACCGGGGAAGTCAGGGCCAGGGTCATATCTGAGGATGCCACGGTGCCACTCTAAGCTAGCCAGACTTGGTGGGGTCAAAGGGTGCTTCCTGCTTCTTTTGTGGGTAGAGAATTCCCTCCCTTCTTCCTAACCTAGGTGCCGTGACTATGATACCCCATTAGTGCTGTGACAGGTGTTGGCCTACTCACTGTCTCTGATTGAAGTCCATATCCTGAGGGTCACTCAAATACACTGCTCGTCAACAGATCAGGGAAGGGGCCCGGAAGGAAAGAGAGGCTACAGGGTAGAGAAGAGGTGGTTATATACCCTGCCAATAGGGTGGCTCCATGTGGACTGGAATTGGCTCTGACTCCAAAACATGAGAGGCACAGATCTCTGACCTGGGTCCTGCACACAGTAGGTGTTATTTAACACTGCAAAGAACCTAGGCACTCTAGGGTGGTTAAGATCTGGAACTCGGGAGTCCCATGCCTAACATTTGCATCCTGTATTCGGTGACAACAGAAACTCAAATAATAACCAGGACAATAAAAAGCCCAAAGTGCTCCACAAATCTGACATTTCTAAAGCTTCGCACCTGGCCTCGAGTGATGTCGCAGTCCAAATTGTGACCTGCTAAAAAGTGTTTTTTTTTACAGTGGCTTCAGGTCAGGCTGGAGCATTGGCTCCGTGGTTATGAGCACTTGCTCTGGTTGGATTAGAAGCACCCACAAAGCAGGCCACAACTGTCAGTCACTCCCGTTCCAAGGAACCTCACGCCCTCCACTGACCTCTGTGGACGTTACGTGCAATGCATGCACACAGACAGGCACATGCACGCAGACACACACACACACACACACACACCCGACACACACACACAACACACACAGACACACACATGCACGCATGCACACGCATGCATGCGTATGCACGCACAGGCAAAACCTACACATAAAATTAAGTATAAAAATGTAAGTGGCTCCAGGCTGTGTGTATAATGTGGACATAAAACAATGAATCCTGTGTTGAGATTTGGGTTCCAGCCTCTGTGCTTTCTCCTGTGCACACAATTTTTCCAGCAGATGAAAAACAAAGGATGGATCCACGCGCATTTGGGATCAGGAATACATCTCTGAGCACAGAGATGGTTATTATTCATGAATATTCTTCAATTTCTAGACCCATTTTCTCATTGCTAGTCTGACCTTTTTTATATGTGGATTTCTTTTCATCCTGCATGGTGGTCACGGGCTCAATTCATCTCCTAGTTGAAAGCCATGGAGCATGCTACCGTCGATCGGATGCATTTCTGAGTTATCCTAAAGCCTTGCTATTATTGTTTATTTGCATTGAAAATGGAATGCTAGATTCAGGAGACCTGTTTGGCACCCACTCACATGGAAATGATGTGTGGGTTCTTTCCTCAAATTCCCTGTGGACCAGGAGTTGGGCCGGGCAGGCCTTCTCATGTTGCAGGAAAGGCTTATGGACACGTGCAGCTAATTGTCCCCACTCTGCTCTGCTGTTACTGTCACTAAAGATGAAACACTAGCTGGAAGCCTCAGTCAGAGACTGGGTCCAACCCAGGGGATAGCAGATACACTCTGCACAGCCCCTTTCCTCCCTGAGGGCCAGCCCTGTTGACTGGGCCTGGCTACTCTTTTATGCTTGGGAGAGCTGAGCAGATATCACTGATTCAAAGCCATTCTGGAAGGTTCTGGGGAAACGAATCCTCAGTCCATGGCTTCAGCTTGGTACTGTTCTTTCTTATTTAATTTCTCTTCACTCTCATATTTTTAAAAAGTTGCTTGTTCTTTCTATTGCTTCCTGATCCCTCCTGGCTCCAGGCCTGGACCCAGGCTCAAAACCCCAAAACAAACAAACACCGCTCCTCCCCCCAAAAAAACCAGCCTGTTAACTAAATCGTCCCAGGGTAGGGACTGGGGACTGGGTATAGATGGGTGACCGATAGGATTACATACATGAAGAAAAGGTGTGCCCCGCCACAGCTGGGCACAAGACCACAGAAGTTGCCAGCTAAGTGGAGGGAGCCAGAACCAGAGCTCAGCTTTGTCTAGAATATTCCCAGGAAGGCAGCGCAGGGTCACGGTGTGTGTTTTCCCTGTGTGCCTTTCTGGGAATATTCTAGACAGGATTGTTGCTCACTGGCTGGGCATTGTCGGGAAACTGTCCTAGCCTAGTCTTCAGGGTACGGTCTGCAAGCTCAGCTGGGGAAGGTGATCACAGGGTATGGAGAGAAGCGGCTGGCACTCCACCCACAGCTAAGGGAGTCACCTTTTTATTTTCATCGTGGTAGAATACACATAATGTAGTTCAGTAGCAGAACATTTGCTTAGCATGCACAAGTTCCTGGTTCCACTCCGAACAAACAAACAGAAAAGTATCAGACAAGGGATTTGAACCCAGGCATCTGGCTCTTGGCCTGAAATTCCTAAACAGCAGCCATGTCATGAGCTTGGGACCCTCCAGGGTGGCCCTGTTTGTATTTCAATGCCCTTGTCATTTCTAGGGATCCTGACGCCATGGTCTGAGTGAGTCCTGGGCGCGTAGCTAGCTTCCCTGTTGCAGAATGTGATGGGTGCTGTGTTAGGCCAGGGAGGACAGTGTGCTGGGCACCCCGAGTGGCCCCCTGATGCTGTCAGGTGTAGGGCGCCAGGTTTACAGCATTCTTTCCACGGTCATTGAGTGCTGTTACCCTCTGCTTCCTAACATTCACAAAAGGCTCCTGTTGAAGAAGGCAAGTGGTTGAATATGGCAGTCGATCATCATTGGTTATCAATGGGGTAATCTGTCCATGAGTTCATAGCTTCATGAGCTGTTGGGAGGTGCATCCTACTGGATAAAGTAGACTGCAGGGTGGGTGTCCTTGAAGGCCGTGTGCCTCCTCCTCGTCCTTGTTTTCTTTCCTGGCTGTAGTGAGGTGAGCAGACTTGCTCTGGCATCTCCTGTCCACCATGGTGTGGTCCAGGAATAATAGAGCCCAGTAACCCTGGAAGCATGAGCACAGGACACAGCTCCTTCTTTGAGTTGTTTCCTCGCAGAGGCAGAGCTGTGCCACACAAGTGCTCGTATGTAGAGAAGTTCTAGAAGACCTTGCCTTTGAAGGCTTGGCTGTGGGTTCCCAGCAGCCTGCACTTACTAGAGCCCCCACCCCTTACATATTTGAGCCAGAGTCTCCTGTATCCTAGGCTAGCCTCAAACTTGCTATGTAGCAGGGCTCCGTGCGTGCTAGGCAAGTACTCTACCAGCTTTGCTGTATCGTAGCTCTCGCTGGAATCTCAAAGGAACAAGTGTCCAGAATAGTCTGGGTCTTACCAGCTCCTGGTGAACCCGAAACTTATTCAGCAGCTTTCCTGTGGGGTTATGAGAAGGTAGATGGTTAGAGGTTCTTTATAGCAGGATGGTGGAGAGGTCAATAGATGGATGACCTTAGTGCAGGAAACAGCCCGGGATTCAGGGAGGTGTGTGAGGACCACAGAGTAGAAATGACCGGAGGAGTGCTCGAGTGGGTGTCCCGGTGCTGGCCGCACATGCCTGACTCCTCCCAGGGAGAGGTGCCGCCCGGGGTCAGAGTCCAGAGAAGGAGCTGCTGGTCCTTTGGCGCCTTTTGTCATTCCTGTGGTGAGGGTGGGGGTCACTTCCAGAAGGAAGCCAGCCACCAGTCCTCAGATAAGCACGCACCTGCCTGTCCATGTTCACATTCACTGACAACATCCCTCCGAGCCCTAGAGCCCTTCACTTCCAAAGTGAAGGCCACAACCACAGAGAGGCATCCGTCAGAACTAGGTGAAATCAGCCTGGAGGAGCCAACCCAGAGCAGCAGCCAAGGAGCTTGCCTGCTCACCCTCCTCGCTCCCCGCTCCAGTCTGAGTGTGTCTTGGAGTGGAGTTCGTCTATGCCGTCCCTTCCTGGAATTCTGAGACATGATCAGCATGTGGGGAATGAGTCTGTATGTATCCAGGAACCAGGGATGGGCATGAGAGGGGGCTTTGTTGGGCTGCCAGGAAGGTGCCAAGCTCTGCTTTTAGTGGGTGTCTGGCGAATGACACACAGAGTTCCCTGCAGATCTGCATGACCTAGTGCTGAGCGGGGCCAGCATTTTCTACTTCTCTGAGTCTTTGTGTTTCTTTTTGCTGTTTTCTATTGATGCCAGGGTGGAGGCCAGCCTGGGCAGGGCGTCTGGGGGTAGAGTCCTCTGGTTTCAGTACCTTCAGATCCCTCAAGCCCCTTCTCAGAGCCACCCGTCACCCCACCCCAAGGGTATAGATCAGGCTCTTCTTTTGAGTCTTCTGAGAGGAGCAGGCAGACCTTCCCAGGCCAGTGGTCCTCGCAGAATATACCAGAAAGTCAGTGTGATGGAAGAAGTGTTACATGGAGTGGAGAGTTTAAAAAACATAGGAAATGTAATCATTTTGAAGCAAATGAGCGCATTGGGATGCTGCTGTTAACGCTTCGACGCGATGATCCAGTGTTGACGTCATCTACAAAGTTCGTGAGCTCAGTGGAGTCACAGGAAAACACATAAAACACGCAAACTCCCATAACATTTTAGGTAGGTTTCTGGTTTCATATTGGACACATTCTCGGGTACCGTGGGGCATGTGTGGTTGTGCCCGGCCCGTGAGATGCAGGTTGAACACTGGTGTCTGCAGTGTAATGGGGTTGCTCTGCTCTCATATGAAACCGAACATTTTAGGTAGGTTTCTGGTTTCATATTGGACACATTCTCGGGTACCGTGGGGCATGTGTGGTTGTGCCCGGCCCGTGAGATGCAGGTTGAACACTGGTGTCTGCAGTGTAATGGGGTTGCTCTGCTCTCATATGAAACCGAAACCACAGCAGGGTCCTTCTGATATAATTGAGAGCCCTTCGCCCCTTGGCCCCCTAGTCTGTAAATTCACAGGTGTCCCCCCCCCCTTGTGTTGGGAGTGTGGAATTAAAGATATATGCTTACACTGCACTTTAAAATGGCAGCTCTGGGGTCTGTGATTTATTTTGCTGCCAGTCACCATGCCTGAATTCCGAGAGGGTGGTACTTTGGCCTGGAAAGCAGGACTCTGAACAATTCCTACAAGTTTTCTGCTTACACTTTGCTGGACAGAGCCCGTCTTTGGCCCCTGCTGGGAAGATTGGCAAATCAGGGTCTACTCCCAATCAAAGCAGTTTTTCCCGAAGGGATACCGGACTGAAGTGTGTCTATCCTCGGAGATCCCCAGTCTGTCTCCAGGGACTGTGTGTGATGCCTCTGGTCCAGGTCTAGCCCAGAGTTCCAGGTCAAGGGGCCCCCATGGCCCTGTGGTCCATCTCCGTCATCTCAGTCAGCTCCCCTGAGGCCATCTCTGGGGTGCAGGGAGGCCACCTCCCCCCAGGCTTTTGCCGTTTATTCTAAGATACTGGTGGCACTGCCGGGCCCTATCCTGGGGTATTCAGATATTGCCCCAGCAGGGGAGATAAAGAGCCACACACATCGATAAGCCGTCACCTTGGCCCCAGAGCAGAGGCGGTGGGGAGAGCAAGACCTTGCCTTGTGTTTCTTTCCAGTCTTTCTGTTTAACTTCCTGGTTAGTGTTCATTCCTGATCCTTCTAGGTCTCTGAATTTCATGGCGAGACCAGCTCAGGTCACTGCTGTGTGTGTCATCCAGAGTTCTGTCAAATGACAGCATGCTGGAAAAAGACTCCCAGACACTGCTTCTTCGAGTACGCCACTTTTATCTGTTTTCGTTTGGTTTTGTTTTGGGGTGACGTGGTTTCTCTGTGTAGTCCTGGCTGCCCTGGAACTCACTCTGTAGACCAGGCTGGCCTCAAACTCCCAGAGATCCATTTAACTGGGTCTCCAGAGTGCTGGGTAAAGGCGTTGCTCACCCTGTGAGTAGTACATCAGTTTTCATCGGTGAAGGGATATGGCACAGGGACCTGGTTCACTTAAAGCTGCAAAGTGTCTGGCAGTGTTGGCCTAGGTCAGCTCTGGGCTTAAGGCTATGGGCACACTAGCGCTTTCTCCATTTTGTTTCGGTTATCTAAGTTTCCTTAGTCAGATGCATACCTATATTTGCAGCACTCAGGAGGCCGAGGCAGGAGGATCATGAGTTTGATTTTAACCTGGGCTATGTACTCAATAACCAAGCCAAAATACAACAAGCAACAACAAAAAAAGTTTGATAGAATTCCCCTCCTGGTCTACAGTTTGTCTTTAATTCTCTCTGTGTGCGTCTCTCTCTTGTTCAAGAGAGAAACACAAAGAATAAATGCCTCGAGTCCTCCTTCCTCCAGGAGCATGTGGCCGCATGAGTTAACCGGTGACCTGCCATCCTCCTTATCCATGGCAATGTATCTGAGACTCCTGGTCGGATCTGAAGCTGACACACACTCTGTATACCCTGTTTCTTATAAAGTTTAACTCATATCCTAAGCACATTAGGAATGGACAACAGTCAAACAGCAGAACAATTAGACTGATTGCACTTTGGGGCCATTAAGTCAAGCAGAGGTTATTTGAGCACAGGTGTAGCCTGGTAACAGCTGATCCAGTGGCTAAGGCAGGTGCTGAGTAACTAGCCAGCAGGTAGAGGAAACCTCTAACCTCTAGTGTTCATCGGACAGAGAGATGATCCGAAGCCTAGGCCCTAGATCATGTCACATTACTCAGAACAGTGTCAATTTCAAACTTGTTCATTCTTTCTAGAATTTTCAATTGTAGGCTGAGGTTGAAAAGGAGCAGTCAGCCAGCACGGGGCTTGCTGTGTTTAGCTGATTCTTCCCGCTAAAGGGCATGATTGATTAGAAATTAAAAGCCACCTGGCAGAGTAGGGTCTTCAGAACGTGCCTCTCAGGTGGCAGATTTCTGGAACAGACAGTCAGCCTGGGAGTGACAGGCCCTTGTTTCTTCTGCCACAGATAAGATAGCAAAACAAAATAACAGGGGGAAAAAAACTCATACAGTTCTGTGGCGGGCAGGTCGCCTCCCACGTTCCCCCTGTGAGCGGCACTTAAGTAACATACATTGGATTGCACAGCTTGGAAAATTAGCAGCCATTGTCTCAAATTGCTAGATGTTTGGAAGATGCTTTTTCTTTCTTTTAATTTCCAGGTGTTTGAGTAAACAGGTCCTGGAGTGGCGGGTCATCTGAGCAGCCCTGCTGCCTTCACCGCAGGTCTCCAATGGCCGCAAATGCCTCTGTGGGCTCCAGGGGCTCCGGAGTGGCTGGTCGGACCTGGCTCAATGAGGGACTGCTTGTCTGCCTTGGCCCAGCCCACAGCATGGTGTCCAAGAGAGGCCTGCCCGCCCGGAATAAAGGCAGGCTTTCTTTGCTGTAAGCTCACAGAGGGGCTCTCTGAAGGTGGCAGGGAACAGAGTGTCAGTGTTGGGACCGGCCCACCTTCTCTGGTACTTTTCCACCGCTAGTGCGTCCTGGCCTTGGGGCAGCTTTTTACGAGCGCTGCAAAGGGGCAGTGGTGAAAGTCCCTGCCCGCGTCTCAGCCACAGAGACGCAGAATCTCCCCGGGGAGATGAGCAGGGATGTGTCTGCCTGGGGTGAGTCTGCCTGGGCTGCAGAACAATGAGCCACAGACTGGGCTGGAACAACAGACCTTTTCTGGGTCTGGAAATTCAACCTAGGACACAGGTAGAGTCCGTCCGTCTGTCCGTCCGCGCTGAGGGAAGTGAGGGAAGACCGGGCTCCCAGCCTGCCTCCTTGACTGGTCCATGTTGCCATCCTCCTCCTCCGCCATCTCTGTATACATTCCTCTTGCATATAGGATGCCGGTCTTATAGAATAAGGGTCATCCTGAGAACAGAACTTTAGTGGGGTCTTCTTGGAAGGTTCTATCTCCAAATAGCCTCACTCTGAGACTGTCCCTCACAGGCCGTGCCTGTCAGGAGATGAGGAGCAGGCCTGGGACCTGGATGAACACCTCAGAACCCCAGCCTGCACCCAGGTCCTGCTTACACCCTGGTAGTGAGAGCTGTTCCTGGTAGATGTATTCACGGGCACCAAGCCAGTGCCAGGCATTTTAGCTTTTAGCTCCTGTGGGCCGCGTAGTGGCACCCGAGGCTGGTTGTTGTTATCACCACTGTGTGTACCAGGGAGCTGAAGCACAGAGAGTAACCTGCACAGGGTCACACAGCCAGGAAGCAGTGGAGCCGGGTTCCAAACCCAGTTGGCTTGGATGCCTTGGGGTACATTATAAACTACTTTCTATCACTCAGTAGACCTAATATCCACATGAGTCATCTCACAGCCTACAGAGGACTCTGGGTACGTTGCCCTATGACCCCCACTATAAATGGGGCTGAGGAAGGACCCTGACTGGCTTTGAGTTCAAACCCTGGGAGCATGGAATAGAGAAGGGCCCAGGGTCTGAGCTCCGTGTCATCTGTAGACCATTGTCTGCCAGCCATGTAATTTGAGGAAGCATTGTACCCTCTCTGGGCCTTACTTTCCTCGTATGGACGTCAGTGTCTTGGAATTGTTTGTAGAGGGTAACAAGAAAGGCTGATCCCAGCAGCTGATCGATGCTTTGCTATGGGTGTGTGATGCCATTTCCCCCAGGAGCACTGCTGTCCCCTCATCCTCTGTCCTCACAGGGTGTGGCGGCCCCAGCCCCGCAGAATACTGAAGTGCTGGGTGCAAATAACGATCTCATTAGCATTTTGTATGGAGTGGGTGTTGGATAGATGTGTTATTAAAGAACTTGGCTCTTTTCGGACGTGGCCCTTAGAAGGTTAAAGTCCCATGCATGGTTACATTCTGCTCCCCCGGACCTGGCGATCTGAATGAGAGACGGCGAGCTGGAGGGGCCAGCCTTGCTCACTGCTGTGTCCCACCCAGCTATAGCCCAAGCTTTGTTCCTGTAGATCCGTGGTTCTCAATCTTCCTAGCGCTGTGACCCTTTAAATGCAGCTCCTCACGTTACAGTGACCTCTCCGCCATAAAATTGTTTTAGTTGCTACGTCATACCTCTAATGTTGAAACTGTTATGAATTGTAATGTAAATATCTGTGTTTTCAGATGGCCTTAGGCAACCCCCGTGAAAGGGTTGTTAGACCCCCCCCCAAGTGAGTCGTGACCCACAAGTTGAGAACCACTGCTGTAGGAGCTGCCAGAACATCGCTGATGATGTACTTTTGATGATAACAACTGGAAGCTACTCTGTTTTTAGACACGGGAGATCTGTTGGGCATCAAGACACTGCTTGGCCCAAGAACGTAAGGCCTGGGCGTCCAGCTCCCGGGGTATTGGGGGTATTGGTAGCTTTCTTCCCCTCACTGTGGGGACTGGAGGAGGCGGGCTGAATGGAGGTGAGGGATAGCCTTTGTTTCCTTTAGCGGGTAGAGACAGCCTGGCCCTTCTGCCCAGGAGAAAACATGGCTCCAGAAGTTTCTTTGCTGCCAGTGTGTTAGAGATGCCAGGTTTGGATAGAAGACATGGAAGGTCATTTCATAGGCCATAGGAAGAGAACCATGCCCAGTCGGAGAAACAGGCCCAGAGGAAATTTCCACTAAGCACAAGGTCCGTGGTGGGCTTGGCTCCACACACAGCACCTGGCGAATATAAAAAGACTACTTTATCCCTCTGCCCCACCCGCCCCACATCCTCTCATGCCAGAAGAAAAGGCCACCCTCACTCCTGACGGGGGATGGGTGTCTGACGTTCCTCTTTATCTTGAGGTCCCATGGAAGCAGTCTAGCGCCACCTGTAACCGTGACCTCTGCCAAGGTTTGAGTCTGCTGGAGGAACTCCAGTCCAAGGATGGTGAAGAGGTGTGGGTCAGGGGTGGACCTCAGGTCTACTCCCTACATGTGGACTGCCTGGGGTTCTTGCCCGTCTGTGACATTTCTGCTGCTGGAAAGGCTGGGCATTCAGAAGTTATCACAGTTATCACACTGTGCGTATCCACCGTGCACCCGACCCCACTGTCTCCCATTCAAGCCTGGGCCTTGATGCTCACTCTTCTATGGACCAGATCTCCAGAACTGGGCACAGCGGATGTCAGTCATAACCCAACAGAGCCTTACCTAATTGCGACGACCTCCCTGAGCTTCAGGGTCCCCATAGGATTCCTCATTCACCAGACCTTCCTCTTCTGTGCCTGAGCTTTGTCCCTCCATCCTGTACTCCCTGCCTGGTCCCCTACAGCATGAGCTCCCTCAACAGGGTGTGGGAGATGGGCATCAGGCTTTTCAACTAGTCGATTCTTACTGCAGTTGCACGGTACCCCGGGAACACGGAGAGCGAGGATCAGTCTTCTTGGAGACGAGGTGACTGGTGTCTGTACTTTCTGGCTTTCTCAGAAACCACCTGTTCTTTCTATTTGTGTCAGGATTAGGACACAGAATCTTGGCAGAGGAAGACGTTACTTTCAATTAAACATCCTGAGTCTCCTTCCCATCTAGGATGAATCAGTGAGCTCCATATGGGTGGAGGTGCGGGAAAGCAGGAAGCATCTTCGTGGAAATGCAAACTCAGATGATCGCTGGATGAGCTCAAGTCAGGGATCACATTGCTAGCAGGCACTTGGCACACACAGGACCTCCATGTGGGTTTGTCCCCTGGCCTTGGCATCATGCCTGAAGTAGGCCATAGAGCAAAGGAAGGAACTTGGTTCCAAGATCAGCGGTCAAGTTGTTGGAACTGTCTCTTGTGTGTTGGGTGCCCTCATGAAGGCCAGGTAACGTCATTGAGCCTCAGATTTATCTGAGAATTTGGAAATGGTCACAATTGTATTTGGTAGGGTGGTTTGTGACTTGAACAGCTCAGTGAAAGACCCCATCATCAGAGGCAGATTCCCGTGTTATTGTGGGTAACAGCCTGCATCTTTGAAGTTTGGTTTAAGTAAATATTAGTCAGTTCCCAGCTATGATCCGAATTCAGTTTTGTTTTGTTTTTTTCTGAATGGTCCGGTTTCTAGGTCATCGTTCTACTCTTGCAACCAGGATTGATGGCATTTGCTCTCTGGGGTCAGAGGCAAAGGGATTTCCCATCCATTCTGCCCCATGGCTGAGTGTCGAATGGTCTCCAGCTTGCCTAGGCTCCAGATGGCTGGCTGTGAGTCCTTGTGAGAAGTAAGAAGAAAATCTGTAGAGACCACTGATCCAGGATGCTGACTTAGCTCAGGGGAGGGGTCTGCCGTTGTTTTTCAGACGTAACACAAGGAGGGTTCACTGCTGCTTGAGCTTTTAATTGGTTTAGTGATATTTTTTACGGCTTCTTATTTTAATGTTTACAGTCCCAGATGGCGACATTTACAGACTCCTGAGAAGGGACTGAGAAATGATTTAGCTGAAGTAGCAAAACTGGAAACATTGTATGGAGTCGACTATGCCATGGAGCCCACGAGGGGCCACTGGTTTATTTACTGTGATTTAAGTTGTCTGCCTGTTCTTCTCTGCAGCCGAGGGAAACAGATGCCCACTGTTTGCTCAGCAAGCAGGGGCTGCCCAAGGCGTTGGCAAGGGTCTAGCAAAGCTTGGGCTCAACCTGGCTTGCTCCCGCTCGTGAGTCAGCTGTGGTCTGTGTGTGCATGTGGCAGGAAGAGATTATCCATGTATCTGTTTTTAAGAGTGTCTCAATATGTAGCTAACACTGGCCTCAAACGCATCATCCTTCTTCCTCAGCATCTGCACTCAACCCACAGACTGATGCTGGATGATCGCCTCACCTTGGACAGAACTCCTCTGACACTGGCCCCAAGTCAATTCTCTATTGGGTCTATGGTTTAGCTGAGAGATTCTAATAGGGCTGTTTTGCTGTATCAGTTGCCACTCGGTTCAGGCAAGGGATGAGTTCCAGGATTCCCTCCTTCCATGGATGTGGAATATGAATGTTCAAAGCCACATGGAAATGTCTAATGCTCACTTGTGTTCAGCTCTCTATCTGGGTCACCCGTCCACAGCATCAGTGTGATGTATATATATATAGTTCTCATGCCTTGGTGACAGGAGTTGTCTATGAGATAAAAGTCCTAATGTGTTTGGTAGAGACACAGTATTTCCCCCTCGAAGCGTTTTCAATGCACAGCCCATGCCCAGATACAGAACTCATACCAGTGCTGGGTGGGGGGGGGAACGACTGCACTTTCGCTAGTCTGAAACAAAGCTTTCTCAAACTGGGAAAGAAGAAGATGCTTTCCTGGTATGAAAGAGATACTTCAGACCAGGGGTGTGGCTCCACAGAGCACTTGCCTAGTGTGTGCAGGAGCCCTGGGTTTGAGCCCAGCATTGCAACAAAACAAAACAAAAGTGCAGAGTACAGAAGAGTTGGGAGCATGGGGAAGGGCAGAGTCCCAAGTCCTGTCCCCACCATGGTACTAATAGGTAAAAATAACGCAGTTATATTACACAAAATATTAAATGCACACATATGTCAGATGATGTGCGTTCCCCGGCAGACTCATCAGTATGAAGTTTTATTGAGCCCCCTCCCAGGGTATTTTCTTGGTTATCCATTTTTGTATTTTAAAGAGTTGAACCCACGTATTTGGTGGCGTTACTGCAGTCTTCTCCATGGTTCTCTGTGGCTTTTCTGGGCAGGTGTTCCAGGACCTGTGCGGCCACTCCTACTAAGCAGGGTGCCCAGGGGCATTTCTGCCTGGGTGTTCGCGGCATCATCTCAAGGCCGCTGACTAACATGGACACCCTGCCCCTTTTTTTACCCCAGCTAAGGGACTGTTCTTTTTTAAGGATTGGGGATGGAGGGGAGTCACATTCACGCCATGGCACACATTTGGAGGTCTGCAGACAACCTTTGGGAGTTGGTCCTCTCTCCTCTGTGTTTCAGGGGTTGAACTCTGGCCTTGTACACCAAAACCTTTGTCCACTGAGCCACCCCACCAGCTCAGGAATCCCTTTAACAAATTGCTAATGGCCACTTTGTTCTTTCTTCCTCCTTATTTTCCGTCTCTTCAATCATCTACCCATCTACCCATCCATCTACCTGTCTGCCTCTCTTTCTGCCAGTCCATCCATCCACCCACTGTGCCAGTCATGTAGTCAGTCATCCACCCTCCTATCCATCCACTCATCCATCTGCCCATCCACCTACCTATCCATGTACCAAGTCATCAAACCACCTGCCCATCTTCCCGTCCACTCACCCACCCATCACTGGTGTTAAGCATCTGTGCTATGCTGGGCATTGCGTTTGTGCTAATAGAGGTAGTGATGTGTGCTGCAAGCCGGTGCCCACCAGGGTTCCCTTCAACTGCTGAGTCAGAAGACCACTCCTCCATCCCAGCGGAGGTGCCGGAGTTTGATACAAATCCCTCAGTACCATTTTCCCTGCAGCCTGGCGCACAGTGAGCGCAGGAGATAAACTGAATGTTTGCGCTGAGGGCAGAGTGCCACACCTTTTCTCTAAAAGTCATTTTTCAACACAACTGTGATGGTGACAATGGCAACAAATGTATCGGAGGTGTTACTCCACATGTAGTCTCCTTAGTTCAGGGAAGGACAGCAAGGCCTTTCTCTGTTCAGACCGGGCTGTAAGTCACACCCTCGTGGTTTGTTCTGGAGGACCGCAGCTTCAAGTGAAAAGTGAGGATTTGTTTCTTTGCCTGCAAAATGTACAGCCGAGCAATGGGGGAAGTTCCTGAGGCCACCAGCAGCAAAGCTTGCCAGGGAAGCGTGAGGTCTGACTGGCCGTACAGCCGAGCAATGGGGGACTGGCCTGCCCCTTTCTCTTGTGGCCTTGCTGCACCTTTTGCAAAAAGTGGGCAGCTTTCTTTTTATGGCGCCATTCTGACTTCCCGACGCTGCCACAGATTTATAAGGAAACGACCCCCCCAAACAGGCAGGCCTTAGTGACACCCTAAAGTTTATGAAATTGCTAAAACACGGTTTCATGGTGCCACCAACTTAGGCTCGTTTATGATATTTACGAAACTGTGTTTTCTTTACAATACCAGCACCACATTTAACAGCGCCCCCCTCCCTGGGCCAGGGCAGATGTGGAAGGTTGATTATAACAATAAGTGAAGCCGACACCGATGTTCTCCAGACAGCAGCTCCCTGTTCTGCACAGACATCTAGAACCTTCTATCTGGCATGCAGCAGACACGAATTCTTACCCCATAAGCTCTCTCAGCTCTGTCTATATGCTGTGGGTGCCACTGGTCTGAGAACTACGCTCTGTAAAGCCCCAGAGGTGACTAGTGTGGCCCAACAAACTGGATCCACAGAGTCTGCAGGACGCAGTGTAGCCAGGACAGGCTACATCATAGAAGCTGGAGTCCGGGGGCTTTGGTTAGAATTCTGACATCTGGACTCATGTGTCCCCCGTTGACCCAGTAAGAAGATTGAGAGCTCCTGATAAAGCCAGTCCGGAAGGGAGGATAGGAACCAAGGTGTATAAGTCCCTGAAATAGTAACCCAGGCTTCTCCCATCCCCTGCCGCAGGGAGTAGATGGTGTCACAGTCCAGTTTCCACGTTCAGAGCACTGGTGTGGCTGCCCCAAGGCCTCAGAGTGCAAATGCCCTTCCAAGACTCAGTGCTGAAACATGGGCCTTGGCCTGTCAGCTGTCCGGGGGCCACATGGATGAAGGAGTGCGTCCATTCCTCACCAGTGAGGCTTCCCAGCCCTGTGGTGAGAGCTCCCTTGTCTAATGTGGACGGGAAGAGGCACCACGCTGCTTCTGAACTGTCACTGCCTGTCATTCCGCCCCTCATTGTCTCCTGGGATGAACAGTTCATCTGGCGGCAGGTCGTCCCCGTGTAGGGAAGAGGGAGAGCCCTAGTGCTCAGCTGTGGAAGAAGCTGTGTCCTGGAGACCACAGCCACTGCTATCCTTTTCCTGTGAGAACACAGAACAGCCTCTGGTGTCACTGTTTCAGAATCAAGATGTCCTGGAGCAGCCATTTCAGCCCTGACATTTCCCTGTCCCCACTTCTATCAGAAAGACCTTGGTACAGGAAAGGAGAAAGGCCCAGGCCCAGATTCTCCTTGGCCACAGCCTCTCCTCTGAGCACATGCTCCACAATCACCCGCTGTGTCCTCTGGCCGGCCAGCTGGGCCAGTGTCCCCGGGCAGCCCCAGTGTCTCCCCTGCTTGCCGGCTCGGCACCCGCCTGAATGTTCCATTCTAACAGGCCACAATCAGGAGCCTGTTCCCGCTCTGGGAAAAAGAGCAGCCAGCGGGCTTTTAAACTCGCTGGCTAATTTGAGGTATTTATCACTATTTGGAGAGCTGTGCTTGTTTTGAACTGCTTCCCCCTCCAGCTTTCAGAAACTGCGAGTGAAGGTTGCGTCTCTGAAAGACAGCTTCTGGGTCCTTCCGCTGCCTCGGGCTGGAATCGAAGGGCAGGCCTAGTACAGTAGGTTGGTCTGTGCATTCTTCGTTCGAACTGTCCGGATCTTGAATAAGGCACCCCCCACGCCCGCTGACTGCACCCAACACACAGCCCAGCTGACTGCACCCAACACAGAGCTGCTGACACTCAAAGCAAAATGCCCATCCAGCCTGGACTGTGGGTTCAGAGTGTCCCCAGGTCCTCAGGTTCTCTGGTGTTATAAAAGCTAATCAGCTCCAGAGACCAGACTTCCTAGAATCTAGTCCCAGCACGGCCACATCCGCCTGCCCTAAGCTTAGCTGTCCTGTTGACTTCCTATACCTTGGGTTACCGGTAGCTCCCTCAAAAGCCTGTGCAAACTCAAGACGAAGGCCAGTGTTTGCTACATGGAAAATGCTCGATTCACCAAATATTACTTATAGACCCTCATTTCCTTTCCCCATCCTGGGAACATTTTTATAAAAGCCTGATCAACGCCGACAGCTGGCCAGCGGTGGAAGCTTGCCCAGGTGCACTGGAGGCTCCCGCTCTCTTTGCTGGGTATCAAACTGGCCTCGTCAAGACGGGGAGGGCTACAGGTGTCCCCTGGATGGACGGGACAGTCCGTGGGAGTCCTCTCACTGCTCTATCTCTGGGATGCCAGAGGGGCTGCAGGAGCACCAGCCCTCAAAACCAAGTCACTAGATCTTACAGCGTCTGCCCCAGGACTTGGCATCCACGCCTCTCCATCAGCTACTCCCATCTCCCTCTCTCTAAGCCAGCCCCTTCCGTGAACACACACTCCCAGAACACATTGTTTTCCACCTCTGGTTCCCCGTGTGGGAGTTACCCAAAAAAGCCCACCCCCACCCTCCAGGGGTGATGGACATGTGAGAATGACCTGGGCCTGCGCGTAGAGACCCAGTAATTCCAGCTTTTCTCGTGGACCTGGGTAAGGCCAGTTGTCTCACTCTCGGAGTTTCCTTCTCTACTGGGGGGCATCACTTGCTCCCGATACCTCCCGACACCTCCTCCCTGACCAGACATGGTCCCTTTGTGTCCCCATGACCCTAGCCTAGGGACATAGGAGTCACAAAGAGCTGTGGTGCAAATGAGATCTTGTGTCTGGGCGCCTTTGTGTGTGACTTAGTTTCTTCCTTTGGTGGAGTTTTTGAGAATTCTAGTGAGGAAAGACCCTGTTAATGAGACGGTTCGGAGTCTTATTACACAAAGTCAGAAGGGCCATGCAGCGGGAGACCTATGTTATTATTCAGGGTCCCGAGAGAGAGAGATTGAGAGAGAGAGAGAGAGCGCACACGCGTGCACATGTACATATTTATAGGATTGACTAGAGTGACTTACAGGCTGTGGTCTGACTATTCCTACAATAGCTGTCTCCTGAGGAAAAGTCCAAGAATCCAGCAGTTGTTTGCTCCATGAGGCTAGATGTCTCTGCTGGTCTCCAGTAGAGGTCACATTCCTGAAGGAGTAGGCCCTTACCCCAGCGGAGAGTGAGAGCAAGGAGGCTAAGAGCAAACATGTCCTTCTTCCATGCCCTCTATACAGGCTGCCACCAGAAGGTGTGGCCCAGATTCAAGGTGGGCCTTTCCTCCTCAAAAGATCCAACAAGAAAAGTCCCTCGCAGGTGTCCCCCGTAGCTTGGGTTTAAGTTATTTTGAGGTGTAGTCAGGTTGGCAACCAAGAGTAGCCATTACACCTGTGCCCCTTGGCAGGCATGGAGCTGTGGGATATTGATGTCCGTCCCTTGCGCCTCTTGGTAGTCATGTGACTGCAGGACATTGATATGAGCCAACATGGTGATGACCAATTTCCTTACTGTGACAGGGTAGGGTGGCTGGAGAATAAGAGACAACCGTTGATTAGAAACCTTGGCACAGTGACCACCAGCCTGTTCTTAAATGTTCTGTCAGTGTCCTGGTGTTGGGAATGTTTTCTTTGGCTTTATTAAAACAATATGGTAGCCCGAGTTCTCATCTCCAACCTGGAAGATGACCTAGGCATCAACCAAAGGGGCCGGTCTACATAGAGGACGCTGCCGACAGAGACAGCAGGGCACCGGACAGAGAAACCGTTTGCCTGAACGACTGCGCAGGGTCTCGCTGTCCTGTAGACACGTTGCAGGTATCTGTGCCAAATCGGGCAGGAAGGAGTGGGCAACGCTAGAGAGGGAGAAGAAAGAGGCCATTGGTCCTGCTTCCTGGCAGATTCTGCCAAGATACACCAGCATATGGGAATGAAAAGGGAAACCCCCCTCCATGAGCCACCCTGTGACGCGTGCCCATTCATGGTGCTAGCAGGTGTTCGGGGGCACTGGCCACCTGCCTGGCCTCAGCCTCCCGCGATACAGTAATGCAGGGGTGGTGCATCGATGCACAGTCGCGCTGTGAGGCACCTCCCAGGTCTGCCCTCTTCAGTTACTGCTGTTTCTAGAACTCTGGTCACGAGAAGCTGTGATAAATATATAAACATGGAGTGACTTGGAGTAAACAGAGACACCTCCTTCCGTCCATCAGCAGTGTGGAGAGTTTGCTTTCGTCCCCGAGTGGAGACAACTGCAGACGTTTCTCTCAAGAGCTTCGCAGCCCGTAACTCGGCTCTAAGACGCCGTATCTACGCTTGGCATGAGGATTCCCTTCCTAGCCCAGATGCTGTGTGTCCTGAGCATGCCACATTAGCTCCCAGCACCCTGGTTTTCTGGGGTTTAATGCACTCTACATACCAGCCATGAGGACAAGCCTTAACACACATTTACTTGAGAAGTGAAATACAAAACACTTTGTCATGTTCTAAAAGAAAGGTACTGATGGATTCTTACATCTTGCAGCTCAGACTAATACAGATATTTCTTACATGGCATCTGTTTTCGTACTGACCACTCCAGTCAGTGATGTGTTTAAAATACTCTGACCAAATGAGGAGTGTGCAAAGAAATACTTGTAAAACTGAACCAGCAACACGTGACAGTGAATATTCATTGTGAAATGGGACAGCCCCACATGGAAACAGAGTTAATGAAGAAGCTCTTGTGAACAAACATGGCAGCAGCTTCTCTCACACCCCTGTCTTAGTAGTTGTGGATACTCAGGGGCCCCCAGCCCCAGCACGGCAGCCTTTTGCCCGTCTCCCTCCGGGTGAGGTGGTCTTGCCTTGTGCAGGCTGGATTTAGCTTTTGATGTGCATGGGATGCTTTTAGTGTCTTTATCCTCGGTATCCAAGAAGCTAAAGGGGACTTCAGTGAATGAATACATAGATGAGGGAGTGGATGAGCCATTGATGCAGTGAATCAATGAATGCTGAGTAAACGACTGAGTGAATGCATGAATGAATGAGGAAGGGAGTGGGAGAAGCGGTGAATGAGTGAGTTTGTCAGTGAGTTAGTGAGTGAATGGATGAGTGAGTGAATGGATGAATGAATGAATTGATGAGTGAGTGAATGGATGAGTGAGTGAATGGATGAATGAATGGATGAGTGAGTGAATGGATGAGTGAGTGAATGGATGAGTGAGTGAATGGATGAATGAATGGATGGATGAATGAATGAATGGATGAGTGAGTGAATGAATGAATGGATGGATGGATGAGTGAGTAAATGACACTTACCAGATTGGCAGGTATGATGAGTGAAGGGCCAACTCTGTGCTAATGTAAAGGCCAAAAAGCTACTTACTAGTCCTGGAACTGAGCTAGTCCTAAGCTGAGTCCTTGAGCAACTCAATCCTATGTGCCTTGGTTTCCCTTCCTGTGGAGTGGGCTCCCACCAGTAGTTGGGATTTCTACGTGAAATGTCACCCGAAGCCTCGTGTTTGAACACTTGACTCCAAGATGGTGGTGCTGCTTTGGAAGGCTGTAGAACAGTCTTGAAGTGGGTCCGTGGAGGGTGGGCTTTAACAATTATAGCTGAACCGTGTTCTAGCCCTGCCTCTCTGCTCCCTGACCCCTCGCTCTCAGCAGGAACCTCTCACAGCTGTGCTTTCCCACGACCATAGACTATATCCCCTTAGGCCAGGAGCGAAGAGAACCGCCCTGCCCAAGTCCTTTTTAGCAGGTACATTGTTACCGTGAGCAGAAAAGCCGCCAGTACAGGCACCCGTCTTACGGGGTATTCTGAACTACAAACACACACAGAGCCCGAGGCATGCTGTCTGGCCTCTCAAAGCACTAGCTGTGTTAACCGTTGGGTCCTTGTAAAACTCTCCGGCTGTTTTGTGTGAGCCTGGAGGGCTTGCCCTGGTGTGTGTCGTGGGAGGAGGGGCACCCCCCACCCAATTTCTCTAGAGATGGCACAATGCAGGAAAGCTTCCTCAGCCATAACCTTGCCCATCATGTTCATCCCTGAGCCATTTCTTTCCTTGGGGCAGGAGACCACCCTTGTATCCACGCTGTGTGAATTTTCTATGACAATAACAATGGGTTTGTTTTTTGTTTTTGTTTTGTTTGTTTTTGTTTTTGTTTTTTCCTCACTGATGAATTCTTACGCATTTCTGGGGATTCAGAGATCAAGGTGGGTCTCCTGGGGCCAAAGTCAAGGTTGCAGCACATCCAGGCTCTGGGAGGTCTAGCGAGACTCTGCTCCTGGCCCTCCCCATCAGGTACACACAGCAGGACCTGCTTGCCTTCTATAAGGGGGACTATGGCGGCCCTGAGCACACCTGGGAGCCCATTGTCACCTTCCCACGCCACGCTAGTCATGCCTGCAAATCTCTTCTAGCCATACTAGCTACAGGTACTCGGTGTGACTGTCTTTGGGTCTGTCACCCAGGTCCTTCGCGTTGTCCTTGACTTTGGTGGACCGCAGCACAGCTCAGCCTTTAGAACAAAACAGAGTAGTGCCCGTCCCTTTCAACCCTGTAAGCCAGCACCAAAGTGCCCTTTCCTGCCTCTCCCCATCCTTCTTGTTTCTTTCGTGGTCCCTCACTTCCTCCTGTCCTTCCTAATCTGAAAAGAAAGAAAGAAAGAAAGAAAAAAAAAGATGGTTTTAATAGTAGTGGAATTGCCCCGCTATTGAGAGCAGAAAATTGCCCCGTGTGTGTAAAGTTCATGGTCCTAATTGGCTCCAAAAAAAAAAAAAAAAAAAAAAGGGAACCGTTCTCTCTGTAACAACAAACAGTCCAGTGACTTGGCGTGGTCAGAAGGAACGCGAGTTTCAGCTCAACAGTCAGTCCAGGGGTCCCAGTAATGGTCTATGGAACGCAGAAAAAAACAAACCTGGTCCCAGCTCGTCGGAACTCGGCTCCGCGGGGAACAAAAGGGTCATTGAGCAGATGATGGGTGTGAAACAGGAGGGTGTGCGGAGAGGCATCGTCGGCTCAGCAAGTGGCGTTCTCTTGTGAACGCTGTGGATCAAGGCATTCTTTTGTCACAGTGTACAGTGAAAGAGGCCTCAATGGCCACTCTGTGTGATCAGCTTTCTGCAAGTTATGTGATGTTTCCAGGAGGAATCAGGAATAAATCTTCCCAGAAGCCTGGTGAGATGGGAGAGACCACTAGAATGTGAGGGGGTGGGGTGGGGTGGGGAGCAGGATGGGGGGGGGGGAGTTCCACCCTTTGCGCGGTCATGGGAGCTCGATAGGAAGTTCTGTTGGTGCGTGGGCATGCCTGGTCCTGCTCTTGGCCATCATGTTGCCACGTTGGCTGTTGGAAATTAGTAGCATTGGCCAAGGTGATGTTCTGTCCATGAGGGGCCCGCAGTTTGTTCTGATTTCATTCCCTCCCACCCGGTACCTCAGTCACTGTGGCTCTGGCCAATCCCCTGCAACTGTCCTTACGCAGGGACCAGGCTCTTTCTTCCTTATGGCCCAGCTTCATCCCAGCTTCCCAGTGACCCCACCGTATAAACACCCGGAATGATCAGTCTTATTTGTTCATCTGGCGTCTCGCTAACTACCCATGGACTACTTAACGGGCTGGCTCTCACTGTCGCTGAGCTAGGAGACTCCTGGCACACAGGTGCTGTGTTGACTGCTGACGGGGTGTGCTTCTGTGTACCTCCCCCCTTGTTCTAAATATTTTCCCCATGGTCGCTTGTGTAGTGGATCCATTTTACATATGGGGAAACTGAGGCTTGATGGATGAAATGAGTAGACTCTGCAGACGTTTGCTGCTGAGTTGCTTCAATCACCATTGCTCGTCTATTGCTGTGACAGTTCAGTGTAATGGGACATTCCGTTTCTTCATACTCTCCTCAAGACAGCAAAGAATCAGGAAGAGTAAGATTGCTGTTAATGTGTTGAGTGGAGGGAACATAGACTGCCTTCACACACTCACACACACACACACACACACACACACACACACACACAAGAAGACAGCATATAGGAATGGGTTATCTCCTACCCAGGGCTCAGGGATCAAACTTGGGTCTTCAGACTTAGTAGTAGTCTAACTCCATCATGTGTGGGATGGGTGAGGACTACTCTGGGCGTGGACCTGGGTGGCCCGGAAGTGGGGTATCTTCCTGGGAGAAGCTATTTCTTGAGGACTGGGAGTTCACACTTTGCCTGTGACTTCTTGGAGGAAGGGTTACTTCTGCTGTGACCCATTGAGTCCCTGCATGTGCTCCAGGTGCGGAGACAATGAAAACTTGAAGTCAGCAAAGTCCTCGATTTGAGGACAGTTGGCCCCTCGTCCGCTTTGGAAGGGTTGACTGCTGAACCTTATTAGCATCCACTCAAACATCATATCAGGAACTCACAGAACCTGCATCCCAGATGCTGCACACAGCCCAGGCACAGTGGCTATCTTCAGGGAGCACGCAGGACAAGCTGAACCCCTAAAAGGGCTTCCTGGGGACTCTGCTTGCCTTAGGGCCTTCTGTGAAGACAAGGCAAGTGTAGAAAGTCACTTAGTGTAATAGAGTGATGACAGGGGCTGCCGAGCCTCTTCATTGTACAGCCCAGAAGAACAGCGGCTCCTTTCCACTCAGAAGAGCTTTTGTTTCAGTTGGGTGTGAACGCTGAAGAAATCTCACGGCTGGGTTAGAGGAGTTCTCTTGCTCATGGGAGGGCCAGCCATTTTGATGTGTTTAGTTCTTCAACTACTGGGATAAAGCTCACGCACATTAGAGAGGGCCCCTGCCTCTCCCTTGTCTGGGGAGCATACCTGTGGCTGTGTTTCAGCGCTGGCCTTGGAGGCAGACCACACATAGAAATGGACCGCTGTACGGAGGAGTCACGATTGCCCCAGTGTACCCACCAATAGCATGTGGGCCTGGTTTTCATGCACACTCCATCTCCACTGGAATATTCTTTGCATCTGTTACCCTGTCACTGAGAGACAGGCTAGAGACGCAGGTGGCGTTGCCTCTATGGTTCAGGGACTTCACCGGCATGGCATCTGTTTATCACGGGAAGCCACCTCATGTTGGAGTGCAAGCTGTCCCTCCCACCCATCCATTGATGTTGCATCCAGCAGTGCCCTCTCCTCCAACAGGGAGCAGCCCAAGTTGGGGTCTGGATTTGAATGTTGCTGCTGGCACTGCCTAGCCAGCTTGTGTAACCATAGCAACAAGTCCTTGCTGCAACCTGTTCCTGGCTCTGCCGAGAGAATGCCTAGCAAGCCTTGTGGCCCGTCTCTGGATTACCTCACAAGGACAATGCACATCCTCATTTTGTGTGTAGGGTCAGAAGCCGGTCCACTCTAAAAGGTGACTGGCCGCTGGCAGGGAAGGGGGGCATGGGGGAGGTTAAAGAGAAGGGCGAGCAGAAGGAAGGATGGACGGCAGCTGTGAGAGAGAGAAGGCAGCTGGGCTGACTCCTCAGCCTCACACCTTCTGCTCACTGAAGCATGAGCCAGCACCTAAGCAGCCGATGCCCGGCGTCCTCGTGGCTGGGCTGTGCTATCGCCCCTGCCGACGCGTCCACATGTGGAGGTCGTTGATGCCAGTAGGAAGTGGGTTGCATTTGTGATCACTCTGTGGTCAATCCTGTGGTTTTGTTAGGACATGGAACCTCCGAAGTTTGAAATCCAGCTGTGGCTACACTGCAATTTCCCTGTAACGGCGGGGAGCAGACTCAGACACAGCCACTCAGAACAGCACCTACAGATGGGTATTTCTCAGCAGCTAGTAAGACCTGATATGATATTCCCCAGCCAGCTGCCCACCTGAGCCCTTGCAACTTCCTGGGGCCTATGTGCACTTCGCCAGCACTGGATTACCAGGCCACAGGGCAAATTCTAAGACCTATAGTTTTATTTAATATCTGAATTTTGTGTGTTATTTTAGCCCTTAGGCCTATCACTAGGCAGTTAATAGATACCTAGTGGCTACTTATTGGATGAATGAAGGAAGATACACACGAATAAATGAGTGTGAGTTGAAGGGATGCCTTCATATGTATGGGAAAAGTCAGCCCTGGATTCTCTTCCCTCAAGTAAGTCAAGCTGCAGGGACCAGGAATCCTACCAAGGATGCAGAGGAGAAGGGTAGAGAGGTAAAAGAGTGATCCCATAATGCCTAGCACTTGACCATCAGCACATACTGGAGAGGGAAAGCCAGCAGCGAAGGCTGAGGAAATATAGCTGAACCCAGGCCCCAGGCTGGTGCATTGTCAGTGAGGAAGGAGGTCCTCCTGAGCATCTGTGCCTGTGTCCATGGATGCATGCCTAGGAATTAGCCTTCCCGTTTTTCTTTCAAGAAGAACTGTAGAACAAACAAGAATTGGTATGAAATATGGATGGATGGATGGATGGATGGATGGATGGATGGATGGATGGATAGATGGATGGATGAGTAGATGGGTAGTTGTTGTTGATAGGTTAGTGGATTAATAGATAGATGGTTAGGTGAGTATGTGGATAGGTGGGTGGATGGCTAGGTGGGTAGGTGGTTGGATGGATGGATGGATGAGTGGGTGGGTGGATTTTGAAATGGGTATCCAAATGTGGTAGAAAAGAGAGTATTGGCCTTGAACTCTCTCTGATCCTAGTTCTGCCCTCTTTAATTGGATATGATAAACACTGAGCCTCCCTCAATCTGGGGGCCATGAGGATGTCCAAATTAAACACAAGATGCTCTTGGCAAGTGAAGAGGTATTCAGTTTATAGACTTGCTGTCTCCATTACCTCTCCCCTAAAGCTTGCTTCCCCGTCAGGGTTATGATTGAAGTCCGAGATTGAGTCGGAATCCTCATGAGCCCTGTGATCATGTTGGGATCCCTCCAGCAAACCTTGGGTGGATTTTCCCCCTTCTCAGCTCCCAAGCAATTTTTCTTCAGGTCGAGGCTGCCAAGATTTTATGGCTATTTGGTTATCTTATCCACCCAGATGGTTAGTGTTAATTTATGCTGAAATAAATGTGCAAAACCTCATTTGTCTTATTGCTCCAGAAGCATGAGGTGTAAGAACTAAAAAAAAAAATCTTAATATATAGCCTCCTGCAAGGGCCAGGGTGTGATGTGACTACACACTTTTTCATTCAATTTGGCTTGAAAGCCTGCTTTCTGTCCCTTGATATTTATGTATAAGCAAATTAGGTTGTTTGGTATAAGAAACTCAGACTCATTTTATGACTTTTAATACATATGCTTGCCTTGTGTTACTTAGCTGCCTTTTATTGAGAAAAAAATTAAGCTGTGATTTATTACCCGGTGATAAATTTCAAACACCTTTTTATACTTTTTAAAACGTTAATCATTAGGCATAATGTTAGAGTTGGTGAGCACGATTTAAAGACTCATTAGCTATGTGGCTCAGGCGTGGCTCTCAGCCTCGCACAGCTGCATCCCCAACTTGTGGGTAAACATGGCTTTCAAACCCACGGTGAGGATGATATGGCTCAATATGCAGGGAGCCCCAGGAATCTGAGTCGCTTGTGAAGGGTTGTGTCTGGACTTCTCTATGAAACAAACTGAGTCAGAATTGGAAACCCTGGCCTGCTGGGGCTGACCCTGTGCCCTATGCTTGAACACTCATTGAGACAAGCTGTTTCCAAAATTCCCCGGGTTTGGGAACTTCTCAAGCAGGAACTTACCAAATTCTAATAGGAGCTGGCATTTCCACACAATGATTCATGGGACTGACGTGACTTTCTCTAAAAGTCGGATCTCCCTGGCTATGGGCCAGAAGGCAGACTACAGAACAGTTGTGTGGTAGACAGTCATCTATTCCCTCCAGGACTGAGTAAGTGATTTGTAAAAGGAGGGAAACTTTGTTTCCAGGGCTGGGCCCACACAAGCTCAGTTATAATACGTCACTTCCTGTAGGACTCTTTAAGACTTCCGGTCAAGGCTCACAACTGTGAATACTGTGGTTTCAAAAGAAAGAATCTTCTAAGTGGAGCTTTGGGTGGTTTTATTGGTGTCATTTTGTTGGGGTCTTTTGTTTGCTTTTGATTGTATGAAATACTCTTTTTAAAAAAATGTAAAAAAAAAAATCGCACACTAAAATTAACTAGACCCAAATTCCAACTCCAATAACTTCTATACAATTAAAATAGGCATTTGGGGTGGAATGTATAGGGTTTCACATTAAGTTTTACACTTTCAATGTTGAATATACTTTATGCACTTAGTCACCAACAAAACCAAAAAGAATCAGACAATAGAATGTCATTGTTTTGCTTAGATATTTTACACATTGAGTCTTGTTTTTTCTCTCTGCAAAGGCTGGTATGAAAAATTGGGTGAGTGCTTATTCCCATGGCAACCCTTCTCCTATCCACAAACTTACAGCTAGTGCAGCAACCTCTTTGGGGGGGGGGCGGACAAAGAGTGGTTGTGATAAGGCCCAGGACTCAAGGGCCAACAGGGCACATGCCAAACACCATCTTGAGTTTCAGAGACATTTCTTTAACATTGAGTGTTTTCTGTCCTGCCATCTCTCTTGGGTGATCAAGCTGCAATCATTGACTGATCTCTTGGAAGCGTCTTGCACATCAGGGGCACTGAATAAACTCTCTAGGATCCCAGATGACCTGTTGACATGACCGTGACAAGTTGAGATGGAGCACAAGATCGATCCAGTGCTTGAACCCTTTCTGTGCAGATGGTCATTCTCCAGAGAGCTCTGAAAAACTAGTTCCTGGCATGTTTTCTTCAGGTGTTAGCAGTGCCAACGGTATTTCCTGAGAAGCAGGTCATGGTCTCCCTTCCATGCTTGACTTGGGAGGGTGGGTCTGCCGCTTTGCATTTCCTGCTGCTGGCAGAAGTGTGAACATTCATGCTTGAATTTGGCAAAAATGTGGTCATGTTTTCTGCTTATCACCTCCCTGCATTGTGTCAAGGGCCTCCTATAGTTTAAAAAAAAAAAAAAAAAAACACTAAAACAGAGAGTCACAGGTATTTGGGTGCTTATGAGTTGGGAACCCTGTGTGCTTCCGGCACCCCAGTCTGGCAAAGGGAGCTTGCTGAGACCCTCCGGCCCTGTCCTCCCGTATGTCAGCATCCAGAAAATTGGCCGTGGGTGGTGGGCTCTGAAGGAATAGCTTGCTGTTACAGACTAGGTGCTGACAGGTTACTAACACTGCAGTCAGTGGCCACAAGGTTTACAAGTGTATTTATTGGTGGATTTAGTCCTGACATTTCCATCCACGTGGCTGATAGAAACACCAAAGCAGGGGTAAGTTAGGTAACTCACCACTGCCCCTAAGCCAATGCAGAGTAAAGTAGACGCAGCCTCAAGATGGCATGCTCTAGTGTAAGCACACACACACATACACACACACACACACACCACACACACACACACACACACACACACACACCACAGCTCTTTAATATGTTCTCAAAACAACCTTCAGAATCATGCTAAAAGAAAGCCTTGAAAACCCTTGGGTGTTCAGTTGGGGGCTGTGTGATGTTTAATAAGACACTGTGTAAAAACTATGCAGTAAACCAAGAATAGTGCCTTGGGCTTGATTGAATGAGTTATGTCACAGCCTAGAAGATAAACGGGCAGGGCAGGGGCTTTTGCTGTTCTTGTTTGCATTTGTTTTGAAACAGTCTAGGCTGGTCTTGACCCAGCTCCTAAAAGTTGTCCTCCGACCACTGTGCACATGCACACTCCCACACCAACAGGCAGTGATACTATATGCAGTTAAAACATAGTCACTTAGACATGAAAATTTTATCTCTAGCATCATTAAAAACTGACTAGGCAGATATCTCCGTCGGCGAAGCACCTACTGGACAAGGACCTGAGTTTGATCTCCAGAACCCATGACCAAGGCCAAAAGAGCTGCACTAGGAAGACAGAGACCAGCTCGTCTCTATGCAAGTTCCAGGCCATTGAGAAGCCCGTCTCAATAAATAAATATATCAAAGGAGGGCAGTGTCCAAAGAATGACACTGAGGTGGTACTCTGGCCTTTCCATGCAAGTGCACACACATGCACAAGCACCCCAACACATAACACACATGCACACATCCAAATAATAATAAATAGGCAACTAGTAGGTTTTAGCCTGTGGGCTGCGACAGAAATGACCTGTAACTGGTGCCTGGCCATCAGAAAGTTCCATCACAAAAGTAACTTCACAGTGGTTTATACAGACATTGGATGAGGAGGCGTTTCAGTGTTGTGGACTTATTTAGCTCAGAAGGCCAGGATTAACCAGCTCAGCCACTGACCTGCAGTGGGGCCTGGCAAAGCTCTCCGCATCCTGCCTGCTTTGGGGGATGTTCTATACAGACCAGCAAAAACTCTGTTTCCTGACTCACACCTTCCCCACATCTATCAAACCCTTACACCCCCCTCTGTGACACTGACTGTCAGATCCCTCAGCTGGATGGCCTAGCAGGATCCTACATGAGATCATACCCAATGAGTGAACCAATCAATTAACAAATAATGTGGGGACGGACTGACGGGTCAGGATAATGCCATTCGTCTGTGACAAGGGTGAGCTTCACGGGAACCTTCCAGGATTGAAGTACTTTGAGTTCAGGGAGTAAAGGCCCAGCTGTTTATGGACCCCATTCTCAATGGGGAGCTCTTGGGAGTTTCCTGTCTTTGCTTTGCCTCGGAACATTCCACCTCACTCTGTGCTCAGCCGGAGCTTAGTCCTGGGCTTGACTTTTCCAGGCCTGAGTCACATCCTGGGTGTCTGAGCCATAGAAGTCAGTAGCTTCCAGCCAGCAGAGAGGGTTGTGGTCAGACCGTCCACTGTTGAGAAACAGGGAGTAGAGACGGAGCTGGAAGGCAGTCCTGAGTCAGCTCCTAGGAACTGGCCGCAGCTGGATGAGGTGAGGCTAGATGTGCGACCTTGGGGTCCCGGTACCGCTAGCCAGTCCCAGGTGTGGCCTTGAATAAGTTATCACCACTTTTCTGGACCTCAGCTTTCTGTTCTGTAAAATGGTCTTGCTGCTGCCTGTGCAGCCAGTTTGCTGTGCAACTCAGTTATCAAAACCTGTCATTTTGTAAGTGTGCATGTGCCAGCTGTTACTTGTGCAGTGGACCTCTCTTACGTTCTTGTAAGGCCTTTACATGGTGGAAGTCCCAGGCAGAGACAGAAGTTTCGTGGCTGTCCTGAAAAGCTGTGGAAATTTGGTTCCGGTTCAAAATCCTCAGTGTCCCAGTAAGAGACAAAACTCATACACCCGCAGGGTCTCACTTCACACATATGTCCGAAAGTTATCTTGAGAACAACTTGGGAGGGGGGGAGCCATCTTCGTAGTGTAGTTACTGAATAAGCATTTACTACAAACCCTGTGCACGGCCCCAGAAGCACATAACTGCAAGTGACCAGTGACAAGGACATGGTCCCCGGGTGTGAGGGGACGGGCTCTCCCAGGCTATCACCAAGAAGCTGTTGCCTGACTTTCACACAGCACCATCCATCACCCAGAGCGACATGGGGGAAGTAATGTGTTACCAAGAGCAGCCCCACCCCAACCTATGACAGCCTCCCTAGTGTGTCTGCCATGGCCTGCGTGCCGGGCCGGGCCGGGCGCTTTGTGTGAAGCTGTGTGCTTGGTAATCTTGTAGGAGCCAACCAGATGAATGTCATCCTCGGAGGTGGTTCTGAAGAGAAAGCTTATGTTAAGTAAGAGGGATGTCCCCTACCCAGCTTTCACAGGGATTAGGGCCTTGGCAAGGAAAGAGAATTTCTTTTGCCTTTGCAGAGAAAGAGTGTGGTCCACATTAGTGATACTGTGCCACACAGGAACCCAAGGGAGCCTCTGGGGATGTTCTAGAACTATCTGCATGCACCTCTCTTGGGCAGAGGTGGAGTGGTAGGCTTGAGAAGTGCTTTCCAAGCCTTCCATTAGGTTCTCAACGGCCCCATCTAATCTTTTTGGTTTTTTTCCCTCCAAATAGAGAATATCTGGACATTTTTCCTAGAGTCAAGAAATGGTCTAGTAAACACTCTTATCATCCTCAATTAGCATTTTTTTCTGTATTTGCTTTCTTTAAAAATATGGGTCACTTCGTGAATTTTCATGTCATCCTAGCACAGGGACCAAGCTAATCTTCTCTGTATCGTTTCACATCTAGTTCACGTGCTGCAAAGCCAGCGCTGCCCCTGGTCTTGTCGAAGATCCTCATGCCAGTGTGTGTTTCAGGACAGACACCACAGTGGATAAGGACTCCCTGAGCCTCCTTGCATAATAGATGGATTAGGACGTTAATTTCATGTGACTCCTTGACCGGGCTAAGGGATGCCCAGATAGCTGGGTGGGTGTTGTCTATGGATGGAATTGCCTGTGAACCTCCAGGCACTGGGAGAATCTGGCCTCATAACCCTCCTCTTCCTTAGCAGCAGTGGGAAGCCATGCTTCCCCAGCCCTCACCTTTGCAATTTAGAAGCTACCGGGGGCTGTGTCAGGCATACAGAGGGTGTCTAATTAAAGCTCTTATGAGAGTGTCTCCTACATTTAGCCCACTCAGCAAAGGCAGAGTTCCCACCAAGTCTGTTGGGTGTAATTGGTATTGCAAGCATGAGTGAAGGTTCATCTCTTTTTAAGGAAACAAACTGGACTTTTCAGAGTTGAACACGGTGTGGATGAATATTCCTTGCATTTAACCAGGAAGTCTTCTCTGTTCTCTAGAGGAAGAGCTGTCTGCTCGGAAAGACCACTGTGTTTACTCTTGGCACCTGAAAGTAATTCAACTAAATGTGACCAAATCCTTGCTTTAACTCGGACTCCGCTAACAAAGAGCAGGCTTTTCTGCAGTTCACACAAAGGGTGTGAACTGTGGATGCGGGCCTCACTGCCTAGCCATTAATTTCTGCCAAACCCAATGGGTAACTAGACTGCATTTTCTGAGCTTGCTAGATCCAAAATGGCTGCCTCAGAAGACCCCGGAATGCTGGTTAGAAATGCCCTCCCATCACGTGAAAGACTCTAAAATGTAGCCAAATGAGCTATACACACTGATCTCAAAATAACGTATCCAAAGAGGTAAAGTAGGTCCTTTGTCAATGCTTGTTAAATTTTGTTTAGTCATGATAAAGTATAATATTTTTGATACATGGAGTTAAATAAGTGATTCATATCAATGCCTGTTTCATTTGACTTTTTACTGGGCTGTTCCAACAGTTTCCAGTGTGCATGGCTTGCATTCCGTCTCTGGGGGATACCTGGCATCTCAGCCATCACTGAATCCCTGGGAACACTTGACATCAGGTGCATTTTGGGTAATGGATGGTCTAAGTTTGGGACTTTGACAAACTGTTTTACTCCCTTGGGCCTCAGTTTCCTTCTGTGACATAAGCAAGGTAACAAAGAACTGTTTCATTTGCTTCCATTTGGCCATTTGGGGCTCAGTGGGCGGGGCCCAGCACCTGAGTAGCAATGGCCTAGAAGGCTGACTCAGTGAAGTGAGGAGATTATGCTGTCCCCGCTTACAGAGCAGTGAGCTCAGACAGCCCTAGGAGTCCTCTGTAATTTAACCTTCTGTGGCAGATCTTCTCAGACCTTCTTGTGGGCTTTCCCATCTAGGAATAGCCCTGCTTGCCATTGCAAATTGTAGCCTCCTATCTTGCTTACCACTGTCCCCATAGAGCCAGCACACAACTTTTGTCCTGTAATTTGTGACTCAGCTCTAGAAACGCCAGGTTAAACAGATTTTGATGTAAAATGCTGGGTCATTCATCTACTATCCTTCTACTGTTCCTTTTAAGACAGATTAAAAGCCAGTGTTCATTCTTCTGGCCGAATTCTAATACTACAGAGGCAAGAAGATAGTAATTTATTGAGTGGGGGATGCAACAGGAAACATTCGTTTGAAATTAATGATAGAGGGTAGAGGAGATGGTTCACCAATAAAGAACTTTCTACACAAATGAAGGCTACAAATCTGATCCCCAGAACCTGCATGAAAGAGAGTGGGGGGGGGGCAGATGGGTGCTTACAAGCTCAGCACTTGAGTAGGCAGATCTGTAGGGCTTGCTGGCCAGGGAGCAAATCCTCATCAGGCAAGCCCTCAAGTGAGAGACCCTGCCTCAAAGAAACAAGGTTGACAGCACCTGAAGAGAAACTTCATCCAAGGCCGTCCTCTGACCTCTATACACACACACACACACACACACACACACACACACACACACACACGCACGCACACACCAATGATGATGATGATGGTGATGATGATGGTGAACTAAATAAGAATTGCCAAAAAGAAAATCACAAGAAACCCACCCTAAAATCCCAAACTTAGAAACACCTACCTCCTGCTTTTATTTTCAAGAAACTTACCTAAAAAATTTTTGCTTAGTTATTGTGAAAATGAACTTATTTATTGGGCAGAATGGTGATCAAAAGACAATTCCTGGGGCTGGAGAGATGGCTCAGAGGTTAAGAGCACTGGCTGCTCTTCCAGGGGTCCTGAGTTCAATTCCCAGCAACCACATGGTGGCTCACAACCATCTATAATGAGATCTGATGCCCTCTTCTGGCCTGAGGGCATACATGCAGACAGAATACTGTGTATAGGATAAATAAATAAATAAATAAATAAATCTTAAAAAAAAAAAAGACAATTCCTGACTTGAATGCCTACAGCCACTATTAAATGTCTGCTGAACTCAATATCATCACCTACTAAATGGGAGGGTACCAGTTGAGCTCTCAAAACCCCAAATGTGGGCATGAAAATCCCACCTTAAAAATGCTGGCCCTAGGAACCCATCTTTTATGCATTTGACTTACGGTCCCAGAAAATGCGGAAGCCCGTTTTCAAGGACTAGTGGTGGAGGGAGGTGTGTCTATGTGGGCAGCCCTGATGATAGTATTGAATGCTCTATTGCAGTTTCTTATCACACACACTTGAGTTGAGGCCAGCACATTCTAGAAGCTTAACAAGTAAAGCTCTGCTCTGCGCTGTTTGTTTTACTTAGTCTTCTAAACAATGCTGGGAGAGCACACAGTAGCTCTAATCTGTAGGTGTGGAAACAGGACTGTAGGGAGGTTTGTCCCAGGCCCTGCTCCAGGCGTCAGTAGGAAGACACAGATGTTTGGGTTGCTGGAGGCCTGGCTCAGGGGACCCTTTCACCCTTTGGGAAGTTCCAGGAAGCAGGCAGCTCTTTGCCCCAGTGATTGAAGGGCTCCCAGGCACTGGGGCAGATGTCTCTCTCCTGTTCCCTGGGCCCCTTGCCCAGTTCTTCCCTGCCCTGCACAACGTCTTAAAGCATGTTGGAAACATTAACTCCTGCTATTCATCTTAGCTGGGCTAGCTCTGACAGTGCAATTTCAGTGTTCCTCCAAGGGCAGACAGTAGGTCACAAGAGTCGATAATGGATCCCAGGCAATTGGACACAATTCAGATCTGATGGGAACCTGCACCTTCCTCACACTGAGTCCCAGGCCCCCTCCCTCTCACACCCACAGTTGCAGGGTACTTTCTTCCGGGAATGTCTTGGCTCTGAAGTCGCTGGAGGGACAGTGGATCTTTAAATCACCAGTAACACTGAGTGATATAAATCCCCTACAAACGGTTGCTTTTGTGTGCTGCCAAGGGATTCGTGACTAAGAAAAAAAGTCCCGTCATGTTCGGGGCAGATGCAGTTTTGATCCTGAGAAGGTGGAATTATGGGTACAGAAACACACAGCTAGGTAAATGAATCCTAGCTACTGTCCCCAGTCTCCTGGTCTCCAGCCTTTCCCTCCTGTCTCCTTCCTGACCGGCACACGTGATGTGTCTAACTTGAGAGCAGTCCATCTCTCACCTGCAAACACATCTGTCCCTGCAGCTGTCCCAGGAAAGCCCCTTAGAGCTCTCTTTGACCCCTCCCTTGCCTGGCCAAACGCTCAGCTTTACACAGAGGCTCCCGCCTGGCCTTGAACGTGGCTTTCTCCACCCCTGCACTACAGTCTGGACTGGATTCACCCAGATTTATTGTCCTCCCATCTAAGGCCTCACTGAAGCCAGAACTGTAAGTTGGATTGTACCCTCCCTAACTCATGCCTTCTAGGGGTCCTGCCCAGCCCAAAGCGAGTCCTGACATCCGCATCTGTTCCAGGCTCGCTGTGTGCTCTTCACAAGCCCCCGCACATCCTGACCTGCCCCAGCCTTTCGGGCCATTCTCTGTTCATAGTTCCCTCCTCAACAAGGCCTGGCTTTGAGAAGCCATGCGTGCCGTGTGTCAGGGCAGTGCCCCTCACCCCACCCCACCCCCTTGCCATTAGCTGCCGTGTGTGTGTGTGTGTGTGTGTGTGTGTGTGTGTGTGTGTGTGTGTGTGTGTACATTGGTCCCTTGGGGGCCAATTCCAAGCAGATCGTGTTTGCTCAATGGGACTCTGGCCCCGTGCCTGGCTCCAGGCCGGAACTTGAACGTGTGTGGAGCTGAGGCGGGAGATGAAGACAGTGCTGGCTGATTGAGTTGGTGTGAACCTAAGAGGCCTCGGCCTGGAAAGGAAACTTGAGAGCAGGAGGTGGGCTGGTGGAGGCAGCTTCTCTTGAGGAGGAGAAGCCACCCTGCCCATACCTCGGGCACTCCAGGCCCAGCACACATTCTGGTTCTCTCTCTCTCTCTCTCTCTCTCTCTCTCTCTCTCTCTCTCTCTCTCTCTCTCTCTCTCTCTCTCTCTCTCTCTCTCCTCCAGGCTTGAGTCATAAGGCTCTGAGGATGAAGCCTGTGACCCACATCTCTTGGTTTCCTTCCACACAACCCATATGAATCCACTGTTTTGATTAATTCCTAATTCAAAACAGTCTCTATCCTCAGACATAGTCATCCCGTTGGGGTCCCAGAACCCCAGCCTGAAGAGGCCAGAAATGCAGGTTGATTGGCACCAGTCATTTGTCCCCCAAGGTAGGAAGGAAATCACACCCTGTGCCTCTGGGTCTCTATGGCCCCAGGCCTCTCTCCCATAGCACATACGAGGTGCCTAGGGAGATTTGGCCTCAGAGGGTGTGTAGGGGCACCCCCCCCCATTTATGGTCCACATGCCTCAGGATGTTAAGAAAGAGCAAACTTGGAAACATCCTAGGAAAAATAGCTCAGCCTGGATCTTTCCTTCAAAGAGGCTGCCACGCCAGCTGTGTGCCGACTGACACCCTTCTGCCCTTCTTTGGGGACAACAGAGGGGCACACCATGTCAATTTTGGAAGAGCTCAGCAGGGGCTGTTTGCCCCATGTCAATGCCTCTGTGTTTTGAGTGGAAGTTTCATGTTCAGGATGGTTTGGAGTCACTGAATCCCAGTCTCCAGTTCCAGATCCATCATTAACTCACCCCTCTGAGCCTCTAGTTTTTCATCTCTAAAATGGGCATAGCCACCTTGCAGAATTTGTGGGAGGGCTAGGAATTGATAATCATGTAATGAACTCAGTGCATGCTGGGTACTGGGCTCAGTGCATGCTGGGTATCCAGTCCACAGGAGCTGTCACTCACTGGCTCGTGCGACAGCATTCGTTGAGCACTGTCTCTGTTAGGTAGGCGCAAGAACAGTACTCTAGACCTTTGTCAGATGATAAAGCTAGACAGATAATAAGCAGATAAACCAGTAGATAGATGGTAAGTTTGCTTAGGTAGCATGGTCAAGAAGGGAGGGTTCACCGGGTAACCACCCACCGGGGAGCAGGATCTGGTGTCAGGAAACAGACACAGGAGGTGTGCAGTGTGTGCCACCGTGAGCCGGGACCTCCTTTCACTGCCCCGCCAACTCGGGGCACTGCTGTCCAGGGTGCTGTTCTAGCTGCTTGCCCCCAGCCACTACTATGAGTGCGTTTCAAAATGACAGTATGAGGGTACTGGCTCCTGCTGACCCTTCACGAGTCCGGGTTCAGGACTTAGAGTACTAGGGGTCCACAGAGCTAGGAGAGTGGGTCAGACAGGGCGGGAGCTCGGGTCACCGGGCTCGCCGTCACCTGGTGTTTTTCTGTCTTCTCTGCTAGATTCCACACACACCTGTGTGCCTGCAGTCTACCTTGTCCTGCTCAAGCATAGAAGAATGCCTGGGGTACCTAGGACTAGAGTGGAGCCCAGTTCCTCCTTGTCCCAACCCCGTCAGACATCCAGCTTGAAGAGTGGGCCTGGCTCTTTGACGCCACCTCTCCTTGTCCGCGAACCTTGCCCCCTCCACACACACGGCTACCTCAGAAGCTACCTTTAGCGTCTCACTGTGACCTTGAAGAATGCCTTCCCTGTTCCTTTGCCCTCCACTCACATCTTCACATCTGTCTTGACAGCAGTCTCCTGACTGATGAAAGTGGGATTGGGCAGCAGGTGGGCTTTCACATCTTTTGGCATTATCCTCCGTCCAACAACAAAGGCAGTGAAGTCAGATTGGCAGATGTGGTGCCTGTGGTGATGACATCCACAGCCTGACCCCTGTCAGCAGAGAGCAGGACCACGGCAGATGCATCAGCCGAGCACCTGAGCATCAGGGGGCAGCTGCCGCCTTCGTGGGGCGTCTCTAAGTGGCACCAAACCTACCATCAAAGCTCTTCTGCCCGCGGCTCTGAGGACAGCTTCAGAGTTCAAAGGGAATTTTTGTCCTTTTCATTTGCTGACATTTCACTTAGGAGTCGGGTTAGGCTAGGACCAGATCAGATACCCCACCCACCACGTGTATCCCCTAAGCAAACCAAGGCAGCTGAGTGGAAACAGAAAACTAAGGGGCTTGTAATTAAAAGGCTGTGGTGTATGTAAAGCAGCTGCCTGGTACTCAGACTGAAAATAGACCCTTTCCACAAACCAAGTAGCAGAGTCCTGTAGGGGTGGCCAACGCAGTTGGAAGACATCAAAAGGTGTGTCTTCTTGTTCTCCAATCTGCTAAGAATGGACTGCACTGAGCCTGCTCCAGAATGGGGTTCTCTGTAAGGGACTGGCCTGGTTTGCTGGGGGCATAGGCTGGCTGCCATGTGTCAAGGTCGAGGGACTTCAGTGGCTTCATGATCTAGACTTAGTCTGGGAGCTTAGTTCTTCGTGTTACGGACACTGATGTCATACCCGGGCATGGATGTGGTGTGTGTGATTCAAATGAATGCCCTGCTGTGTCCATTGGCAAGGATTTGGTATGTCTGAACTGCCAGGCAGAATGAAGGTCCATAGGAGATCAAGGTACGAGACAGATACGTTTTAGCAGATGGGATAGAGGAAGTGTTTAGGGACAAATCCGGGACGTGTTGGGAAGGGTAGTTCTGCTCACTTGATGGTTTTTGTCTGGTGTTCCCAGCTGCCTGGGGTCCCCAGTGTGATGGTGAGCAGGTAGGTCTCTAGGACTGAAAGGAAACAGGCTTTTATTCACCTACTCCCTTGATAGTGCAGTCGTAGCAATAACAAATAACATTATCGGGACCTTCTAGAATGAATTGTACCTATGCTTTGCTAATCCCTGGGCAGGTGAAGGGTCTGGATTGCTCAGGTGTTGTATCATGCATCTTCAGGTCCTACACTTAGAGCCTGCAAGCCCTTCAGAGCTTTTTCAGTCACCCCCTTGGGGAAACATTAGATTTGTATCCCAGTCGAGAGCAGACAGTCAAGCTGTAGAAGCTGTCCAACAGCCCAGGTGCCTGGAGTCATACAAACCCAAGCAGAAATCCCCTCTCAGAGCCCTGCCAGGGAGCAACCCACAGGAAGTGACGGTGAGGGCCCCAGGTGAGCCACACTCAGGGAGCAAGGGCCACCACCCTTCACACCTAATGCCCGTCAGTGTGTGTTGAATGGGTCCATGAGTCCTTTTACTGTTGCAGCTAAACAGCAATCTGCTCTTACATGTTCTCCATCCTGCCAGCCATCCAATGGCATCCACTGTGCTCCTAGTCTAGGGAGCCCCAGGGACTCCTCGAACTCACAGCGATAATGGGCTGGAGGGAAGACCGGACACGGAAGAGCTGATGGCTTCTACACACAGCCTGGGTTTTCAAAGCTAAACAATGAGGATGGTGGTAACGGAGGCTGGGTCAGTGGCTCTGTGGGTAAAGAACAACTTCATTTGGATTTTATAGCACCTTCGCATAAAGCCAGGCATGGTTGAGTGTGTGGGAACCCCAGCTCTGGGAGGCAGAGACGGGAAGATGGCTGGGGTACCTTGGCCAGCCACACCTGCTGACTTGGTGAGAACTTGGATCTGTGAGAAACTGTCCTTCAAAAGAAATTTAGGTGGAGAGTGACAGAGGAAAGCTCCCAGTGCCAACCCCTGGCTTCCACATGCGCACACACAGATGTATACTCCCCCACCACACACACATACCAAAAAAAAAAAAAAACCGGAAATATTATAATAAAATGATTATGATGATGATGGTGACGATCCATTCTCATTGTCCATCATGATCTTCTTCCTCTCTGACTGCAGCCCTAATTGAGTAATTACTCCTGGAGCGGTAATTAGACTGCGATCAGTGTCTATTCAGGTGCTTCCAGGGAAACTGATTTGCAAGTCTCTCCAGGCTGGCCTGAAAACTTCCCCCAAGGCCGTGTGCTCTGGTGAAGCGGACTTCCGCAGCAGGTTCTAGAAAAACAGGAAGAAGCGTGTCAGCTCTGCCTCATTGTCCTCAGTTCAAAGGCTTCTGGAGTGGGCAGACGCCCTTGTGCGCTGAGACCATGTGTGCCCGCTGTCTGTTACTCCTCAGAAGTACAGGGCTGGAGAGTGTTGCGAGCTCAGCATCAAGCCACCTGAGCTTTGGCTTAAGCCAGTGCCCCCTGTGCTTGGCATTCTGTAAGGGCACCGCATGGAGTGTGCCTTCTGCCTTGCATGGCTCAAGTGACCTCTTGGCTCAATTCCAACTCGAGAGATAGCAGGGACCTTGAAGTCCTAACTCAGCACCTTGACTGTCATAAGGCCCCACTTTGCCTGAGAAGGCTCATCCTACCCACCCCCAGCTCACAGGCTGGGGGGGACTGGAGAGGAGGCGGTGGGTGTGGGGATGAGCAGCCACTGACACCTTCCTTCAGCCTCGGGCCAGCCAACGCTGGTCTCCCTCTTGTTTCTGCTCTGCTTTTGGGTGGGGCTTGTGGCCTATGAGGGCTAGGGGAGGGTGGTAAAATGCTTGGCTTGCAAGCATGAAGACTTGAGTTCGGATCCCCTGCATCCATGAAAAGCCAGGGCTGGCAGTCCCTGTCCGTGCTCCTGTTGCTGGGGAAGTAGAGCTTTCTCCACACGTGCACGTGCCCACACAAACATGTATACATGCACACACCACATGTGTGCACATGGATCAAACCTAGCCTGTGGGTCACTCTGATACCAACAGAAGTGTAAGAAAGGAGCTGGGCAGCCACGGCAGAGCACGCGCTGCCGCTCTGCTTATGAGAAGCTGGGGGCTTTCCTGTCCCTCACCATTTGCCTCCAGTGAGCTTTAGTTTCTAGGCTCATTTTAAGAAAAGGGAGGAAAGAAAAGGAAGAGACAGAAAAAAGAAAACCCTGAAATTTGCCAAGACGGTCCCACCGATAAGAAAGGGAGTCTACCCTTGCTATTGTTCATGTTCCCCGTCAGCAAGAGCAAGCCTCTCCTGCCCCCCCCCCATCCCAGGCTTTACAGGGCTCTGTCTGGGCCGGCTGGTCTGTGGCTGTGATGTTCCATTCAGGTCATGACAATTGTCAAGAAACCACATTATCCACACATACACACACACGCCATATACACACACATACCTCACACACACACACTGCATACACAGATACACCATATCCATAAACACCCATCTCACACACACCACAAATGTACACACATCATATACACACACCGTGCACACACACCACACATGTACACACACATCATATACACAGACACACCACATACACACACATCACATACATAAACGCCCATCTCACACATCATATACACACACCGTGCACACACACCACACATGTACACACACATCATATACACAGACACACCACATACACACACATCACATACATAAACGCCCATCTCACACATCATATACACACACCGTGCACACACACCACACATGTACACACACATCATATACACAGACACACCACATACACACACATCACATACATAAACGCCCATCTCACACATCATATACACACACCGTGCACACACACCACATATGTACACACACATCATATACACACACCGTGCACACACACCGTGCACACACACCACACATGTACACACACATCATATACACAGACACACCACATACACACACATCACATAAACGCCCATCTCACACATTATATACACACACCGTGCACACACACACCACATGTACACATATGTACACACCACATCTCACACATATTACATACACACACCACATGCATACACATCACATACATAAAAACCCATCTCACACATCATATGCGCACACCATGCACACACACTTCACATGCACACATTCATCACAAACATCACACACACATAGAGTGGCTGTCAGTTACCCTACAGGTGTGCTCCTCCGCGGGTGATTCATGGATAAGGTGTTTGGGAGTGCGGGTTGAATCCTGAAAGCAGGGTGAGGAACTGCCTCTCCCCGAGTCATCCCCCGGATTCCCACATTCAGCACAGTGCACAGTACAGCACCGGAGACAAGCATCCGTGTGGCTGAAGCACAGCACAGCCGTGGCCATCTAAGCTGGACTGGAGGAGGAGGAGAGATGGGGAATTGCTGGTGAGGGGAATCGCCAAGCACATAACACTCACCCAGCCAGCTCTTGTTGTGACTGTGCTGTTGATGCTAATGAGGGGAAGCCCGGGTCTCTAACAGGCATGGGAGGAAGAGGCAGCTAGCTGACTAACTTCAGCCTGGGGTCAGAGCTGGGTCATCGGGGCCACTGTTTTGGAGGAAGTGTGGGAGAAGGCAAGGTCTAGGAACAGGGAGCATTAAGACAGTGGCATTCAAGAGGGACACCAGGCAGTTCCTTAAGTGTGAGAAAACACCCATGTCTGGTCATCGTGGGGTTCTGAGACTGAGCTGCAGGGGGCAAGCAGAGTCAGGACATGCCAGAGCTGTCACCGGGCCCAGGTGTCTGAACTTCCCATGGAGGACCTAAAGTAAGGAGTTTGGAGCCCACACAGATCAGAGTGATAGTCTGGACTGTCAGTGGCCATCACATCTAGAGGTGGTATGTCTGTAATTGGGTTGCTTTTAATCCGTTGGAGTTTGGGGTCCCTATGGAGGGTTCCAGGCTGAACCACTAAGAGGAAGGCAAAAATGTACTCGGCCCCTGACTTGTGAATCCTACCTTGCTAGTGCTCCCCACAAAGTGATCCCCCTTGTACCCTACAAGGTATGGAGAAAGAACATTCATAGAGAAGGAATAGGAAGTTCTGTGGTCATGAGAATGACATGCGTGGAGCATGATCAGCCGGAGAGAGGGAATGAAGGGAGGAGGCACGGAAAACCACTACGATGGGGGACAGGCCAATGACTCAAAGCTTACATAGCTAAGGCCTGACCTAGCTGAGCTGCAGACCTACCCGGGGGCGTCCAGTTTAGTCCCTAGTGTATTAGTCAGGGTTCTCTAGAGGAACAAAATTTAGAGAACAAATATATATAAAGGATATATCAGAGTGGCTTACAGGCTGTGGTCCAAATAGTCCAGCAATGGCTGTCTACCAACAGAAGATCCAAGGCTGGAGGTCCCAGCTGGTCTGGTATCCGCCAGAACCCTGAAGAGTGGGCTCCAGGGAAGGGATGTCTGTCTTGCTAGTGAGAGTGAGGGCAAACGGCAGAGAGCAAGCGCCCTTCTTGCGTGTCGTTTACGTAGGCTGCCAACAGAAGCTGTGGCCCAGATTAAAGATGGGGACCTCCGAAGATCTGGATTAAAGTTACATCTTCCCACCTCGATGATTTAATTAAGGGAGAAAAAAAAATCCCTTCACGGGTGTACCCCAGCCATTTGGATTTAGTTCATTTCAGATATAGCTCAGCTGACAACCAAGAATAGCCATAACACATGAATTGCCAGATGTTTCTGGTTAGAAGTGCAGAGACAATGCCTTGCCCTTCTGGGTTCTAGCCCAGTTTGGAGAGTGCCCCAGGCCAACTGGGCCTTAGCCCAGTTCTTGAGAACTGTGTGGGTCCTCACCAAGTGCATCTGGGAGGACAGGTATGAGGGTTCACCTGTGAGTGAGGGGCTGTGAGAGGCAGTTCAGTTCTGACCCCACCCAGGTGTCTGTGAAAGTCAGGGGCCTGGACCCCGACCTCCAGTTTGCTAGGGCCTGTTTGCACACCACCCTGGAGCCCTGGCCTGTGGTAGCTGGAGGAAAGCACATTCCTCTGCTGCCCGAAGGTCCTCATTGTGAACCTGATGGGAACAACTGGGCCTTTGGAAGGCAAAGCCACACACTGGAACTGCAAGCAGCTTCCAGAAAAAAGCCAGACACCCCTTTGGCTCCGGTATGCCTCCCTCTGGGCAGTTCTAAATACTGACTTCAGAAAGGGATGCGACTTCAGCATCTCCTGCAAACTTTAATTAAATTGGGCTGTATGACTTTTCCTGTGCAGATGCAAGGTGCAGATAGGGAGGGCATCAATGACCGACCAAAGAAAGAACTCCCCCAATCTAGCTGACTGAACAGGTGAATGCACTGGAGTTAGTTATGTAAGTATGGACGAGAGGTTATGTACAGGAGTATGGATCGCTCAGAAGCAGCCATGTCACCAAACAGTCCACCCAAGCGTGGGTGGCAATGCACAAAATCTGCATCTCTGGAGCTCTACGCACAACTTGCAGGCAGCTCCACCTCTCTCTGTACCTCGTATTACCGTTGCCTTGCAAGTCTTCTCTGCTTTAGGGACTTCCTGAGACTTGTGAGTTTTCTTTACTTCCTAAGTCCTGCAAGTTTCCTTTACTGGCCTTGCACCTTGAGGGAATGTTCCAATTCAGAGGAAAAGTTACACAGCAGCAGCCTGTTCTCATGGATAGATCAGATAGAAATTCAAATCTTGCAGCCTACTTCCACCACGCACACACATACAAACACACACACACATACACTCACACATACACAAACACACGTACACGTATACCATAAACACACACGTACACCACACGTACACACACACACACTCATACATACACACACGTACACCACACGTACACACACACACACTCATACATACACACACGTACACCACACGTACACACACACACACTCATACATACACACACGTACACCACACGTACACACACACACACACACACACACACACGTGGGTATACCACAGACACGATCTTGCTCCAATTTGTCACCGTCTGTCCCTACCTCCCTTAGTGGGCCTCTCGCTTGGCCAGCCTACTCCTGATCTTTCTCAGGGCTTGTGGGGGCTCTGTTGAACACCCCTGTTTGAGGAAAATCAACGGCTTTCTTCCTAAGCTGAACCAACACTGTCACCTTCCCATCTTCCCTAACGTGTGGCACCAGCACTCGGGAACACTCGAATGCATGCCGGAATGCAGGGCTCCCTGCAGACGTTCAGCCATGCACTTGGGGCCCAGGAGGCTGTCTGGTCTGGTGGCCAGCAGGTCTGGCCCAGCCTCCCTCCTTGCCTCACCGAGCACACTACACAGCAGTCCCTCTTTCCTTACCCTGCCCGTGCCACAGAGAATGCTCTCTCCCTGATATATGCCTCTTCTGGAACTGGGATCAGCAAGTAAATGCGCTTGCTACACAAAATGGAGGGCTTGAGTTTAATTCCTAAACCACAAGGAAGAAAGAAACCAATCCCCGGATGATGTCCTCTGACCTCACTTGGTCATATAAAATAAGATTATTTTTCCTCCTTTGGAGATGGGTTTCACTGTGTACACCAGGATGGCCTCAGACTCACAGAGACCCACCTGCCTCTGTCTCCAAAGTGTATGCCACCACACTCAGCACAAATGAATTTATTGAAAAAAATTACCTCCCCCCCAAAAAAAATACCAAACAAACACCCACAAGGGCCTGTGGCTGTGTGCTGCTATTCACAGCAGCTTTATTGGCAAGGAAACTGAGCCTGGAAAGATAGAAATGACTAACCCAAGATTCGTAGCTATTGTCAGAGTCTGACCTTGACCCGCAAAGCCAAAGCCACCCCAGCTGGGCAGCCATTGCCCGGCAGAGCAGATTCCCTCAGGGTTTGTTCAGGGTTTTTCATGGGAGGCACCCATTTCCTATTAAATATTATACCCAGAAAAGAATTCATTTAGTCTCTCCTGATAGCATAAGCAGAAACACCGTCCTTTAAAAGAATTCTGCCAGTTCCCAGTTCTTCTCTCATTTTAAGGAGCTCCTAAGTCAGGCCAGCCCGGGGGTGCCAGCCCACATCCCCTGTTACGGTTAAAAAGTAGGCCACCTGCTCAGGTTTGCAGCCATCCTGACTCCACAGGTCCTACAGAAATGTCTCCTGAGAACAGGGAGATGCTTGATGACCCGAATTCAGCCCCTAGGAGTGCATAAAAAAGCTGGGCGTAGTGACCAAGTGTGGTGGTGCTCGCTTACAGCTTCAGCCTTGGGGAGACAGACAGACAGCTTCCTAGAGCTTGTTAGCCAGCCAGCCTAGAGAGTTCCAACCAGTGAGACACCCTTTCTCCAAGAAGAGAGAGGACCTCTTCTTTCCACACGTGAACTCATACAAGGGAGGGGCATCCACTTAGGTAGAGGAAGTTGAAGGTATTTTCCACAGGGCGAAGAGGTGGGCTAGAACCATGTGCATGGAGCAAGCCCCTGGCTGACTCATCCCAGGCCTAGCAGCATCCCTGTATCCCTAGGCAGGCTGCTGGTTGGATAGAATGAAGAGTCTTCTCAGCGCTGCATCCTAGGAATAGATGGCTAAGCATCCTCCCAGAGTCTGAAAATGCCTGCGGTCGGGAACAGATGGTCGCAAAGGAAATGTCCCAGCCCTGGGTGATGAGCCCCCCCGCCCCCCCCCACATATGCAATAGTTCAAAAATCTACACACTATGTGGTATTTGCACCTCAGATGTCCCCAGCTTGGGTGTCTTACTCATCTCTGGGCTCCAGGTCGTCTGTGTGGCTGTAGTGCACAGCTGTGTGTCCTCAGTTGTAACAAAAAAAAAAAAAAAAAAAAAAAAAAAAACAGGCGCTTACATTCCTCAGCTAGTGAATTCGGACATGCCGGTCCAAGTAGCTCCTCCCTTGGTGGTACTCTGCCACGAGGACCACACATAAGCCATCTTCCATGAGGTGTGGCAAAAGTTAGCAGTAGAGAGATGCTAATGTGTTGGCCCAAAGCTAATCCTCCTTTAGGAATCCTGCAAGTATTGGGCACCAGTGCTGGGGACACAAAGGTCCTTGGACCAGTCCCAGCGGCCCTGGAGACAGGAACGGCACTGACTCTGTTCATGGCGATGTAACTGTTTGAAGACGGGCAGCTTGGGACAGTGGGGCCTGCTGCTTGGAATGGCTCCTCAGGGCCGGCTTTGTGGGTAACTTGCGGGAGAGGGGGGAATACTTTGGGGCTCTATCCACAGGACTGACCCAGTCCCAGCCTCCTCCTCACCAGGAATGGTGCATGGAGAGTTTCAGAGTGAGGGATAGGGTCTGTTGAAACTTGCTCCTCTATTAAGAGAAACATCAGAAGTAGGTTTAGCAGTGAAATGCCCGCCATGCTAGCGTGGGAACCTGGGCTCAATCCCTGGAAGCCATGTAAAAAACTGGGCATGATGGCGTGTGCTTGTAATCCCAGCACTGGGGAGGCAGAGGCTGATGGGTTGCTAGGCAACTGCCCAGCAAGCCTAGTGAGTTTAGGCCAATAGAAAATGCTGTCTTTAAAATGGAGGTGGTGACAGCGTCTAAGGAATGCTAGCCAAGGTTGACCTCAGCAAACACACACACACACACACACACACACACACACACACACACACACACACACACACACACACACTGCACACACGGTTCTAACGCCCTGAAGTCTGCTCCTGCTTCATGGTGTATTAACCTTTGATAGCTAATCTCTATATGGCCGGGTGGTTGCTGTCCTGATGAGCAGCCACCAGGGTGTTGCCAATTACATCCCTCTGTCTTCTCTGTCAGTGAGATACCAGATCGCTATGAGCCAGGCATTGTGTGCTGATGACAGATGAGTTTGGTGTTCACTGCAGTGCCCACTCCTGGAGAAAGACTGCCAATTAGCCGTTCTCCGTGGGGGGGGGGGGGGAGCCACCGGTGCTGGTGTGATGGGAAGACCCCAGCGGTCAGGAGCAGGTGTGTGGACCATCAACAGCGACTATACAGTCAGATTCTGAGGGCGGAATCAAGAGGCCTCCGTCACCAGGTGACAGGGATTCTTGCCTGTGCTGAACATTCAGCTTCAATGACGGCTTTGCTGCTGGCCCCTTCCTGGACAGTCCTCCACAGCGATTTTAAACAGAAAGAGAATTTCTACTTCCGTGGCGTTCCCTGAGATTCAGGCATGGTACCTCGTGCTATTCTCTGAGCCCGCAGTCCTCAAACAGCCCTGACAACGGCAGTTATTGTCCCCGTGGTACAGAGTGGGGAACCACAGCCTGGGGGACCAAGATGCATGGACAACATGTTGGGTAGAACTCCTGCCGAGTCTCTGGAGAGAAGCAGGAAGGAAACCACACAGCCAGGTGTCCAGTCAGAGGCCAGGAGAGCCTGCAGGACCAAGCCACACCCACCACCACCTACCTGCCTCCCTACACAGCCCCTTGGGGAAGCTGCCAGCCTCCAGCCCACATCCTGCCTCCTGCCAGCGAGGTCCCCAGAGTGTGTGCAGGTGCAGAGCCTGCCTGCCCCTCTGACTTCAGATTTCTCAAGGGCCAGCTCCTACTCAGTGTCAGAGCCCTGTCCCTTCCTCACCATTCATTGTCCCTTTTCTGGGCCACCATTCATGGGAAGCCAGTCCAGCTTGGCAGTGGCCCCGTCCCTCTGCTGAACCCCTCTTCACCAGGCCAAAGCCTCCGGAAGCTCACACAGCGGGTCTGAGATGTAAATAAGGCCTCTCCAGCTGCACCCAGCTTCCTGGAAAGGAACCCCAACACACATACCCTGTGCCAAGCCCTTCCACCCTCCCAGCCTCTCCTGGTGTGTGCACCCTCCTCCATGGCGTGACTGCACTCCCGTTTCCTGACCTCACTTGGCAGGTAGCGGGCGCCAGGGTTCTCTGCTCATCAGAGCTATTCTATTGCGGCCCAGAGCCCGGCTGTGATTGCTTTTGGACTTTTGTGCAGCTTCAGACTCTGGCCCAGAACCTGAGCAGGAAGGTGAGCTAGGGCAGCAGATTAGGCAGCAGGGGAGTGTGCAGCCTCTGCTGTCACCAAGGGCCTAGACCATCTCTGCATCCCATTTCATTCTTTCGTGCACATACGACACTCACTCATGAGTGTGTGTACTCACTCATGCATGCATGTGTGCAGCGACTCACGTGCGTATACGCGTTCACACATTCATTCAACAAACCTTAGAATGTCTGCTTTGTGTCCGTGGATTTGTAAAGCAGCAGAGGGCTCCCAGGGGTGGGGGTGGGGTCAGCATTCTCGGGAACTGAGGGCAGAACAGGTGAATTGGGACAAGCATGCCAGGTGAGTGCTGTAGCCAGGCAAGGGCTGTGCCTCAGGACTTTCTCTTAATCAACTGGTGAAGTGCTCTTCTCCAGATGCCCACCTGGCTTTTCTTTGTCCTGGGGTCCTTAAACTAAGCAGCTAGGCAGGTGTAGCAGGGCTCCAAGAGAGCACCTTCTGAGGAGTTGGGGAGGACACCAGCTGGTGGCTCACAGGCAACCCCAGCATCCAGTGAAGCTTGACAAGGCTCTCGCCCGGGTCCCAGTTTGGTTCAGCTGCTGACGCTGAGCCCTCTGAAGCCACGGTTCCTACCCTGGCAGTAGCAGAACCATGGGGTCGCTCGCGGCAGACCTCAGGGGTAGGAGTAGAACCCAGCCTAGCAGGGATGGGGTGTTAGCAGCACCCCTGCCCTCCAGGGCGGAGTCCCCAAGTGGCTACCCTGGAGATGGTAACTCCCAGGTGTGTCTTCAGACCAGGAGCCACACAGAACTGTCTTCCAGCGCTCGATGCAGCCCCAGTCCCTGGTCCCATGACCTTGGGCAAGTTCCTTCTCCTTCTCCCCGTGCCCGGGTTTCTTTATCTATAAGTCAGGGATACTGATGATGCGGTGAGGCTCAGTGGTGAAACGCATGGAGTAAGTGCAGCTGGTAGGCCTGGCGCTCGTGTTTGCTGGGGCTGTGGTTTCTTCACAAATCCACCCAGCAGGTGCACACTTTCCATCCCTGAAACTCAGGACAACGGGTAGCAGCCAGACCATGTCAGCCCCACAGCCCTGGGGTTACAAGCATGTACCACCACGCCCAGCTTCTTTTAAGTGGGTTTCAGGACATGACCTCGGGTCCTCACACTCACAGGCAAGCATGTCACCTACGGAGCCATCCACCCCTACAGCCTTGGCCTTGTGTGCAGATCTTTTAATTGGGAAACCGAGCCTGGACCCAAGCCAACATTCGCAACAGGTGGGGAGTCATCGGAAGCTTCTAGATTTACCTCTTTATCTGGCTTCCCATTTCCCTGGGTCTCCCAAACCAGAGGCAGCGAGGGGGTGCTGCTTGCTTCCTAGTGGGTCTTGCATCCAAGGAGACTGCGGACCTCACAGGGCAGGCTGGCTCTTCCTTTTCAGATTAAAACAGAGTAAATCTTTAAAGACTTCCTGAAACACCTCCCCTCCCCCCCTCAAGCTTGGTCCTCACATTGATTACAGTTGCCTTTGAAAATGTCCAAATTAAAAATAGACATCAAGTCAAGCATGCCGGATGCAGCTCAAAGCCAGGAGCTGTGTTCAGGACCTCCTAGGCTCCGCCCTTCTCTGGCCTGTACTTTGAGGACATCACAGCATCATGGGGAGATAAAAGGAGTTGGCGGCAAGGCGAGGGTAGTCTCTCTGACAGTGAGCTGTGTTCTGTGTTCCGTCGTTAAGAATGGCTGTGAATTGATCTAAGATGTTAGGATACTGCTGTTTCCACATAGCACGGATCTGCAGCTCTCAAAGCCTGGTCCCTCACAGCAGCCTCCCTGCACTCGGCATTTGGCTGAATTCTCTTTCCCACTCTGATTCATGTTAGCTCTTCCAGCCTGGAGGGCCCTGGCATGTGCCTGGATATGGAAACAGGGATCTAAAAATGCCATTGAGGAAAACTAAAGCTGCTTGGGTAGTGTGCTGGTTCGGGGTGCCTGTCCAGGAAAAGGACAGTGTGAAGAACCAGCAAGAGAGGCCATCATGGGCCAAGCGATGAGGCCTCAGGAGGACATCACCCTGGGGGACTTGAGCTGGGAATTTAGTCTCCACTCGGGTCACGGAGTACACGGCTGTGAATTAAGCCTCGCTCCATGGCATCTTGCACAATCTTAGCAGAGGAGCACAGGCAGACCCTCTGCCTGGCCACGTCCCCAGCCCTGGCTGGAAGCCAGGGAGTAATTGGGACACCGTGACCTCCACATGTGCCCATATTTGAGAAGCACTAGCGTAAACTATCTCTGATGCTGAGCAGAGACAGCCCCGGAGAGAGTGACAGGGCTGGGGGGTGTGGCCTGCTGTGCAGGGCAGATGTTCTTCTCATGGATTCTGAGGTCTCTGTAAGAGTCTCAGGGCTCCTTCCTTGAGAGGATTAGAGGGCTGTACACACTACCACCTTCTGTAAGCAATGCAGCGTTGGGCATTCAGGAAGCGGAAGACAAGCACACCGAGTCCAAGAACCTCCCTCCCTGACCAAACTTTCTGAATCCCTTAGATCTGGTATATTTTCTGCCCCCAAACAGTTGAAATGCTTTGCTCTTTGATAACAAGAGCGAGGAAATCCTGTCTCATTTCCCCCACACCCCTGTTGCTCAGAACTCAGAAGCTCACAACCAAACAAGATCCTCAAAATCCTCTGCTGTGATCCACTGAATCCTCTGCTGTGATCTCCCCAAACCCTTTTGAAAGGGAAAGGGGGAAGAGATTCCTCTTTGGCTCTGACAGAGCCGCCTGCAACCCCTGCTCTGTGCAATGGATGGAACTTGGTTGGCAAGCAGGGGTTCCCTTCTGGTGATGTGGAACAAACTGTTTGTCGTCCCTGTATCTTGTACGCCCCTTTGTCTTCCGCTGTCCCCAGAGAGCTGCCCCTCAGACAGCTGGATTTTGCATGCAATGTGCAGGGAACATGTTGTTTGTAAAAGTTATGACTGTTACTACAGCTCCTATGAGTATGGAGACAAGAACACCACTCGTTGGGGGCAGGAGTGATGGTAATGGGTTTTTAAGCTGCAGGTCGTAACTCCTGTCCTCTGAGTGGACATTTGGGCTACTCCCTGACGTCTCTCCATCTCTGTCTTGGCTCATCTTCTCCTCTGACCTGTTAAGGACTCCCCTAAACCTAGGTCTGTTAAGGCAGGCTTCAATGAGGCCAGGTGGCATTCCTGGAGCCCTGAGTTCTGTGTAAGGGTTTTGTCAATTTGTGTTTTGTCTTGGTGATTTAATTTTTTTTTTTTTAGTGTGCATGGATGTTTTATCTGCAGTGTATGCCTGTGCATGTGTGTGTGTGTGAGAGAGTGTGTGTGAGTGTGTGTGTATGTGAGTGTGTGTGTGTGTGGTGTGGTGTGTGTGTGTGTGTGTGTGTGTGTGTGGTGCCCTGGAACTGGAGTTACAAGTCCCTGTGAGTCATCGTGTTGGTCCTGGGCATTGAACTTGGGTGACTAGACAGTGCTCATAACTGCTGAACAATCTCTCCAGCCATAGTGGTGATCCATGAATCATTTCTGGCTAGCAAGCCTCACCCTAGATGTCCTAGTTCCCACCATGTGACATCAGGGTGCTGGTACTCAACGATGGCCTCAGGGATAGCATGATATGCAATTTTATCATATGTATCAATCAGGTACGGTCACTGAGGACTGAGCGTTGAGCCCCTAGACTGAAAAGCGGCTGTGATCAACCTTAAAGGTGGCCAGGACCCTACACTCCACTGTTTTAAGTACCTTCTCTCTTCAGACAAGGCAGGAAAGAATCACTGGAATAAGGGTTCCTGTCTTTGGGTCATCTCACGTGGCCTGTGCACATCTTGTGGTAAACCATACAAATTATGTCTCAGTGCTCGAGGTCCAGGACCTGAGCCCTGGGCTCCACTGACTTGGACATTCTGCTGATCCTCATGCGTTCTCAGGTCTTAAGGCCACTATTAATCTGATCCAAAGGGCCAGTGGCCACGGGACAATCAGCAGTGACCTGTGGCCACAGGGAAACATAGACTCAGGCATAGACCCAGGGCTGTGCTATGACGGACATCCAGACTCGAGGGAGTTCAGAAAATGGAATGTCCCTTTTCGGTGTGGCCAAAGAGCCTTGAAGCCTCGAAGAATAGTCAACAGAGGTATGAGTAGAGAGTCCAACAGGGCCCAGCCACAGAGTCCTGTGGCGAAGGTGAAAGATGAACAGCTGGTTTCTCGGGAGTAGTCTTCTGTTCAGAATGGGCGGGGTGCAGGTATGAAGCTGGCAAAGCAGGTAGGAGTGGACTAGGAATGTAAAAAGACCACTGTCTAAACAACGGCCTCATTTGTGGGGTGAGGAGGAAGACAGGGCACCCCAGCTCTTATATAGATCCAGGCTGTAGATGATGACAAATTTCTTTTATAATTAAGGAGGGCACATGTTGCACAAGTCAGCTAGGTAAATGGCAGAATGCACCAAGCTAACCAGTAGGGTGTCACTACTCCACGTGACTTCTGAGCCTCGGGATGTTGGGAATCAAGGTGGTAACAGACCAGAGCAGAGCAGATTTTCCTGTCTGGGTGGACTAAGAGAACTGGTTCTGACAGGGAATGATTTCCGTTGTTATGTTAAAGTATCCTGACCGAAAGCAACTTAGTGAGGAGGAAGAGATTTATTTGGCTTACAGTTGCAGACCACAGCCCGTCACTGGGGGGAACTCGGTCAAGGGCAGAGAGAATATAACTGCATTCTTGCTCACTTGGTGGCATCTTTCACTCTTACAGGGCACAGGGATGGTGCCCACAACGGGCTGCATTTTCCTACATCAGTTAACAACGGAGACAGTTCCCAACAGACATGACCACAGGTCATTCTAACCTAGATAATTCCTCATTTAGACTCTCTTGCCAGACGATCCTAGGGTGCGTCAAGTTGACAGTTCAAACTAGCCAACACATCTACTTTGGGGAGGGACTCTTGCTCTCAGAGAACACAGACGTCTTCCCAGGCATCCCCCTCTGACCTCTGTGGAACCTCCCCCAGTAGGCAGTTAGGCTAAATCTCACCTTGCCCTGCCTTCCAAAGCTTCGTATACCACAGGGTCTAGATAACTGAACAAATGGATAATCGTCCATTGTAACCACGCGGGGATGTTCTAGGTAAGCACTGATTTTCCCTCTTCCTCTTCTGTCCCTCTGCAGCTGGAGCTGTCCAACACCGCCATCCTGCACCAGATGAGACGGGACCAAGTGACAGACACCTGCCGGGCCAACAGTGCCATGAGCCGAAAGCGTAGGGTGCTGACCCCTAATGACCTGAAGCACCTAGTGGTAGATGAAGACCACGAACTCATCTACTGCTACGTGCCCAAGGTGGCGTGTACCAACTGGAAGAGGCTCATGATGGTCCTGAGCGGCCGGGGCAAATACAGCGATCCCATGGAGATCCCAGCCAACGAGGCCCACGTGTCGGCCAACCTGAAGACCCTGAACCAGTACAGCATCCCAGAGATCAACCACCGCTTGAAAAGCTACATGAAGTTCCTGTTCGTGCGGGAGCCCTTCGAGAGGCTAGTGTCAGCCTACCGCAATAAGTTCACGCAGAAGTACAACACCTCCTTCCACAAGCGCTACGGCACCAAGATCATCCGCCGCCAGCGGAAGAACGCCACGCAGGAGGCCCTGCGCAAGGGGGACGATGTCAAGTTCGAGGAGTTCGTGGCCTACCTCATCGACCCCCACACGCAGCGCGAGGAACCTTTCAATGAGCACTGGCAGACCGTCTACTCGCTCTGCCACCCTTGCCACATCCACTACGACCTGGTCGGCAAGTATGAGACGCTGGAGGAGGACTCCAACTATGTCCTGCAGCTGGCCGGAGTGAGCGGCTACCTGAGGTTTCCCACCTATGCAAAGTCCACCAGAACTACCGAGGAGATGGCCACGGAGTTCTTCCAGAACATCAGCGCCCAGCACCAGACACAGCTGTACGAAGTCTACAAATTGGACTTTTTAATGTTCAATTACTCAGTGCCAAACTACCTGAAGTTGGAATGAAGGGGTGTGGGGTGGTTGGGGAGAGGGAGAGAATCCTGCTTTTTAATTTAAGATTTTTATTTGTCAGAAGAATTCTATGGATACTGGGTTATTTTGTAAGTTAATATGTCGTTGGGGGGGAGGGGGTGATGCTGCCAGCGGCATGGTAAGAATTATTTAAATCATCAGTAGGAAAGGACAGCTGTCTTTGCAGGGGAGCGGGGTGGATCATCCCTGTTTTTTAGAAGTGTAAACTGCAACACTGTCTCCAAGGTGTCCTTGTGTTCTGGTGAATTCCACAAACTGTACGTTTCCGTGAAGTCTAAGGATTCTTATTTATAGTTATTTAAACGTGGTCTCTGTATGGGTTTCTTCTTGTGGCGAGAGAGTAATGCTCATGTCTTTCTAGAAGAAAATGCGGTCTGTGCTTTGCTGGCTATGGCTTGTTTAGGGGTGTGATGGTATCCCCGTGCAGTGACAGCTTCTGGGATGTGTGGATGCCATTTGAGAAACCCTGCTAAGAATAAGTAAATTGTCCTTGCGCTAGGAAACGAGGGTGGGGATGGCTCACACTGATTGCTAGCAACCCCAGAGTCCCTAGCAGTAAAGAAATGCATTTTTTTAAACCCAAGAGAGAGTGGATGATAGCAATTTCTGTTCACCAAAATTAGCAGTCTATGAGAACAGGCTTTTTGTGGACGTTTTTTAACTGGCACTTGCAAGTTCTAGTGTCGATCTGTATCTGATATTTATTGGCCATCTACTATTTTCCAGGCTTTACTGCAGGTAGAACATTGAGTGAACCCAGTAGCCTTGGCCCTCAGCAAGCTTTATGTGAACACAGGACCTGCAGCTCAGCAGGGAGCCAGCCCCTCTCCTTGTGGTCTTCACCTGGGGTTTTGACTGTTCTCAAGTGGTCCAGAGAGTCCATGGCCCCAGCAAATTTGCATTTTTTCCTATAGCTCAAATTTGAAACCCACACATTTGGATCAGTCAGCTTAACTAGCTCAGTGACCTAAGTTCACTGCCCAACACAGGAAATGGTAGAAAACTCTTTGATCGTGTTTGTCTACTGCACTGTCTTGGTAGTAGAAGCCTGCAAGCCTCGGTATTCTCCAGACACAAGTGGGGGAGTGTGGTGATTGATTAGTGATGTCTGCCTTGGGTAAGGGAAGGGGAACATTTCTCAAGTGCCTCCTAACGTGACCGTGATCTCCAGTCCACCTCTTCCCCTGCCTGCCACTTAAGAGTGCACTGCAATGTTTGGAGATTTGCAGAGATCGGGCGTGAAGGTCAAAGGTGGATGGCTGGTTCCCGCAGGCACGTGAACACCTCCCATGTTCTACATTGACGGAGCACCCAGGACAGCCGCCTGGGGTCTTAACCCATTCTCCCTCTCCTCCAGCACACTGGAAACTCGTGTTTTCTGTTCTTGCTGATCAACACCCACACCTAGTCCTCCTTTCTAGTCATTTCTGAGGCTTCTCAGTGACATTTGAGCCACATTCCCTTTACAGCCGTGCGCGGGTGGGTAGGAGATGCTGTATATAATAGTTCTAATGATAGGGGAGGGAATGGGTGTACATTTTGCTTTCTGTGTTTTAGCTGGTTTTGTTTGTTTGTTTTTGTTTTGATGCAGTATAGAGTGAAGGGGGTGAGAATATTCTGAAAAACAAAAAATGAATAATTTATTCACAGAAACTATTAAAAATGGTATTGTTAGGTTCACGGCGAGCCACTGAGGAAATTATTTTATTTAATGGGAGCCAGAGTGTCTGGCTGTGCTATTTATAAAATGCAGGTACCTTCCCCAATTTCTCTCCCCTTGCCTTTGATAGATAGGTTTATGTCATGTGTTTGGCCAAGAGCAGTGGCAGACTTTGGCTGTCCCTGGAATAGGGAAGGGGCCCCTTCCTCAGAAACTGGCCTTCTGTGATGTTGCTCTGTGGGGCATCAGTTTGGAGGGGTTTGTGGTCACATATCCTTAGGAAACAAAATTCAGTCAGGTTCCTCTCTGCAGGACGTTTCAGGGTCTTGGGTCCATGGTCTGCCTTGTGAATCTGGGAGAAGACAGCATTTCCGGGCTGCATGGCCTGGGTGTCCTGTGTGGCAGATATGTCTTAGCTGGTATTTCACAGTAGCCTTGGTGAGGGTGGTCTAGCCTGTCTGAGGTCTGCAGAGATTGACAACTGCCTCCTAGGTCCCTCCACAAACAAACAAGCCGAAACAGCACTACAGCGTCTGTCTGGGAACTTGATGGAATGAATTACCCTTTACCTAAGCGGGAGGCCCCAGACAGTCAGCCTGTCCCTGCAAATGCAGGGGAAGGACTTCTTGAGTGTTGTGGGGAGGGGACGTGGAGGTGGTATAAAGCCACCACATCCTGGCCTTAAAGGCCACTCCGTGGGGGTGGTGGCCTCGTGACAAACACGTCTCACTTCCACACAGATTGGAACATGTCCTTCGGGGGTTTCAAATGGAAATTCATGTTGATTTCCACGTTTTGCATTTCTGTTTGTCTTTCATCTGTGGTACAGTGCTGTGTACAGATGGTGGGTACTCGGTTTCTCTCTCTAAAGTGAGATAGACTGTCCTCCAGGGGACCGTGTTTCATCACTATGCTTCTGGAACAAGGGACTCTTTTTCCTGTTTTGTGTTCACGTTTTATTTCCTAGTGACAATTTTAAAAATATGTACTGGTTCGCCCGTTTTGTAGACGGTATAAAGTATTCTGTGTCCCTGGCTGAAGACGTCCATTGGTGATGTGTTCTTGGAAATCCAAGTGTTTTCCAAAGGAAAACGTTGGAAAGACTCTCTTGCATGCCTCTCATGCTTACCTAGGAAAGGGAGCTGCCGGTGCCCGGCTCTGAGCCACTGTTCAAAGGTGCAGCTGTGTTTTTAAGGACCAGGTACAGTCAAGTAGAATGGCAAGTACATAACTGCTTAGCGTGCCCCGTTCTTGGAAATGTCTAGAATATCAGCCACAGGGGTCCCTGCCTACAGCCTCCCCAGCTTCTGGGCCCTTCTCAGCCGGTCTGAGAAACAGGGCAGCCCACTGAATGGGTCTCAGACAGGCACCTGGTCCCAAAGGCAAGCCTTTTCTCTCCTGCTTGCTAACTAAGAAGGAGAACTATGGGAACCAGAAACTTCACTCTGGCCAGCCCTCTGGAGCACAGAAGACTAGCCCAGGCTCCGAGAGAGCTCCCGGACATTGTGCAAGGCCCGAGGATGCTTAGCTTGTGTGATAACAATTACATTACTATCTGCTTCAGCTGACAAAACAGCAGAGATTATGCTTGCTTTCCTACTTGCTTCCTCTGCCCAGTCCCCCTCTGTACACACATACATGCACACATGGATGTACACACAGACACATGCACAGTAAACATGCACACGTGGATGTACACACAGACACATGCACAGTAGATGTGCACTCACACACACACACACACACACACACACACAAATCGCTCCAGCCTGTGTGGCACCCAACTCCCATCCTGGCCCACCTCTTCGTCAGCAGGACTGACTCTGTCACCCCCCCCCCAGGTTCTGCCCCCAGCTTTTCCCTACCACAGCTAAGCAGACCTTCTGAATAGGCAACAGGGCCTTCTAGAACCAGCAGCAGGCAAATTTGGGTCTGCTCTCATCAGGTACAAAAGGCGGTATCCGTATTCTCTTCTGAGCATACTCAGTAAGGCATATGGACATAGAATTTAACATCTTTGTGGAGTGTGTGTTTTTTACATATTTGTATGCAGTCGAGGGCCTGTTGTAGAATTCTCTCCCTGTATCTTACTATACTGTTAAAGAAGCTGAATTCCATGTTGCCAACAGACACGTGAAATGTTCCCGAACCTTCCTCCAGGAAAAGCCATTCAAGCCTGATTATTTTTCTAAGTAACTTCAATTAAATTGAAGGAAAAAAAATCTCTTCTGTGTATGGTCTATTCGTTGAGACTGTGGGGTGGGGCGGGGTGGGCTGCGCCCTTGAGCCTGTGTGTTAATATGAACATGAGACTCAGCCGTGGTGAAGCCCCCACCCACCCCGGTGACCAGGTCCTCTGTGTTAACTGGATAGATGAGACTTTATGCCATTGTGCTTTTCCCTACAAGTCTCTGTGTAAGGCCTGCTGGCTGCGTGGTCCTGCCACTGGGTCTAAAACAATGCAGCGAAGACCTCCACGGATGGTGGCAGCACCAGTGTGCAAACCGATGCCGTATCGCTGGACTGTCTCTCTCAGCAACTGCCCGTTTCTTTTTTTTTTTTTCTTTTTTTTTAGATTTCTTTATTTTTAGGGGGTTTTGTCTGCATGAGGATGCCAGATCCCCCAGATCTGGGGGTACAGACAGATGTGAGCTGCCATGTGGGTGCTGGGAATTGAACCCAGGTCCTTTGGAAGAGCAACCAGTGCTCCTGGCCCCTGAGCCATCTCTCCAGTCCCCGCAACTGCCTGTTCCCACAGGTAGGAAACCACAGATTCACCTGCAGACTCCGCTGTTTCTCTCCCACCACCACCTGCGGCTTCGCGGATGGTGTCTTAGTTGCAAGCCCAGCTGCCCACATTTGGTGTGGTCTTTCATCTCATGCCTAGAGGGTTGTTCCCGTCTAACCCCCATCAAGTTGACAAATGTCTTGGTTAGGGTTCCTATTGTTGTGAAGAGACCACCATGACCACAGCGACTCTTACAAAGGAAAACATTTAATGGGGCGGTTTACAGTTCAGAAGTTCAGTTCGTTACCGTCATGGTGGCAAGCGTGGGCGCCGGAGCTGAGAGCCCCATTTCTTGATCAACAGGCAACAGGAAGTGAGCTGAAACACCGGAAGTGGCTTGAGCATAGGAGACCTCAAAGTCCGACTTCAACAAGGCCACACCCACTCAGGGAAGACACACCCCCTAATAGTGCCACTCCTTGTGGGGGCTGTTTTCTTTCAAACCATCACAGCAATGAGGATTAGTCATCACAGTGGGCACTGTCTTGGTGTGCTTTCTGTTGCTGTAATAAAGTGATGGGCACTTGATGAGCATGTTTATTTGGCTCATGCTTCAGGTAATAGAATTATGCAGATATCCTAGCAAGAAAGAGACCCCTGAGTATATCACAAAGAATTGGGACGAGAACAGCACCAGCTGCGAGGGATCCAGCAGGAAAGATGGACTCAGGGGCCAGGTTTGAGTCCTTCTGATTCCCTTTCTTAGCTTCAGTATTACCGGATATGATTCCTGATGTACACACTCAGATGCTATCCAAATTCCAGAATAATCCAGCTTTCAGTTTTGTTACCCAAATCACTCCCCATGTTTTCCCATGTGTAGCAAGCACATAATCCCGGCTCTCACTGGAGCTGGAGGATTGCTCTGAGCTTGAGGTAAGCCTCAATGAAATTCTGTGACTGTGTGGTGTGGTGTGTGTGTGTGTGTGTGTGTGTGTGTGTAGTCCAGAGGTCACCCCATTTTTTGTGAGAATCTCTCATGGGCCTGGGGTTCACCAGCCCCAATGTTGGGATTACAAGTGTGCATGTCTATGTCCAGCTTTTTCCCCCCTCACATAAGTTTTAAAGATCTAATGTGCATCCTCACGCCAGCATACCGAGAGCACTTTACTGAGTCCTCCTACTCGGCTCTCGGCCCTGCTGTTACCACCCTGTAAGATTCCTGATGTGTGCACTCACCAGCTGTCTTCACCACCAGCCGAGGGTCTCACACCCATTTCTGATGTCACTATTACCCTTGCAGTTGAGAAATGCCCAGACCACAGAACTTAGTTGTCGAAAATGGGTAGGAGCCTGTCGATCAGACTAGATATAAGCTTGCAGGCACCTACGCCCCACCCACTCCCTTCGGCCATGATCAGGCCCATGGGAAACAGGCCAAATGAAGACCTTCCTGCTTCCATCAGAGAGGGGCTGAACGGCTTCTTGTCTGCAGCCAGCATATCAATAGGAAATTCTGGCACTGTCATGAGCACCCTCTGTCTGACACTTTAGGAAGTGCAGAGGCTAAGGCTTGTGTGTGCATGTTCCCCCTTTTGCCCCCAGACCATCACCACCACCACCACCACCAGAGTTTTACTCACCCACAAGGGGAGACAGGGCCAGGTCACTAGGGAGAGGGACAAAGTGTCCCATCTTGGAAAGAGGTGGATTTTCCCAGGGTATGACTTTCCAGTGGTTTTTTAATAAGAACGTTTTATAATAGATACATACATAAATAAAACAAAAGGATTTTTAAAATATATACCCAAATTCAAGTCAGAAATCAAAATATGTACTCATTTCTCGAATGGTCTGCCAGGGAGACAAGGTGCCTCTTCATTCAAATGATGGGAATTTAAAATGGCATCTTCCTTGATGAATTTCCTCTTCAACTTTTGTTTGTTTGTTCCTGGAGCCCAGGCTGTCCTAGAACTTGACATGTGACAAAGGATGGCCTTGAACTCCTGATCTTTCTACCTCTGCTCACCAATTCCTGGAGCCACAGGCATGCAGGCATGCAAATTGGGTGCATACAACATTAAAATAAGATATATTATGGGAAGGGGCATGTGCATTGTGCATTCCTACAGACATGCATAATGGGAAAATCAATATATGACCTAATCTGTCAATCAAAATAGAGAACCACCCAAATTATCTCCCTTAGTACCCAGCTCCTCCTCTTGAAGCCCCAAACAGTAATGAGGGTTGAGTGCCTCACTCAAGTGGTCTGTTCTCAGTCAGGACATCCCTCTATAATCTATCTCTTGCTCTACTCTGAATAAGGCTATCTTGTTCCTTTGAAAGTCCACATAATTCCACTATTCAAGTCTTTGCATAAGAGGGCAAGAATTGGAAACCCTTGGACAAGACCCTAGTCACAAGTAACATGGAGATCCAAACTCAGGCTCTCAGACTTGCCTGGCTAGTGCTCTGCTCTGAGTTCTCAGCTCCCAAATGATACATGTTCTTCTATTTTTAATTACATTTTATGTATTTACATGTGTGATAGTTTGTGTGTAGGTATCAGAGTGCAGTTCTCAGGAATGGCTTCTCTCCTACCGTGTGACCTTTGGATAGTAAACCAAATCGTTAGGATTGGCAGCAAGCACCTTTACCCACTGAGCCATTATTCCAGACCCCAAGTTATGTATTTGCATATGAAAAGTTGACCACAAAGGGATGAGACTTTTTTTTACACTAATGCATAATTTACTATAGATCTCGCAGATTGGTCAGTGCCTTTCATAAAAACAAGGAAGGCAGAGGCATGAACCCTTCAGATCAGAAAGCACCTTCAGCAACAGAGAGGGGATTTGTCCCCAGGTCTGGTGGCTCCACAGCTCACAGGTGTCATGTCCCTTTGGTGAGCCAGGATGAGGAGGAAGAAGGAAGAGGAGGAAATAAAGAGGAAGAGGAGGAGGAAGGAAGGAGGAAGAAGAGGGAAGCAGCAGTAGCCTCTGGTAGTGGTCCAGGAGGAGACACATAGAGTCAAACCTGAACCATGAGGATGGGCGCTGGCCATCAAGCTGACAGATATTAACATGGGATAAAATAGGGGAACGGGAAGACTAAAACGGACACAGAACACTGGATCATCTGCCTAACAAAGACCCTGCCCTCATGGCCTATTACACCGCCTTCAAAAACTACTGGACCGGTAACTACGAAAATGTGGGCCAACTATTCAGAAAGGTTGGTCTCTATATAAAAGCAGCAAAGTGGAAGTTCTGGGGGTGGGGGAGGCCATGTCTGGGAGATTGTGGAATGGCAGGGGTGCTCTTGGCGGGCAGTGCCCACCTCAGCCTCTGTCCAGCCTTCAGGGCAGCATGTTCAAGTCACCGTTCCCACAGTAGACTCACAAAGGGAGCACTGTGGGGGTTGGAACCATTTATCTAGGAGGGGTGACCTTCCCAAGAAGTGGCCAGCTAAACCCACGGGAAGAAGGCCAGCGGGCACTGGGAGTGTCTTGGGCACACTTACCTTTCGTTGCCCATGATCTCCACGTACACAGACCCCTCTGAGTAGGGCTTCCCTGTGGCAGGCCCACACCATCATACACTCCAGAACTGGGGAAGATCTGTGAGCGGCAGAGAGGCTGAGCATCCCCAGCTTCCCTTGGCCACCGTTCCGAGGAATCAGCAGCTGTGCAGAAGGAATTATTCACTCACCCACTCAAAGGCAGGGCACCCGCCAAGGTCAACGTCAGACATTGCCAGGGGCAGAGAATGTGAAACACATCGCGACTCTTCATTAAGGAAGAATGCAGAACTGTTCAGATATTAGCACACATGCCCAGTCTCTAGACATGCAAACATGACATTCTCATCTACAAAGTTCACACAGTGAGCCACACAAGCAGGTTACACACACACACACACACACACACACACACACACACACACACACCATGCGCGCATGATAAAACTAGTCACATTTCAGCTAAGTTTCTCATTCTGCGTGAGGCTGCATTCATTGCTGTCCTGGCCTGTGGGGGCCTGTGTTAAAGGACAGCTGATTTACATAGAAAGACAGACCAGCAAATTCTGCTTAGGAAAGCATGGCCCACAAGGTGGAGGACAGGTGAGGGCCTGGAGGAAGGGTCCCCCAACCAAAGGGGATGTGAGCATCTGCAGAGCAATCCCCACCTCAAAGAACTGCCTGGCTCTTGGTTCTGGAGCATCCAGGCTGGGAGCCCTGAGTTCTTACAAAATTCAGAACACAAGGGGATGGACCCCATGACCCTCAGGGACTGGGGGTGGGGGTGAGGACTGGTGGTGCAAGGAGGGATGTCACATGGCCACATAGGAGGACAATGTCTCTCGAAGCTGGCCGAGGGAAGGCTATGGGACATGAAATGTGAAGACAGGCATTCGGGGACATAAAGGAGAGGTTCTCAAACTTCACAACTCAAAATGTGCTCTGTGGGCCATGAACACCACTCACTCACTACCCAGTCCCACTGTGTTTTAAGCTCCATGGGGTGACTCATGGCTGCACTAACATTTGCTGGCTGAGAGCATGGGTCAGGGGTGAAGCTATGGCTCTGGGGGAAGACTCCTTACGCCATTGCTTATTGTTCCAGAAGCTTGGAGGTGTTCAGGGTAGGGAGCAATGGGTCTGGTTGCACAGAGTCCGGCTCACAGCAGGCTTGACATTTACCCTGAAAAGCAGGGCCCCCTTTTTGTATTCTGCTCGCCAAGCTATAGGCCCAAAATTTGGGACTACCTAGAGAGTGCAATGATGTGAATTGCACAGCGCGCCCATGTCTTCAGCTGAGCTCCTAACAGAATAGCTCCGCACTCCTCATCTGCAGTTTTAAAATTCACAAAACCCTTGAACATTAAGGGAAAAAATCCTTAAGAGATTTTTTTTAAAAGACAGATTTGAAGTAAGTTTGCTTAGCAGCAAACCCTGACCTTAGCTAACACAGGCTAATTATAGTCTGTACTTGTCCCACTTACTGTGAAAATCTGAGCATTTCCTGCCGAAATAATCACGTTTTACCAAGGAAGAGCACCCTGGCTCTCTGCTGGGAAGCAGGGGGGGGGGCGGCGGATGGACATGTAATCTACATTGTGTTTGCAAGTATCTTCACTCTTACACACATCTGTGCCAAGGGGTTCAGATTCAGTCTGGGAACTTGTGCCACTTTGATTTTACAGGTGGAGAAACTGAGGTCCTAAAAGGCCATGTCATCGCTCATTTCTTCATCTGTGGAGTAGGACACAGCTCCGTGAAGAGCCCAGACCTCCTTTCACAAGCAATGGGGAAGATTTCCTCCCAACGCACGCAGGTGAGATGCAAAGAAGCAGAGAATCCATCACTCCCCTGAGAAGGATGGGTAGGGAAAGATCAACCCTGCTCAGGGTTCTCAGGTGCCTGGGTGTCCAGCCCAAAGCTGAAAGTCCCCTGCTGGAATCAACTTCTGCCCGGTGACCAGGCACAGGAGATACCAACAGTAAGGTCAAGGGATGCAAGCCCGCAGATTCTGGAAGGGGCTGTGGGTGATCCCGGGCTAAGTAGAGCGCCCCAAGAGTCAGATGCTGAGGACACACAGTACAGCACGGGTCCCCAGCCAGGCTCCTGCCTCTGTACCAGCCAGGACAGAGATGCCTCCCTCTACTCGGTGAAGCACAGCCAGCCCCCAAAAGCCTCAGCAGAGACAGGGCCCAGCGCCTTCCACTTAGATGCAGTGTAAATCCCGAAACAGAGATCTTAGCAGGCAGTGTGTCTACCCTCTCTCATTGCCAGGAGAAGATGGAAATCCAAGATCGTGTCACCAGCGCCATCATTATCCATCGCCTACCCAAATCAAGTTAAGCTCCCTAAAAATATGTCTTTAAAAATCTATTTTAAAGTATTCTGGTGAATATTGAACTCAAAGTCACTTTGTGACTCATTTCTGAGTCCCACTGGATGTATCCAAATTACACATTTGGACGATTTGCACTGCTTTGTACTATTATAGAAACATGATTCTATGCCTTCTTCAAAGAATTATCTATTAAAGTCTCTGCCCATTTCCATGTGTACAGGCTTGTCTTTTTCGTTGCTGTGGTTCATTGTTTGGCTGTGTGGGTTTTGCTTTGAGACAGGTCAAAACCTGGCTGTACTGTAGCCCAGACTAGCCTTGAACTCAGTATGTAGCTGTCAATTTGACACAAACCTGGCCACCTGGGAAGAGAGAACCTCGGCTGAAGAACTACCCTGATCAGGTGGGTATGTGGCCCTATCAGGCGTTTTCTTAATTGGTAACCGATGCCAGAGGATGCAGCTCACAGTGGGCGGGGCCAATCCCTAGGCAATTGGGCTTTGTAGGAGAGGAAGCCACCAGTAAGCAAGGGTTTCTTCTTGTCTCTGCTTCAGTATTTGCCTTGACCCCTGTGATGATGGGCTATAGCCTATCCCACATTGCATCATAGCGCGGTGTTTATTACAGCCAAGGGAAGCAAACATCTTTCATTTGAATGAAATTGAATTACTCGGCTTCTGTTTGGGTTGGGGTTGTGTCCTGCTACAGTTTGGGTAAATATCCCCCAGAAGCCCTTGTGTCAAAGATGTGGTTCCCAGCCCATGATGCCACTGAGAGGTGTTGGGACCCTGAAGAGCTCTGCTCTTTTATCTGGACTTTGGGATTTTACCCTGCACATGCTTGTGGCCTTCAGTCAAAGGCTCCAAATTCCTTAAGCTCATTCTTCTGGACCTTTCTCTACAGGAACCACACCTAACTCTAGCCTACTTGGCCTTTCAGAATTAAGGACCAATCGTTAATTCACAGGACTGCAGGCCCGGCTGGGTGCTAATTCAAAAAGTCTTCACAGTGCAGCTGGGAATGAAGCTCGGCCCGTGGAGTGCTTGCCTAGCACGCATCTGGCCTCAGGTTCCAACCCCAGCATCTCATAAAGCCGGTGTGGTAGCACCTACCTGTATCCCAGTGCAAGAGGTCAGAAGTTCAAGTTCACCCTCAGTGAGTGAAGTAAGTTCAAGACCAGCCTGAGATACATGCAATTCCATCTATAAAGAAGTCTCACCGATGTTTGACCCCAACACTTTGCTTCCTCTACTTGGGGTCCAGTGACTGACAACAGCTATTCATTATATTTTCCTATATTCCTATATTTGTATGTGTATACATATACATATGTGTGTGTGTGCGTGTGCATGCATGTTTAGAGGCAGAGGTCCACGACTAGTGTCTTCCTCAATTACTCCTGGAATTAGCTCTGTAGACCATGCTGGCCTCGAACTCACAGAGATCTTCCTGCCTCTGCCTCCCGAGTGCTGGGACTAAAGGCATGCACCACCACTGCCTGACCCTCAATTGGTTTACTTTATTTTTTGTAAGAAAGGGTCATGAACTTGGAGCTCACTGATTGGCTGAACTGGAGCTCACTGACTGGCTGGGTTGTATCTCACTGATTGGCTGGGCTGGAGCTCACTGACTGGCTGGGTTGGAGCTCACTGATTGGCTGGGCTGGAGCTCACTGATTGGTTGGACTGGAGCTCACTGATTGTCTGGGCTGCCCGGGCCGTGAGCCCCAGGGTGCTCCTCTCTCTGCCTCACTTGCCCTGAAAGGACAACTGTGCATTGCCACACCCAGCTTTTTGTGTGGATGTTGGGGATGTAAACTCGGGACTTTTGCATAGAAAGTAATTGCTCAGTCCCTATTCTGTTTTCAACTGTGTGGGGTTAATTCTGGTCTAACTGTGTCACAGTCAGCTGCAGAAATCTGTTTATGATGGAACCCACATCACGTGTGAGATTATGTCATCAGTCCCATGTTCAAAGGATGTGTAACTCACCCCACGATACTGCAAATTTAGTGACACTTCTCTAGTTAAAGGAAGGAAGGAAGGAAGGAAGGAAGGAAGGAAGGAAGGAAGGAAGGAAGGAAGGAAGAAATAAGGAGGATTCTGCAAGACCGCTCAGAGTAACGTGCCAGCCAGCAAGCCCGAGGACCCACGTTTGACCCCCGGGCCTCACCCACATGCAACTGACTCTTGCAATCTGTCTTCTGAACTCCACACATGCACTGTGGCGCGCGTGTGTGTGTGTGTGTGTGTGTGTGTGTGTGTGTGTGTGTGTGTTTTCACACTAAAGCAAAATCAATCAAATGTAAAAAGTAAAATAAAAACTACCCATGGTTTTTCAAACGATTTCTCTCATTTAGGAAGCTGTACAGTGCAGACATGAGCACCGCTATAAAGAACCGTTTTGTTTTTTATTTAAAGTCCATCTCCTTCGGGTCCAGTTGCCAGAACAAAGGACAAGAGCGAGCCGTTTCATGCCCCTGTTGCCCTGGGAACAGGACGACACATCTCTGCCGATTGCTGGCTCTGGGCTTCACCACTTTAATTTCTTTTCTTTAGCTGGAACCGTGAGTGATGGTGCCGAGAAAATGGTCCAATTTATTTTTCCTTCCTCTATTAGTAGGAAAATTGTGCGTTTCCCTGTTAGATAATTGAATATTTGTGTTTCCTGTGTACTAAGTATTCCTGAGCTTCGGTGACAGGTCAAGGGGAATTACAGTGTTATCATGTGGACCTCATGACTATCAGATGCTACCCTGTGGGTTTTACTTTTTCTCTCCCTTCCTCTCTCTTTTCCTTTCTTGGTTCCCCCCTCCCCCCTTTATTAATCCTCTTCTAGTTTCTGTAAAATTTTCACTAATGACTGTGTTTCTTTAAGCCATAAATGACTCAGTTTTGTTCATGGAAGGGTGTTGTGTGCATGTTGAGGTCAACATCAGATGTCTTATTTATTGCTCTCTACCGCATCTTCCTTAAGGTGGGGTCTCTCCCTGAACAGGGAGCTCATCAATTCAGAAGGCTAGCTGAGCTGGCTGATGAGCTCCAGGGAGCCTCTTGGCTCTGTCTCCCCAGCTCACGGTTACTGGCACCCAGTATCACCACACTGGCTTTTTCCTTTGGTTCTAGGGCTCGGGTTCTAGGGCAATCCCCACCTCGCCAGCTCCCAGATTTTGTCCTTATTGTCTTTATCCACAGAACTCTCCTGCCCCCTCTCGCGTCGACGCATTTCGGTTTGTAACACCATCTAAATTCAGTTTTAAACATTGCTGTGGCCTTCTCCCCTTCCGTATTGTCACAGGCTCTATAGGACATTACTAAGTCCATCGTGTATTGTCACAGGCTCTGTAGAACACACCACCAGGTCTGTTCTGTTTCATTACAGTTTTTTTTTTTTTTTTGCAATTTTTTATATATTATTTTTTCTTATTTTACATATCAATCCCAGTTCGTTACAGGTTCTATAAGACATCACCAGGTCTGTTTCCCCGTTTCAACAGACCCTGCTGTTGCCACCATCTTTTTCTGGTCTCGTACTGTTCTTGCACAGATGCTGGGGTGTAGCTCAGTTGGTAAAGTGTTTACCTGGTGTGCACCAAGTGCTTGCTCTACCCCAGCACAGCATAAACCAGACCTTTTGGCGCACGACTGTGATGCCATCATTGTCGATCCGAAGTTCTAGGTCATCTTCAGCTGTGTGGTGAGCGTTAGGCCATCCTGGGTTACACGAGACATGTACAAGCAGTTATTGAGAGCCTGCTGGGAAATCTATGGAGGTCAGGTGTGTGGATAAACACAAGAATCCCAACTCTTTAGGGAATTTGTATCTTGGCTTTTCGTGTTTTAGAGTCTGGTTTATAAACATTTACATTCCCTTGCTGATCACACCTCTAGGAATGTTCTAGAAAATGTCCGTCTCAGCAAAGCTTCCATCCAATTCAAACTCCTACTACTGTCTGTTCCCGTGACAGGTCTGGCAGCTCTTTTTGCTATAGAAGAAAGGTCAGCCTGGCCTGGGTTAAAGGTCAAGTGGAAGGTCAACCCAGCCTTCAAATGGCAACCCAGCCAGCCCTGGGGAATACTATATGGCCTTTCTTGTACCATTTTATTCTCTGTAAATGGAATTCGTTTTGTTCTTCCGTCTCAGGGTTTCCTGTCTTCCCAGACCCTCCCAGTATCGACTCTTCTTTCTTTGATTGCTGCCCCTGCGTGAGTCATCCTCTGCCCTGCCAGCTTGCCAGGCAGCTCAGTGCCTTGATCTGCGGTGACTTCCGGTCTCCCCATGGGAAGGGCTGCGACAGCTTGCTCTATCCAGTGTGTGAGCTCCTGACAGAACTTCCAGGGCCTGTCCATTTTTCTTGCGTGACAGTGCCTGCTCCTGGGACTTGCTCTCAGGTCACCTCCCGCCCTATGGAGGGGCAGCTTTGTGCTGATGTGGTAACTTTCCTAGGAGATCTGTAGGGACTGCCAAACACTGGGGTCCAACCCAGTCCTCTATAGGAGTGACGTCTGACAGAGGAGACATGCCCAGGTCTGTGCTTGTGCTTAGAGGTGACAGAAAGGAATTGAGGAGGTGTATGCTTTCTTGTCCCAAAGAGCATGCCGGGAGTCCCAGAACTGACCAATTGCTTTGATTCCAGCTGCTCTGGTCAGAAGCCAATTCCTCACCTCAGGGCCCCCCTGTATTTGTGAGCCTGGATTCCATCTGTTCTAGACACTCTTTGGGTCTCGATAGGAACCATCCCATCTAAATCTCTCACACTAAACAAAGCTCCATCCTAATGCTTCAGTAACGATCTTAGTAAATCTGGGCAGAACTGGTTAAATTTTAGGGGGAAGAAATCTATTTACACTTGGGGAGTAGGAAGAAGCCAGGAATGAAGTGCTTTGGGTTTCAAAACTACGCATATGGGCTTCTTTTTATTTATTAACAGCTTTTATGTATTTTCAATATTATCCCCTGAAAGCAGCTGTTTCTCTGAGTTCCCTTTCACACCTGCCTGTCACTTCGGATTTCCATGTGTTAATTTACAGATCTGAGCTGCAAACTATAAGAGCAGAGCCCAAGGTGATTTTCGGGATTTGGGATTTCGCTTCCAAGCCCAAGGATTGCTTAGAGATCCCACACATGCAGACAGGCTCCCGACAGCCGCTGCCTTACTCTTTGCCCCTAAGTACTATTTTTGAGGTGTCAATACTAACACAGCATTTGCCAAACTGATACGAGTTGTGTTTATGTGTTTTTCCTCCACTAAATCCTAAGACTCTGAAGGGAACACTTCTTAAAATCCATTAGTACATACTTCGCATGATGCAAATAAAGAATGCATAATTAAATAGAAGAGTGTCACTATTTTTTATTACCCCAAAGTCCTAAGGAACTATGAAAAGTTTTCACTGGGTTAGGAGTGCAGTCAGTTGGTAGAGTGTTTGCCTAACACACTTGAAGCCCAAAGTTCACTCCCTAGCATGTTATAAACCACACGTGATACACTCCTGTGTTCCCAGAACTTAGGAGGTAGGCTCAGATGGCCAAAGTTATTCTCCTGCATATTGAGTCTGCACCTTGACAAATGAAATAAGTAAATAAATTTTTTTTTTATCATTTTGGCACTGGAGACAATGCCACACACTCTGATTTACAGAGGAAAGAGAGAGTATGGCATTCTCTGCGGGTCTCAGAAGACAAGTGGCTGTTTAGGTTATCAAGATGACTAATTAATACACAACCGGTAGCACTTCAATAAGGAAGTTTCTAGAATAGCAAATAGACCCAAGTGGTTTGGGCTCATCATGCTGGAAGTCATTACCATTCCTGTCTCAGAGTGAAGATACATCAATGACTACAGCCTTGCTGCTGGGATGAGCAGAGCCCAGCCCAGTGGCTTCCTGCTGGCCTTGGTGACTGGCTCACTCTGGTAGGTGTGGAGCTATTGGAAGTGATGGGAGTGTTCTAAGCAGATGTTTGCTGATCAGGCTCATCTATTCATTCATGCCATTGGGGAGCTGTTTCTTTTTCTTATCTGGCTTTTATGTTTTTAAAGATCGGTTTATTTGTATACTTTATGTATATGAGTTCTTTTGTCTTTATGTACATCAGACTTCAGAAGGGGCTATTGGAGCCCATGTGACTCTGTGAGCCACCATGTGAGTGCTGGGATTTGAACTCAGGACCTCTGGAAGAGATCTTAACTACTGAGCTATCCCTCCAGCCCTGGGAAGCCATTTCTTAAGACTCAGGGGAACACCAAGATCAACGAGCAACGGTATTCACACTTGTCCATCAGTCAGCCTCAAAGGCTGTAAGAGTGAGATTATAGTACCTTAGTCCGTTTTCTTTTGTTATAACAATACCGTAGATTGGGTAATTTACAAATAAGGCATCTGGTTCGTGGTTCTGGAGGCTGGGAAGTCACCAGCATGGAACCAGCTCCTGGGAAAGGCCTTCTAGCTGTATCGTAACATGGAGTAAGGGAAGCAGACGTGTGAGAAAGTAGAAATAAGTTCATACCCTCTTTCCTGGCACCCTCATAATTATTTACCTGTTTTTTTTTGGACAAAGACATCAACCTGTTAGTGACAGCAGAGCCTTAGGGCCGAAGTGTGTCCCCCCCCCCCCAGGTCCTGCTCACACTGTCCCAGTGGCAATTAAATTTCAACATGAGCGTGGTAGAGTGGACGGGAAATGCACACAATGGCACACTGTAAGGACATAGCTTAGGGTCACATATAAACAATGCTGTCTCACGGCTGGCACTGGGCAGCTGGTGTAGGGATAGGTCTCATAATAAATACACCTGCCAGGTGGGCCCAGAGAATGTTTCCTCTAGGAACACCCAACTGCTGTAATAATTTAATTCTTCACTATTGACAAACGGCGGCCGTACGTGACTCCTGAATATAAGCACACAGCCGGGAGCCCCCCAGATATTCACAGCCACCTGGAGCAAAGAAAACACATGAAGTAAAGAGGAAAAAAACAAATCTAGAGGAAATAGAGAACATGAAAACAAAACAGCCAAGAGCTGAGCAGGGATGTATTGTTTACATAAAACTTGAGGTGCCAAGAACAAGAGAATAAAAGAGACTCTAGAAAATTAAATAAAAAAAAAATAGCTTAGCCCAAACAAATTCAGCCACAGAATAGAGATATAAAATTAAAGAAAATGCATAGAAAGATGTAAAATTACAAAGAGAAGACAGAGAGATGAGGGAGGTGGTTAATCTACCCCGGAGGTGTAATACCCAGTTAATTGGGACCCTGAGAACATAAAATAATGAGCAGGAAGTGATCAAAAAGGCCTAGAAGCTTTCCCAGAAGTAAAGGATGGATTCTATGCTCAGCACCACGAATTATAACCATCCACAAGAGGTCCACCATAGTAAAACTTCCTAACACTGGGACGGAGCTCCCGGCAGAAGTAGGGCAGGTGGGTGCTAAAAGCTGTAATGTGACGAGGGGTTTCTGAGTCAGTGAGCTTAGCCTCTGTCTTCCTGGAAACCCATAGGCAGCCCAACAACAAAAGACAATGAGAGAGCATGGTCAGGAGATGCTGGCATTGCTGAGAATGGGAGGCCAGGCAGCCAGCTCCTACGGGGAGGATGGAGAGTGGGCACAGTGAGCCCAGCGAGTGAGCAAGGAGGTGCTCCTCTCAGGGTACGTGGTACAGGTCCTCTCTGGCAGGACTCTCAGCCTCCGTAAAGGGCGAATGTGCAGAAGCCAACGGATGCTATGGAAAAGCGTCAGACACTGGCTTCCCTCATGCCCATCACAGATGGTGCACTCACCTCAAAGCTGGAACCTGAAAAATACCTCTGAAGGAGTCAAGTAGGCCTGAGACATAGAGCAGCCAAGTAGGGTGCTTGCTTAACATGCTTCAAGTTCTGGGTTCAACTCCCAACAGGGCATAGAAATCAGGTGAGGAGGTGCATGCCTGTAACCCCAGCTCTCAACAGGTGGGACCAAGGAGGACAGGAGTTCAACGCCATCCTTATCCACATAGCAAGTTCTGGGCCAGCCTAGCATACATGAAGCCCTGAAAGACCCGCGTGAGCTGAGCTGTTGCAGATACTGAAATGAGCCAAACAAACAAGGCTCCTTCAGTAAGGAAAGCATCCAGGAAAACCAGCAAGTGCAAAGGGCCTGGGGTCACAGCCAAATTTGGACACAGGAGATGCTTGCAGGCACCATTCCCTTTGCAGGGGTGCTGGACTGTAAAAGGGAAGAGAGGGTGAGCTGAGTAATGAGCATGTATACATTCTCTCTCTGCTCTTCATTGGATGTGGCCAGCTGCTTCAAGTCCCTGCTTCGTGATCTCCCAGCAGAGAAGATGGAATCCTTGTTGCTTGATCTCTCTGCAGAGATGATGGAGGTCAAGTTGCTTGATGTCCCTGCAGTGATAGGCTGTACTGTGGAACCCGGGAGCTGAATCAACGCTTTGTTTCTTAAGGCTGCCTTTGCCAGGCTGTCTTATCATCGAATCAGAAATGAAAGCCACTGACGGAAGAATAAACGTGTACATCCTAATTGCAAGCAGCTGGAAATGCAATTTTAAAACGTTGGTTACAGGTAGAAGGAATTAGTACCTTGAGGAGCTATCAAGTGAAGATACTGTTCAAAAGGGGTGTTGGAGGGGTCTGTGAGTGGCAGCTGCCAGTCACTGTGGAAGCGAGGGACAGAGTAGAAAGCAGGGGCCCTAAACCTATGTGAAATCTACCTGAAAAGTCACAGAGATGTATGGGATAGTGTACTCATTAAAAACCTCAAGGTACTAACCAAAAAAGGGGGAGAAGAACCTGAGAGCTGAAGTTTTGAAAACTAAAGACACAAAGGCAGAAACTAATAATGCAATAAACTGGGTGAGAGAAATGGATGACGAAATTTCCCAGCACATAACATGAAAAGCAAAGGAATGAAAAATCTGAAGGAGAAAAAAAAAAAAAAAAAGACAGGAAGCATATAAGTTAGATCAAGGAAAAATGGAAACTAATTGAGCCATCCTAGACTAAGAGAGAGAAAGGGGAGACATGGAATTATTTTCAATTTTTAAAAACAAATTCCAGTTCTACAGGACAATAGTCTAACAATCTTGTAAGTTCCAGATTTGATGAACATGGAATGATTCAGAGAGCTGTACAAGTATGACATTTCAGAACATTCAGGATAGAGGGCGATGAGGTTGATAAAAAAAAAAAAATAGCTGTCCCTTTTCTGAGGCTCATTATTCAACAGCTGCTTCAGTCACATGGCATGCATTTTAGTTAATTTAAACTCACAATAGGCCCTGGAGAGAGGACTCGCCCTTCAAGACCTGTGGGGAAAGGGGGAAGGGCAGTTTGATTCCCATTAACCATAGGCAACTCACAACCACCTGTAGCTTCGGCTCCGGGGCATTTAACACACCTTGTTGTCCTTATAAGCACCTACACTCATGTGGCATATACTCATACAGACATGCACACATGCTAAAAAATGAAAAGTCTAACCAGGAGTTGGTGACGCACGCCTTTAATCCCAGCACTCGGGAGGCAGAGGCAGGAGGATCTCTGTGAGTTCGGGACAAGCCTGGTCTACAGAGTGAGTTCCAGGACAGGTTTTTTGAAAAATAAAAAAAACAAAAAAACAAAACAAAAACAAAAAACAAAAAACAAAAAAAAAGAAGAAGAAAAAAAAAGAAAAAGAAAAAGAAAGAAAAGTTTTTAAGCCTTAAAATATTGCTAAGAATTAGCTACTGATAGCATTTTTTTCCAAATAGAATTGAGGAACCTACCCATGCATACAGACCGGAAGTCTGCCAGAGCACCATATTCACCACTTTCTTTAGAAATGCTTCCAAGTTATGACGGAATAAAAAGGGTTTTAATGTAGAATTAACTTAAATAGGAATCAAGTGTTAGAGATCATAACACATTTTCACATGTGCTAAAGTTTATTACAAAAGCTCAGATATTCAAAAACCCACTTCCAGATGTGCAAAGCCATAAATGTAATCGGCATATTAAACATTCCCCCAAAATCTGAAGTCACGTGCTTCACGTGTACGATAGCCAAAGTTAGATGCCATAAGTGAATTAACTAGCCTACGAGTGGGAACAGGATTTTATCCCCATACTGTTAGCATTTTCGTCCCCAACAGCATTGTGAAATATGATTGTTTAAAAAGGAATTGTAGGGGAGGGGTCACAAATGTGGAGATCATAGGACAATTTGTGGGAGCTGCTGGTTCTCTCCTTCCACCCTGTGGGGTCTGGGAATTGGATTCGGTTATTCAGCCTTGGTGGTGTAAGACCCTCAGAATGAGGAGTCTCCCATTGAGTACTTGACCCTTTGAGGCCGGATGGTCTCTCTAGCTATTAGGGTCAACAGACCTTAGGGCCTCAGGGTGTGCTAATTAATCTTGTTTGGGCAAACCGGAGGTACAATTATCTCTTTGTTTCTTAAGGACCCTATTCACCACCTGCTGACTCACAAGAAAGGAGGGGCAGTGTGAATTCTTGGTATCTTGTTGGTCTGGGTTAGCTTTCCAGGTTAGTCTGTCCTTCATTTCAAGTGGGGGGGTTTCTTTAACTTTACTTTTTTGTCTTTCAGTGGCAGGCACTTTTATCTACTGAGTCCCCTTACCAAGCCATGATGTGAAATGATCAGAAAAAGGAGATATTCAAACCAGAAAAGGGAGGGCTGTTTGGCTCTGCAGTAGGTACATCCACGGTCATCTTCCTCCTTAGGCACAGTCATGGCTGTCTATAGGGCCCTGCATGGACCCCTGGGCACCTTGAGCAAGCCTGAAGCTGTTGGCTGGAACGTCTTGCACCAGAGTAGTTCTTGGTTCTCTTCTTGATTGGCTAACACACATCTGCTGGGGAGGAACTGAGCCTGAGAACTTGCACGCTTGACACTTCATTGTTTTTCCACTGTGCTGTGAGTCAGTATATAAGCCTGCTCCATCCCCTCAATAAATGGTATTCAGCATTCCAGCTGCACGAATGACCCGCTGTCTTGACTTTTACTTCAGTCTATAGGCCTTCGCCCAATTAGTGGAACAGATTGTAGTGCAGACGCTCTAACTGTCCTCAGACAGGGCATAGCTGTCCTCCTTACTCAGAGCAGGTTGTGCAGCTTTAGCTAAACTATATTCTTCTTCATGGCTAATCTTGGTTGTCAGTTTGATAGGATCTGGAATCAGCTAAGAGACGTGACTTTGGGTGGATCTGTGTTTCCAGAGAGGAGGAGCAGAGAAGCTCCCCCTCACCCCCCCACCCCCGAGTGGGCGGCACCCACTAGCCGGCATGGATCAGGCCTAAACAGGTCTGAGGAAGAAGCTGGCCTTCCTGCTTCCATGTTGCTACCGCTGTCCTTCACGGACATCAGAATCCCGCTTCTTCAGCCTTCCAGCATGGACTGAAGGCCACGGAAGAAATCTTGAGTACCAGGTTGGGGCTGCTGAGGCATCCAACCTTTTAGACAGCAGGCGCTGGGTTCCCATCTCCCGAGTGTGCAGGCGGCCACTGTTGGACTTTGTAGACTGTTCTTTCTTTGCCAGCTGTGTATTTGGTCAAGGGCAGCTAGAACCTGATACCACTTCCAAAGAGACCAAACTGCAAAGCGAAGAAGGGGCTAGGGTGAAGGCCTTTGGCTCTGGCCTCTGGGTGATTCACAACTTTGGGCCCCATGGACACAGTGCCATGAGAGTGGAGATCTGGGCTATCAGGGGACATTCCGGTTACAACAACAGTCACCCCCTCTCCCAGTGGGGTCCTGACCACAGAAGGGATGTGTTCGCTGTGCTGAGCAAACCAAGCAATGAGCAGAAGCCGGAAGCATGGATGTAAAGACAGCCGTCTACGTGGGACTTTATTCGACCCATGTGGTGGGATCGTTTTCATTGGTCTGGGTGTAGAGTTCTCGTCCGTTTTGCTGGTGTGCTCTAAGTCAGCTTGGATTTGGATGCAAAATCATTCCCTTCTGCACACCACGCACGTTCCACTTCACCATCCCCGCTGCTGAGTGATCTCGTTGTGGAGGACGCATAGACACTAGCAACAGCTACAGCAGCAGAGCTAAGAGTCTTGTTCCAGACCTACAAAACTAGCATCTTCCCTCAGCTCCAAGAGCCTGATCTGCATATGAGTTTGAGGAAGCTTGGCTCGTGTGTGTGTGTGTGTGTGTGTGTGTGTGTGTGTGTGTGTGTGTGTGCGCCTGTGCCTGTGCATATTGTACCCTTGCAGAGGATCATGAGGCTCCAGACCCTTCTTTCGTTTGCCATATGAACTCACAAGAGTGTGCCAAATCCAATTAGCCATGCACTACAGCTAGTCTCTCCACAAACAGGCATTTCCCATTCTGTTCTATTCAAGGCTGGAAATGCTATTAGCAGAAATCATTAAAGTGCCAGAGAGGCAAACGCCATTTTCAGATATATTGCGATGACTCTATCATGAATATTTGTCTATAGGCACAGAGACAGACTCCATATCCATCAGATGCCCTTGCAAGAGGAACCATGTAGCTGGAGAGATGGCTCAGTGGTTAAGAGCACTGGCTGCTCTCACAGAAGGCCTGTGTTCAATTCCCAGCACCCACATGGAGGTTCACAACCATCTGTAACTCCAATACCAGGGGATCCGATGCCCTCCTCTGGCGTTTGCGGGCACCAGGCACATACATGGTATGCAGACAGGTATGTAGACAAAATAGATACTCACACACATTAGACAAATAAATGAAATTAACTAAAAGAGGAACCAAAGGCAGTCCTTGGTTTAAGCTACCTTCTAGAGTTTTCTGTGCTATATAAGCAGGTGTGTTCAACCTGTCACCCATAGACTTCTGGGGCCAAGGATAGCTATGGATGCTGTCCTACACAAGTTCTAACACTGCCTTAAAATTCTAGGGGATTATTTTTTTTTTCTTTTAGTTTTTCTTGTTTGTAACTTGATGGCACGGCTCCTAAGTGTGTACTCTGTAGAGGATGCCATGTTGCAGTATCAGGTCTGCACGTATGCAGACCATTTCATATAGTCTGGATTGGATGCTCGCACATGTGTGTGTACATACATGGCTTCCTGTGAGGTGGTGACGTTCCAACAATGGATGTGAGCATCAGCTGTCAATTCAGTGAGAGTTGTGATGCCAGGGGGTAGGGACCTTCGTCCCAAAGCAAAATTATGTCTCCTGGAAGCCAGCAGCTTTAAAGAGTAGTTTCATAATTTCCCTCAAGCAGGCTGAGCTATCACGGGGTGATTTCAGGCTATCTGCAGCGAGGTTCAGATGAACTCTTCCAACCCCCTGGAAAGGATCAGGCCAGACTCCAGATTTCTCTGTAGACACTGTCACTTTGATTTGAATGGAAGAGGATTTGTAAGGGTAACTTATTTGTTAAACAAACTAAAAGAGATTTCACATTTTTAAAAGCAATCTTTGTTTGAGGAAATGCTTTCTACATATTTGCTGTGCATAACATCCTGCTCTCCCTCCCTCCCTCCCTCCATCACTCCCTCCCTCCCCCTCCCTCCATCACTCCCTGCCTCTCTCCCTGATCAAGTATTCACTGATGCTTTCAGTGTCTTTTTATGTCACGTGACTGATTTTGCTGCTTTTTCTGTTGGAGATGTTTGGATGCAGGAAAGTGTGATATATAAGAGAAAGTGACTTCTGCTCTGCTCTGAGTGATTCATACAAGACGTTGGTCCCCTTCCCATGGTGTAGTGGAGTAAATGAGAACGAACCACACCCCCACTCAGTCCCTCGTCCCCGCTTCATATTTAAATGCTTTGTCCCGTTGGTGGAACTGTTTTAGGAAGGATCAAGAGGCGTGGCCTTGCTGGGGGAGGTGTATCACGGGGGGGGGGGTGAGGTTTCAAAAGTCCATGCCAGGCCTAGCCCCTCACCACCCCCATCTCCAACACTCAGCTTCTGTTCCAGTGCCTGCCTGTCTGCCGCCACGTCCCCATCACGATGGTCGTGGACCACTCTCCAAAGCTGTAAGCAAGGCCCCCAATTAAACGCTTCCTTTTATAAGTGGCCTTGGTATGCAGGCTGGCCTGGTGTGCAACCTCTTTCTTTACCTTTTGGCAGCAGACCCTGCTGCTGGAAGAGGCGATCCAGTTACATGTGGTTATTGCTGTCTTGCCCGGGGCCCCAGGAACTCACTCACACTTTCTCCCATGAGTAACTGGAAACAGTGACTCTTGGTGAGTCTACCAGCTGTATGTGCTTCCTGAAGCCTCAAGCCCATCAGCCTTCTGATTGCATCGTCCTTAACATCAAGTCCAGGGTCTCGAAGACAAATGGTTTATGTACTTCCTTTCCCCTCTTCTGGGCAGACAGAAGGTCCGCCCTTCCCAGCATCCTTCCAGTCATCTTGGGCCATGGATGAAAGAGGTGCAAGCTGTTCCCATGCCTGGCCCCTTCACAGTCCCTCCCTCTACTCTGGCTCCTCCTGTCTTTCTCCCACTCTGGTGGTGAGGAAGCTGGCCTCCCCCATCAGCCACCCACACAGTTCACTGTCCAACCACAGTGTGGCAGGGCCCACACTGGGGCAGCACCTGGTTCGCGGGACAGCAGGGGTTTTACTGGCCAGTGTAAACTGCGAGTTTCTCCACCATGCCAGAGTTTTCTGTGAAAAGACCGTAGCATGTAGCAGCTCTCCGGTAGGACACAGGTGTCTTTCCTCTGCACCAAGGTCAGAGGGCACGTGTTGAAGATGCCATGGCTGTGCAGCAAGTGGACCCTCATGAGCCACACCTGGCTTCAAGCTTAAGCGTGGATGCCCAGGGCTTACCCCGTCCTATGTGGAACAGCACACGCCTCATCCCACCTGTGGTATCGGTTCCCCTTATCTCTGGGGGTGGCAGAGATGGCTCAGTGGGCAATGTGTTTGCCATGCAAGCATGAGAGACCGAGTTAGGGTTCCTAGCACCCACATAAAAGTTTGCCATGGTGACACATGCCTGTTACCACAGGGCCAGGGTTCCAGAGAAAGGAGGCGCCCTGAACTCACTGGCAGCCAGTGTAGACGGTGAACCCTGGCTTAGAGAGAGACCCTGCCGCAAAAAAAAAAAAAAAAAAAAAAAAAAAGGTGGAGAGCAGCAGAGCCAGGAAATCTGATGTCAACCTCTTGCTCCACATGCCTGTACATCTACACGCATACACATGCACACACACACATGAACATACACATGTGCACACATGCACACACGCACGCGCGCGCGTGCACACATGCACACACGCACGCATGCAGCACGCACTCATGCATATGCGCACATTCACACACACACACATGCACACACGCACATTCACATGCATTTTTTTCATTCCTGGGTGTGGTGGCACTTTCTTGTAATCCCAGCAGAGACAGGCGGATCTCTGTGAGCTGGAGGCCAGCCTGGTCTACAGAGAGTTCAAGGATAGCCTTGAAGACACAGTGAGGATGTGGTTTAAGAAAACACTTAAAAGCTATTTTACTAAGTAATACATGTGCTGAGTTCCAGATCCAGAAGAATCTGAAGAACACACAGACACCTGCTGTGTGCCCTCTGGCTCCTTTCCCCCTGGGGGACTCCTTAGGCTACTGTTTTAGGCTATAGTTTTTCCTTCTGTTGTTTCACTCAGTCCGACACAATGGGAGACTACGTTCTGTCTATCCCAAGCTTTTTAGCTCCAGTAAACCAGCACAGCACTTTGCAAACACATTTCTCGCCCTTTGGCCTCCAGGTGTTTATAAGCCTCCAATGCAGGTTGCTGAACGTTAGGCGTGTTCAAGAGACCTCTGGGACACGGGGGGGGGGGGGGCCCTTCTGGGTAAATATTCTTTGCAGGGACCCTGTCCTCTTATACAACTTGAATTTTAAACTGTTTTTGCGAATTCCTTGAGCTCATGGGGAGTGGTTTAGCCCGGAAACTGCAATGAAATGAGGAAGGAGCTGTGAACCCACCAAACTAGACCACTCCATGGCTGGAGAAGGAAAAGGTTATTCGAGCTGTCCAGGCTATCTCTCCAGGGTCAGAGGGAAGAGACTCGTGGGAACTCTCCCAGCTGTGAGGGTGATGTTGGGGCAGGCGGTAGGTAGGCGAGTTATCTGGGACAGCCTGGGAAGCAGTGTGGGGCTTTGATCTGTGGGAGTCTCCTTTGAGTTAATAGAGACTAGACTCCTTTCCAGAGGGGTGTGGGGCCAGATAAGAAAGTAATGCCTTTCCTGGCCAACAGAAACTCCTTTACAAGCTTTCAGAGGAATGCTGATTTGAAGTAGCAGTTTCTCTGTCAATCCAGCACCAGCCTAGCCGAGCCCAGCAGAGCCCAGCAGAGCCGAGCCCCTAGCCGAGCCTAGCTGAGCAGAGCTTCGCCGAGCCTATCTGAGCCGAGCCCAGCCGAGCCTAGCTGAGCAGAGCGGAGCCTAGCCCATCCTAGCCAAGCCCAGACTGCAGCCCAGACTGGCATTTGGGGGCTTGAGAGGGCCCTTTGGACCTAAGAGGCGGCACATTTTGCATTGGAGTTTTGTTCAATGAGCACCACCTCCTGTTTTCCACCAAGAGAGAAAGGGCCCATCACTGTTGCTCTGTGCGCTGACACAGCTCTTCAGAACCAGCTTGACTGAAACCAAGTGGAGTTTTTTCTTTCTTTCTTTCTTTCTTTCTTTCTTTTTTTTTTTTTTTTTTTTTTTTTTTTTTTTTTTTTTGCCTTGAGCATTTCCTTAAGACCATTCATTCATTCAAAACATCCAGCACCCATCGCCTTCATAAACACTGGCTTCCAACGAGCCAGAAGATACTGCACTTCGTTAAAGACCAGTCATGCACAGAGTATGTCTGAGAATATGCTCCGTCATGCACCTGGGCTAACATGCTGATTTAAACTTATCATGAGGGCTTTTACTGCATATATGTAGAGTGGTGATCTAGCCACGTCTCCTGGACATCTGGGCTAACTTGCGACTGCTGGCCCAGTGGACTGTATCCCCACCTTTCACACTGTTGCTGGTGGTGGTTGAGATGGTGAAGGGCCCAGAACAGAATGGAAAGTGTGGTCACGTGTACTCAGTGAAACCCATTCCTAGCCTAGCCCAGCTTTCTGAAGGCTGACCTCAGGGGTTGGAGAGCCAGCTCAGCAGTCACGCCGTATTTCCGTTTTCCAAGATGACCTAGAGTCAGGTGGTTTACAACTAGCTAACTCCAGGGGATCCCGTGCCCTGTTCTGGTCTCTATGGACACCACACACGCGTTGCATACACATAAAACAAAACAAAACAAAACAAAACAAAAAAAAACTGATGAGAGAAAATAACCCCATACCACCCCGCAGAGCCAGAGCCAGTCGGGGGTGGGGAGTGGGGGGGGGGAAGCAGAGACAGACACAAACACCAGGGCAGAGAGACAGAGAGAGACAAATGGAGAGACAGAGAGACAGCTAGCTCTGTTCAATCTGGAAGGGACTGATGGACCCCAGGGCTCTGGACAATGCAGGGAAGAGCACGGTGGAGCAGTGGACTGGATGTGTGGCTGTCACCAAAGCCTGGTCACTGTGTCCCATAAACAGGGAGAGACTGGGCAGACCACCTGGACCCTTCTGGGGCACTTCCAGACATGTTCCACCTTCTGTAGCTGACAGGGTAATTTAAAAAGAAACCACGGCAGCACAAGGAAGTGCATCTCGCATTTTATTTATTTTGACTTGGGTTTACACAATTCCAGGGTGCCAGAGCCCGCTGTCGGCGGGCAGACTACCCCTTGGACACAGGGAAGGAAGGTCCCACCCCAGCAATGGGAGCCGTTTACAAGACTCATTTGGTGTGAGGTTTTCTGATGCCTCCACAAGATACCCCACCATGAGTTTCTATTCTATTAGCTCCTAAGAAACTTTGGAAATTTCAAAAGAAGGGGGGTGGTCAAGAATAAAAAAAAAAAATGATTTATTTAGCTGTGTGTATAATGTGCCTGGTAAATTAGTGGAAAAGGAGTTTTTGGAAAGTTGGGTTTTGAGTGGTATAAAAATACTGTTAGTTTACCTAAGACTGATAATAACATTTATGGGTAAATAAAATTTACATACTTACACGAAGACTTTCAAAGATCTGCAGTTGTTTTTAGAGAAAACATGCCCATTACATGCATCTGAGGTGTTTTACTGATCTGACAAAGGCTGAGCATCAATCACTGGTATCCTCCTGGGGCACAGTAGGTCTAGGACAGTTGCTGTCAGAAATGAGGTGTCACCAGACAGAGGTGGCACACACCTTTAATCCCAGTGCTGGGCAGTGGGGAGCAGGGGCAGCAGAGGCAGGAGGATCTCTGTGAGTTCGAGGACAGCCAGGGCGACAAAGAGAAACCCTGTCTCAAGAAACAGAAAACAACAACAACCAAAGAAAAGAGGCGTTGCTCTTCAGCCTAAAGTCTTCATTATAAAATGGAGAATATTTTATAAGTAAAATACTCATTATTTCATTTACAGTCTCTCTGACCTTAGGAACAGGAATAGCTCGGAATTGGCTGTGCTGACCACCAGGATACCTTAGGTGGAGATGTCCCTGCTAGCAATCTGGACGTCTAGTAACACTGGACTGCATTTCCTCTCAGGTAACTGACTAGGTGGACACACTTCATGCAGTTGTGGGGAGGCACAGATATGCATAACAAAGTACATTGGTCTAAAACAGTCTGGCCACTTTTGACAGCCGTGCAATCTTAAAAATGTCACTTCTCTGCATCCCCAAGTCCCCAGCTATAAAGCACAGACAGGAGTCTCCATTCGATCCACGTAAGACAACGCTATTGGTATTCAGTGTGCTTTGGAAGGTGTAGCACACAGCCTGACGCTAGCACTGGCCAGCGCTAATACCCGCTAGCACCGGGGCTGAGTCTGCACTCTTCTGAGTTAAGGAAAACGAATCCCAGTGGCTAAGGCAGACAGATCTCAAGTTTACACTTAGCCTGAGGTACCAAAGCAGGGCTGTCTCAAAAGAACATACAGCCCAATGCAAAACCCAAATTCACAAATACTTTAAAAATAAAACGGAAGGTACTATTAATTTTATAAAACATAAAATAATCTTTGAAACTAAATATTCATCCACATAAACTTTATGCTTATTTTGTCTGAACAGTCACTCGGTGACACTGTACCTCTTTACAGGAGAGATCCCGTAATTAGTGCACACTATGCCTTCAAAGCTTAAGTATAAGGCAGAAGAATTGAATGAAGTTTAAAAATAAGCAAAAATATATAACTCTAAACCACAACCTCCATAAAGTCTTTAATGAGAATACTTCCTCAGTACATTTACAAACCATCTGCTAGTTACACAACACAAACATCATGACAATCAATGCCATGTACATTTTATTCCCTCCACAGGTTAAATTATTAAATATTTAACGGTCTTCAAAGATTGCACTCAAGTTTTCCTAAGCGCTAAGTGATCTAAAGTGCTTCCAAGTGAATAGCCAGGTGCCGGGCAGCTGTGTAGGATACTGGCCAGAGTTTCAGAAAAATATTTGAGAAATACAGCCACGTGTGTGAGATGGTCATTATAGATGAAGCCCGTGATGAGATGCTAACTGAGGAGACACACTTCTCCTTTGGAGGGACAACTGCCAGGTAGGGCGTCCTATAGAGTAACAGAGCCAGCTACTGTTCCCAAGTCTTAGGTCTGTGTTATATTAAATGGTACTTATTTTAGACAAAGAAATCTGCCTGACTCTCTGTGTGTCTCTCTCTGTCTTCACACACACACACAGAAACACACGCAAATACACACATGTATGTGCACAAACATGTGCACACTAATACATACATGAATGCACACACACATTCGCACATGGACACACAAGCACGCATGCACATGCACAGGCACACAGGCGCGCGCGCACGCACAGACACACACACACACACACACACACACACACACACACACACACACACACACACACACACCATCTTGTGCCCACAAACGCAGCTGAACTGATCTTCTGCTTTGATGACTATTCTCTAACTCAGATCTATATCTTTCAACACGATGAGCAAAATGCCCCGGTGCGTTCAGCCAGGAAGAAGGGACCAAAGCAAGAGGAAGGCCTGCTGGGGCGCACGGTGAACCCCTTCTCTGCAGACAAAAAAACTACTTCAAGGGTTACCTGCTGAGAACTGAAATTAAACGAACATTGGCACAGGTAAGTTTTAGACAAGAGTGAGTCAGTGTGTCATCATGCTCAGCAGAGTGCGTTGCATGGTCTTAGGAATAAGTGGTTGGCAGCCTTAGCTCCCATGGAAGAGGGTTAATGAATACTCGGGGCTGCTTGGCTGGCACCTTTCACATCACAGCATTCTTTGTAGTATGACACAGCTGTAAGACAAAGAAGGCTAAAGCTCCTTGCCTCCAACCTTGCATGATAACCCTAATAATAAAGTATATTTCTGCTAGATTTGTGGTTTCAAAATTATCCATTGTAAACATCCTAGATTCTTTCCTAATTAATTTTAGAGTGTGACCTTGTATCTATGTCTGTGTCAAATTATTTATTCTACAAAAAGCAGCACAAGTCGTGTTTCAACACAAATTCCTTAAAAAGTACATTAAGGCCATTTATGGAGTCAGGGTGAACCGCAGACTAGCCCGGCAAAGTCACATGACAGATTCAGAGCTTTGGGGAAGGGCAGCAGTGGCTGCCTTGTGTTCTCCTCCTGGGTGACCCTGCAACAGCTTCTAGGATCCTTAGTCCCCAACATCTCCATCGCGGTCTCCAATAAGCCAGAGAAAATGGAAACTTAGGGCCAGCAGAGCTGTCCCAAGCAAGTCACCCAGCGCTGTCAGGTACGGGATGGAGAAACTGTCTGGGTCTTTCCCCTTCCTCCAGAAGCGATGGACCATCCAGTCAGCAATCCACAGCAAGGTGAACACCTGCAAGAAATTTTCAGAGGTGACCGCTGCTGCCTGTGTCTCCCTGCCCTGACCACCGTCACAAGCCTGAACTGCTTGTTTCTGGAGGGAACAGTCCAGGTCAAGGACCATGCTTGAAAAGAGTAGCTTCCCTGTGTAGCTTTGGAGCCTGTCCTGGAACTAGCTCTGTAGACCAGGCTGGCCTCAAACTCACAGAGATCTGCCTGCCTATGCCTCCCAAATACTGGGATTAAAGGCGTGCATCACCGCCACCACCTATCCAGGAATGTAATTTTTTCCTCCCAAAAAAGGCGTGGGGTCCTGAGATGCTTACAGCATCACACCTGTCACATGCACTGTCTCTGGAAAACACATACAGTACCAATCTCTGTCTTGGCTTACAATGGTCAAGTGCTTCCATTCTGGCTCTGACCCCTTTACCAGGAAGGAGGGGGGCTTATCCAAATCCAAGAGACAAGATCCTGGGGGTGAAAGCCAGATGCCCTTGACTTCTGCCAGCGAGGCTATGGGCCCTGCTGCTATGAGTGAGGTTGATGCTCCCCTGGCCAAGGCTGCCAGGCAATCACATAAAGCGAGTGCAGACACTCTGTTCTGAGTGTGCAGGAAGCAGAGAATATCAGAATCTTGAACTTAGGTGCTATAGGATTTGGAATTTGAGAGACGAGGAATGATTGCTATGAGTTCATAGGTCATGGAATGAGTTCAAGGCCTCCTATGGCCCCAAAGGAATTAGGGAGACTCCTTCCCTGCCCATCAACATCAGCACCAATGGCCACACAGCAGGACCCATGGAGAATCTCCTTCATGTTCCAAAGCCTCCATAGTCCGTGCCTTAGCACCACCCTGTGTCACCAGAACTGTGACAGCCTTGCCACAGTCCCAGGCATGATGGGAGATGCCATTCTGTAAATATGTTTCTCATACTGGTTAATGAATAAAGCACTGCTGGCCAATAGGAAAGCAAGATAGGAGGGACTAGGAGACAAGGAGGAAAGAGGAAGTAGTAAGGAGGAGTCAAGATGGAGAGTCTGGAGAAGGCAGAACTGCCAGCTGCCTCTTCCTGGTAAGACCACGTGGAAATACATAGAAATGGGTTAATAATTAAGACAGAGCTAGCCGATAAGAAGCTAGTACCTGGCCAACAGAATTATATCAAATACAGAGTCTCGGTTTGGTACGGTGGCGGGACAAGACCGGCGGTGGGAGGGAAAACCTTACTCCTTACACCTGGGGGTCCTGCACTCGCCCTGAAGAACCTGAAGACAGGCCTCTCCACATTCTACTCCCACCAAGACTGAAGCAGCAGCTGCCACCAAAGTGTCGTTGCAGCCAGACTCTGTAGAGCCTGAAGACACCTCTGGACATTCACCCTCACTGCAAGGTCACACAGCTTTCTTAAGGCTGAGATCGCAGTCACAACCATGGTGGCATCAGTTAGAGGGAGAAAATGCACGCTGGTGGGGTGTCTGTGACCACGCTAACTGGCATTTGATGTCCCCTCTAAACATAAACATCCTTTCCTACGTACGGAGGGTCTTTCACAAGATCAGAAGAGACACATGCACCAGCTGCACAGACACCAACCAGGAACGCAAAGGAGAACTCGGTTCTCTAGAAATGATCTCAGACTGTGGGAAACCTCAGAGGTGCTGGAAAGAACTCAAAGTAGCATTCCTAACAAAACCTAGTTCAAGATGCAAGAGGCGAGAGATCAACAATATAAAGAAATGAGAAAAACAATTCAGAAAAGACAGGAGGGGGGGGGAGCCCCTTAGAAATAAAAACCTCAATCAACGAAATGAAAAATAAAAGAGAATATGCCCACAACAAACCAATACAAACAGAGCTTTTAGAATTAAGTAGCTAGAAAGACAGGCAGAGCACAGTTAAGGGAGACTGTTAGCAAACAAATACTAGCATCCCAGTAATTCTGGAAAGTAAAGAAAAGTGGAAACGTATTATTAAATACTGCAGGCTGGTGAGATGGCTGAGCAGGGGCAGTGTTTGTCGCTGCAAGCCTGACCACTGAGTTCAGCCCTTGGAACCCAGGCAAAGGTTGGAGGAGAAGCAGTGGTACAAAGATTCCTCTGACTCACACACGCTGCAGCGTGTGCGCACCCTCCTTTCAAACAGACACACGCACAGGAAAGACAGTAACAACAGCCTGCTTCACAGAGCGATGGCTGGAGAGGCCCCCAGTTTTCCAAGACTCAGGATGCTCAAAAGTCTCTAACTAGACAAACAAAACCGATCATCATCAAGGGCATTGTAGTCAAAATATCAACAGCGTAGTGCAAACAGTAAATCTCCAAAAAAGTAAAAGCAAAGGTCTATTAGCCTGACAGCCGGTGCTTGCTGTAGAGCTCTTAGAAGAAAGCTTACAGGCCAAATGAGATGTGAGAGAATGAGATAATGCAGGCAAAATAATAAAAGAAAAAAGATGCCCTGCCGAGCAAGAATGGTATACCCAGCACAATTATCCTTCCAGGTCTGGAGAAATGAAGTCACAGAAGCAGGACCTGAGGAACCTCAGCACTCCCAGGTCAGCTGTGCAAGAAATACTTAAGAATCTGTCATGAAATACATATTACAAAATTCACTAGAAGAGGGATTTAACCCCAGCAAAACAGAAAATTACTAAATCATAAAGAAGTCATGTGTAGTAAGCAGTGTACAATTAGTGAAACAATAATGGGTTCATGATTATTAACAATAGCCTTGAGTTCAATAAAAATAAACAGATTGGCTAAATGACCGCTATATACTGCCTACAAGAAAACTCAAAGGAGGTTGGAAACCACAAAGGACACACAAATGGAAACCAATATGGGACAGGAGTAGGGATCCCCAGCAGACACAGCAGACCTCAAAGGACATAATCAATGAGACAAAGAACGCCATCAGTTAAGGAAGGACTGACTCAGCACAGACATAGAAACTGTAGACACACACACACACCCTCCAAACGACCCACCCAAATGCGTAAAGCACATATTATTAGATACAAGGGAGAGACTCTAACCCAGTAACAATGGGACTCTGACACCCCACTTTCTTCAATGGACAGACAACCGGGAAAGAAAACCGACAGACAAACACTGGGGGCGGACAGGACAGCAAATGCTAAGTAAGTCTCATGTGTAGCCTGTGTTGCTCAACACAGTGTGTTCTGCTCATCAGCACACACGTCTCCCAGGACACGTCATACAGCAGACTAAATAGCAAGTTCCAATGAATTTTAAAGCTGAAATGATGTTGAATGTCTTCTCAGACAACAATGGAATACAATTACAGACCAACAGATGAGGTTGAAGCACACACACACACTCACACACACACACACACACATGCACACACGCTCACATACACACACACACACACACTCACACACATTCACACACACATTCACACACACACACACACATACATACACACCCACACACAGCGAGCAACATCTTCTAAATGACCACTGGACGAGTGAAGAAATTGCAAGTGAAAATGTAAAAATCGAGGAAACAATGGAAAGACTTCTGTTGACTTAATAATCAACATCACATAAAAATTCTTAGGAGACTAAAAAGGTCACAAACAGAAAAGGTTTATGAATCCCTGGTCTAAAGCAAGCATTGGCAATGATAGCTCCGAAGACCAATTCAACCTGTCACCTACTTGTGTAAATAAAGTTTTATTGGAACACAACTCCACTCATTCCTTATCTTCCTTTTAGTCTACTTTTCAATCCTTACATTTTATCACTGCTAGGATTCACGTGGGAAAACTGGCCCAGAGGTTTAAACAGCTACGCAGTTGTCACAGAGAAGAAGCAACCCACAGAGCCTCAGGGATCCAATGTCTGGCAATTTACAGAAGAACGTGATAGAAAAAGGAAATAGCTAAGCCTCGTGTGTGTGGGAGGCAAGAGAATCATGACTGCCGGGCTGCACAGAAGACCCTGGGCCAAACGCTACTACCTCTGACAAAAGCGAACCCAGCAGCAGAGGCCCACGCCTTTAACCTCAGCACCCGGGAGCCAGAGGCAGAGGGAGCCCCACCATTGAGTTTGAAGCCAGCCTGGTCTGCAGAGCGAGTTCCAAGTCAGGCTCCAAAGCCACAGAGAAACCCTGTCTCAAGATAAAAACAAACAACAACAACAAAAGGAAAGAAAGTAGATACTTTTATTTTCTTCCCCTACACCTCAACAGAATCTGTAAGTAAAATGAATATAAAGAAAATCTCTATAAGGAAATATAAGAGAGTATCATCCCGATCTTTATTTGGCAGTGAATTCATAAATAAAACATGCATTGAGTGAATAACTTACTAACTACTAACTACTTCTGTAGTTCAATAAATGAAAGTCTTGCCCCAGGCTTGTAGAATGCCTCTGCCTCTCATTTAACTGACAACGAATTAGTGTTCAGCATATTTTGGGAGACTACTGAGAATCCCTACAGTTCGTAAGAAAAATAATACAACAGGGGAGAAAGGAAACGCAAAAGCCAGTACGCCACATGCTAGGCCTCTCTAATAACAAGGGACACAGGCCATTTTGGTTTTCCCTGTGAGATGAGCATGAAACGGAATACAGTGTTTTAATTTGTGTATTCCATTTCATGCTCATCTCGTGGGAAAAAAATCAAATGTAAACCACAATAATAGCAAACACTGTCTTTTGAATGGCCAGTAATGGGACCATGTGGCTTTCAAAGAGGCCCACTACACGCGAGCTGATTTCATTCTCAGACCGTTTCTATAACACAGAATGGGATATTATCCTTCTTTGGCATGGGAGAAAATTAAAGCAGACAGAGTGTAAGAAAACTACCCAAGACCAGCAGCTCGTTAGCGCTGGGAAACCAAGGGCTACTGCTGACCACACTCACGGTTGCCCTGGGCCACACACTGCCAGCTGAGTATAAAACATCTGTAATATGGAAGAAAGTGGATCTTTATTAAACACAGGGGAAAAATGGCCATGGAAGACGCCCGCTGAGCAGGAGAAACCAAGGCATGAAAACCAGTGCCGAGGTGATCAGGGAGGCCCTGAAGAGGAGGCAGAGGTAGGTGGGTCTCTGTGAGTTCAAGGCCAGCCTGGTCTACAGAGCGAGTTCCAAGGAAGCCTGACTGTTAAACAGAGAAGCCCTGTCTCAAAAAAATAAGCAACAAGAACAAAATTGGGGGTGATAAGGTGTTTATCTGAAGGGTTTTTTGTTTTTTTTTTTTTTCCTGGTAAGATACAAACACCCAGCGTACAGGCTGAATGAGACTCAAACTCATAGTCATAAACCCAAGCCATTTGTCAGCTGGGGACCCTCCCCACCGAGTCACAGGCTAGACCTGGCTCACTTCCTGGAGGACAGTCTGTGTGCACTGGTATGCAGACCCCACACAGAAACAATGGGTAGAAGGACAAACTTCACTGCTAAGGAACCGGCTCTTAGGATCTCAGGGCCCCAGGTGTTCCAAAGGATCAAGAGCAAACCCTTGGGATACGTGTGGAAGGCCAGAGAAATCCCTTCAGGAGTGTCCTAAGAGGTGAGCGAGAACCCTCACCAGACGGAGAGTGGCACGTGACCTGGGTGAGGATGGCTGCATGAAGTCTCCGGCCACACACGTGCATATCAGACAGAATCTGAAGTGAATGAGAAAGAGCAGGCTCCACAGCTCTGTCTCAAGAGCATTACATAAATAGCAACAGAAAGCCCTGAACACTATCAACACTTCAATACAGCTTCCAAATGGGAAAAGTAACGGCGTGGCTACGTTAGGACGATGACAAGTTATGGTTCTGAAGAGCACTAGAGAGGAATGAAATGGGCTAGGAGGTGGTGGGTGGGTGGCACTGATATGGTGTGTTTTTATTTATCACTCTGAAATACTTGCTTCCCCTAACTTCAGGGTTGCTAGAGCTGAGTAGTAAATGCGATCTGTCCCTTACAAGTCCCTGACCAGGGCTGCAAGAGAAGAGCCCTTTACTAAGGGGCATCCTGCAAGGAGTCTGCATGTCTGCAGAACCCTGGAGGTACCAAGCAGGCAAGTATGTTAAAGAGGCCACACACTGGATACCTGCTGCTCTCCACAAGTCTTCATTGCCCCAACCTCTAAAATAAGCCATCGTCACCGACCTCGCGGGGCTGGCTGCAGTATGGCTCGAGATGCTATGTGGGACTAAACACCACTGCGTGGTTCCTAGTTAGTATTCCACAAACACTTGCACTGTCAACACCAACGGCTCAGAATCCACGAGTTTCATTTAAAAGGTAATCCGAACAAACCAGCAAACACTGGTTCCTAACACTGGTGAGCGCTGTGACCTTTTACCTCTGAGCCTCTCTTTTAAAATGGCCAGACTTGCCTTCATAGCGTGTTCCTGGTAAACTAAAAAGGAAGGAGATTGCTGTCATACGTGCCACACACGCTGTCATGCGTGCCACACACAACAGTCTCCACGTCCTTTCTGTTTCCTCTTCCATATTCTCATGCCACAGAGTCAATTTCTTACATGATTCTTTTTTAAAGATGTTACAATGACTTAATGTTCAAACAGGTGTACATTTTTAAAACTTCATTTGTAAAGTTATCAAAATATATTAGTGTTCCCTTGGACCTCTGGGCGTAAATTATGAAAATCATGGTGTGGGAGCCTTCTTACTGCAACATGGTTTGCCTGAAAATTAAATCATTGATTAAGGAACAAATACTTTCCACTTCAGAGTCCAAAGCAAGGCTGCACTGTGTTTCAACATCGTCTACTCTCGATGAAATATGCATAACTGCTCTGGGTAAATATGCCTTCTGAAAAGGCAACTTTGTAGCCCCGGTTAATTATGCAGCTTAGAAACGTACTGTCTGGAATTTAAATAAATATGTAAGCACAAGAGTATCTATTTGCTTTGGACGCTGTTGACTTTCTAGGACGGCCCCTCCTTTGAGCTCAGATCAACACTGGCTGACATTAGCATTTCTTTAACTCTGTGGCTGCCAATGGCAGCCCTGTGCATTGTGTGAACAAAGATGAGTGGAATATGACACAGATAACCCTCATAAATAGAAATGACGACAGTTCTTCCTAACTGAGCTTTGCAAAGGTTGAATTCGTTCCCCAATGAAACAGCCTCCTCTAGTTAGGCCTCCAGGCTGGAAACCACCGCTGAAATCTGGTATTTAATGTCCGGGAATAATCCAGGGTTATCATTCAGCAGGAGTTTGGTCTACTGATATTCATTCTCATCTGAGTTGTATTTGTGAGATTTGGAGGTGAGGGGTGCTAACATTTGACGTCCTTTGCTGAGGAGTGTGGTGGGAATTATCTGAGAGGGGTTTCTCCAGGTGGGAAACTGGGATGGAGAAAGGTTGAAGAGACTTTTCTGGTCAGACAGCGATTGAGAATGATAGCCAACTGAGGCTGTGAAACTCCAAAGGCCATACCGCCCTCCCATCCCACCTCAGCTCTGCTGAACACAGGCTGAGGACAGCTGGGAAAAGAAAGGCTTCTTCCTGTAGATTAATACACCACACAACCACACACCCCTCCCAATCCAGGGACACAACTTTTTGCCCAACTTTTTGGCAGCATTGCAAACAACTCAGTCATTAGGAACAACTTCAAATGTTCAGAAAATTTTGGAATTTTCATTTTAAATGCATCACTGAGCTGACAAGAAAACTCTCATGGGCCTCAGAGGGAGGGACACGGGCAGGCTGAGGCCACAGGTCCCTAAGGTGAAGGTCCCTAAAGGGTCTGGAGCAGGCTGCTTCGCTGAGCACAAACCATACCCAGCCATAGGTGTTCTCTGCCTCTCCAGTGGCCTGAGGAGTCATCTAGGTTTTTATTTTTTGTTTTTGTATGAAGGAAAGGGTTTATTCGGCATACACTTCCATATCACTTTAATTAATTAATTAACTTTTGACAGCAGCACAGGGTACAGTGGCCAGGCAGAAGGTAAAAACAAAGACTTCCCAGGTGGGGCATCTAATAGAAGATTCGAGGACTAAAACTAAAACCCCTGTGCAAGAAGTAAGCTTTTCCTCAAGAAGAAGAGGGAGATTTAAATACATAGAGAAAAAAAAATCATCCCTAAGAAAAATCCCTAACCACAAATGGTCTTTCAAGTAACTGAATCCAGAAACAATGACCCATGTGGCCTAAATATCCTCAAGCTGAATATTTTAAAAGGTTCTCGGGTTGATGTGCCCTAAGGCTATCGGAAAAGGCAAACAAGAATCCTTTGTGAAGGTCTGGAGAGATGACTCAGTGTGTGAAGCCAGACAGTGATGAGTACCTGACTTCAGGCCCCAGAGCCCACACAAAGCCTGCAGGAGACAGACATGCTGTGGGCTGTGGCAAACAAGGTGGCAGGTGAGGACCTTCTGACCCACACATGCATCACGACACACATGTGTCTATTCACACACATGAAGCAATGAGACTTTTATACTGAGTTCACTCTTGATTACCTAAACGGTAGAATGAGAGGACTCTTGCAAGTAAGTATTTCTCTCTCTCTCTCTCTCTCTCTCTCTCTCTCTCTCACTCACATACACACACACACAGACACACACGTACACACACCACACACACACACTGCATACTCACACATACACACATACATCATACAAATAGGTAAATAAGTGTAATTATAAAGTTTTAAAGGGAATATGTAAGACAAACTGTGAAAGACCCAAGCCCGGCTAGATAGATCGTGACTTCCGGTACTCTGCAGCCATTCTTGACCTGCGACAGTCCTTAGTTTCCAAGAAGAGACAAGGCTACAAACGTGCCCCTTGGGCTCCCAAGCATCGCAGACAAACTGCACCATGCTGCATTCGTGCAGAGTTTTGGAAGTATGTGAGGAGGAAGCCTTTGCTCTCCTGTGGAAGTTCAGTGCGGTGGAGACTGGGCAGGCCTGAGTTCTGAAGAGGGGCCAGCCCGCACTCATTCACACAAACACTTGTGAACCCAAACAGACAAAAAAAAAAAAAAACAAGTTCACACAACAGAGTCGGGAATGGATGGCACCTATTCTCACTGGCAATACCAACCGCTAGACGACAGTAAAGCATGACTCCAGAATTCCAAAAGAAAAGTACAACCAGCCTATTGATATAAAAAGTAGGGTAAGATACTAGTCAGAGCCCAAGATGTGCTTCCTTTCCCTGCTTCAAGAATCTATTGGAAGATGTGTCAAAGAGAGCGGGGTGATCAACAAAGGGTGCCGGGAAACCCAGGCAACCCAAAGGTTCTTTGTGCCAGAAGTGGCCGGGGTTTAGATCAAGCCGATGCAAAGGCCTCAGTTGACTCCTAAAGCGGGAACTATGCTGTGTACTGTAGAAGCCCATCGAGACAGTTTCCCGGCAATCTGAGCAGAAGGGGTCAGATTTCACTCTCACCTGTAGCACGGCAGCAAGTAGGTACACGACAACGAAGACTATAGTCAGAGAGGTGTGGCCGCTCTTCATCAGGTGAATTGTGTAGAGGAAAATCAAGTGGCCCGGAACCACTAGGAGCAGAAGAACTTGCGCAGACTTATTGTTCACTCCTGTAACACGAAAGGCAAAGGGCATTAGAAATCACATTTGAAGGCTGCATCTGGGGGGGGGGGGGGGAGTGAGGCTCAGCGGGAGGCCAGCCTAGCGGAAGGTTGCTGGTCTAGCACTCACAAGGTACAACCCCTGTACTGGTGGAAAAATAAAGTAAACCTATAAAGTGGGCATGGTAATCCATGTCACGGAGTCAGAGGACAACCCTGGATGTCTGCAACCCCAGTACTCCAGAAGCTGAGGCAGCAGCACCTGGAGTTCAAGCCCCCACCCCCCCACCCCCCCCAGGCAGACAGAGAAACAAAATAGTAAACTGAAGGTAACTTTCTCATTACTACAGCTCACAGCGTCACATCAGCTCAACTGATAAGAGTGAAGTTCACTTACTTACAAGTCACTTAATTCTTGGGAATTCCCCTAGGAGTAGAACCTTTTGGTACTATTTAATTTTTAAAATGCGTACATTTACTATAATGCATACCTTTAATGTTGTTAAAGTAAAAAAAAAAAAAAACAAAACAAAAACAGCTGTTTAAATACTGTCTTCAGCCAGGCAGTGTTGGTGGTACACACCTTTGATCCCGGCCACTTGGGAGGCAGAGGCAGGCAGATCTCTGAGTTCAAGGCCAGCCTGGTCTACGGAGTGAGTTCCAGGACAGCCAGGGCTGCGCACACAGAAACCGTGTGTCAGGGAAACGAAACAAAACAAAACAAAACAAACCTCGTTTTGAAGAACAATAGTGTCATGAAAACAGGAGGGAAACGGAATGCCAATTTTGTGTCTCCTTTTATTATCCTTCACTGATATTACAAGCAGAGGCTTGAGTGCTCAGTGGTTAAGAGCACTGACTGCTCTTCCAGAGGACCAGGGCTGTCAGGACTCATGTGGTGACTCCCAACCTCCTATACCTGCAGTCCTGATGTCCCCCCGCAGCCCCTGGGAGCACCAGGCATGCAAATGGTGCACAGACACACGTACAGGTCAACACCCATGCATAGGAAGCAACGAAATAATGACCTCATTGTTTCCCGTCACTGGGCTGTCTCCTAATGCCCCGAACCCACATTTTAAAGAGTCCAAAAGCGGCAGGACTGGAAGGAATCTCCGTTGTCCTTTGAGTTTGTGCGTAGGGTTCCTCATTCTTTCTGTCTTTTCTTTCTTTTTTAGAGACAGAGTCTCTCTATGTATCCCTGGCTGACCTGAAACTTGCACTATAGACCAGGCTGGCCTCAAACTCAGATCTGCCTGCCTCTGCCTCCCCAGTGCTGGAGAGAAAAGGCTAGGCTCACAACCAACAGAGACAGGAATAAAAAGTGCAAACACAGACTTAGGGACACCAAAGGTCTTTGTTCCCTGAGATTAGCTCAGCACAACATTCACAGAATATCAATTCAACAAATATTGCCTGTCCAGATCTCAGCAGGGTACGGTCCTGGCAAAACCCACACACACCTACCTGAACCAAAGAACGTCCTAAACGGGTAGGAACAACCTTTGGGCTCTTCCGGCAATTCTCCAGGGATGCTATGCAAATGGAGGTAGGTAGAGATCCTGCTAGCCTGAATGGCCACCAAATTGCCACCGATACCTGAGACATTGAGAAAAAACAGGGTTACCTTTTACTTAAACAACTTCATCAATCCCAACAGAGCAAGTCCTTTCCTGTCACAGTCTCAGTCAAAGAGACAAACTCTTCCTGAAATGTTGGCTTCTTTAATGTTCAAAGAGATAACCCAAAAATCATTATTATAAAAAAAAAAAAAAAAAAGCCTTCATTATTTTCAAATCTGATTAGCTGTCTGACGAGAAAGTAGACCTGAATGGGTAATTTTTAAAAATCATTCTTGCAATCATTTCACAAATCTAGGTACCAAGGTATTTATGTTTGTCACCTTAATGAGAGAAAAATAAGTGTCATGTATTCAAATTGACAGGCTTGATACCGTCTCAACTCACACAGAAAATGAATTAGGAGCTGAATAAAATTACTCAGCAAAGTCCCCCTTCCAACCTACAAACAGCCTCCCCATGACTGAGAGGCAGCAGAGTTAATGCCGAGGTAGGAAATGAATTCCAAGGTGACAAGGACACTCCGAATTCTCTCTCCATCTGCAGTCAGTGAGGAAGAGACCAGAGCAAATAAGAAGAAAGCTAAAGCAAATTCCCAATTCTTAACCCTGCATGTGGCCCAGCACAGCCCCTAGAGGAGCCTACAGGACTCCATATTTGTTTCAAAGGTGTTCAAATGGTGCTTCTGAGGCAGACCAAGGGAGGGTCTGAGACTAAAGAGCCTGGGACCATCTTAACCTAACCACTCCCAGACCTGGAGCCACACCAAACCTCTCTTAGAAAGTCAGGCCACCTGTGACGGGGAGCAAACGCTCCATTGCCCGGCCCCAGGCACTGTTGCCACGGGAGTAATGGCTGACAGCTGCTGGAGGCTCTTCCGATCAAGACCCACCTGGAGGTTTGATTGCCAACAGAGGAGGAGAAAAAGTATGCCTCAACTCTCAGGACCAGGTGTAGCTATGCAGATGAGGTAAAGTAAGAGAACCCTTGCAACAGGAAGAGGGAAAGCATCAGCATGTCGCCACAGAGGAAGTCTGTTCATGCCATCCACAGGCAGCCACACCAACTCAGTGGCAGGGGCCCACAGATGAAGAAAATCAAGCCAAAATACTGAAGGAGCCGCAGCGCAAGGACTGTCCTAACCTCACGCAACAAGCAAAGAGCTGCTCGTTTCTAGGCACAAGTAATATTTATCTCAGTTCCCAGTGGTCTTTCATATTCAATGCCAAGCATTTAATAAAACTATAGGGGTTGAGATAATAATTGTTATTGTTCTCCATCATTTGCAGTTTGAGACAGGGCCTCTTGTAGTTCAGGCTGGCCCTGAGCTTGCTATGACCTTGAACTCCTGGTCTACCTCCCAAATGCTGGCATCCCAAATGCCCAGATCCCAGTACTGAAATTATTTGACAAGGATTATAAAATAACTATGGCTGACACAGTAAAGAATCCATTGGGGGAAGGGTATATAACACACAATAAATGATGAAACACAGATGAGTTAAAATACGAAAAAACATGTGCCAGATACACATAATGCTAAGAAAACCTAAGGAGCAGTTTCAGTGTCCAGCCGGAGCTGACAGCTGAGAAAAGTACTGAAAATACTTTGACACTCAACACCACCAGACACTTTCCAAAGTGCCCGAGGCTGCAGACAAGTCTCCAGTCTGAAACATCTAAAGGGCTCTCCAGGCACAGGAAATGGACATCGAGATTCCCCTGCCTGGCTAATTCAAAAGTAAACAGTATACTTCTAAGTAACCCACAGGTCAAAGAAGAGATCACCAGGGAGTGAGAAAGCAATCAATTTAATAAAAATAAAACACACAGGGTGCTGGTGGCGCACACCTTTAATCCCAGCACTCGGGAGGCAGAGGCTGGAGGATCTCTGTGAGTTCGAGGCCAGGCTGGTCTACAGAGCGGGTTCCAGGACAGGCTCTAAAGCTACAGAGAAACCCTGTCTGAAAAACAAAACCACTGAACTGTGAGGGAGGCATACAGAGCAATCCTTTGAAACTGGGGCACTGCTTCTACTTATACAGACGAAGCCTGCCATATCAGTGATGGTGAGCTCACAGCTTTAAAACGTATTCAGAAGAAGACAATTCTGCAAGAGAGAGAACACAACAAAAAGTAGACCAGAAGGAGCTGCAGCTCTGAACAAATGAACAAGAGAGGAGGCTCACATTTCAACACCCGGATGGGAGGGAGCACATGCAGCCACTCACGCCTCTTGTGACCCAGCACAGGCGCAGGGAGCCTGTGACCCGCTGGGTTCTGCCAGCCTTCCTCAGCTGCAGGGTAAGACCCTGCCTCACAGATAACCAGTAAGCTGCAGAGGTGGCTCTCAGCGTGCACACTGTTCTTGCGGGGACCCCACATAACTGGTCCGCAGCCTCCAAAGCTCCAGCTCCCAGGAGATCAGTGTCTGCACTGCTCCCCTGTGAACAAACTGCCCCCAGATACACAGAGCTAAACATTAGAAGATAAAGCAGCCCAACATATAAACACAGGGCAATGAACAGAATTCACCACTATTCTACTAATAGATATTACAGGAATATCATTAATAACTTCCATTCTGAACTATTAGCAAATCAAATCCAACAAAATACTCAATGTGTGATACATCACAACCAAATTGGGCTTATCCAAGGAATGAAAGACCAATTTAACATCTGGAAGGAAATTAATGTCATTCATTAACAAGTAAATGGAGGGGGGTGTAACATGGTTATAAGAATACATGGAGAAAACCCGATACAGCTCAACAGTCACGATTAAAAGCTCTTAGCCTGACACACATACAAGCTGGGTGTGTACTACAGGGTGGGGCGCACAGATCAACCCTGAAATCTGGTCCTGACTCTCATACAAAACACAAAACCCAATTCCAGGTGAATTAAAAACAAAATTGCGAAGCTGCAATAGCACACTGCCAATGCTGAGTATGAGCTCAACGGGGTTCAGGGCATGTGGATGATGGCGAAAGATCATCCCTGGGTGTGGCCAGGAGGGTGTTTCTGCATGGGAGGAGCACAGGAGATGAGGGAAAGGGCATTCTTCGTGAGTGGAGTCCATGCAATGCCTGGCACCTGGACAGAAGGAAAGGACCCTGTCCTGGAGTTGGGGTGCCCTCCTGTCAGAAGAACTCTGGGTTTTGAAGCCTTCTGCCACTTGCTTCCCTGGTTCCGGAACTGGCCTCTTGGTAGGGTTCTCAGCCTCCATAAGTGCATGAGCCAGTTTCTCTAGTGTTGTGGGATAGTCTTTGTGTACTCTGTGAAGATGTGTCCCTGCTAAGGCACCTTCTGACTGGTTTAATAAAGAGCTGAATGGCCAACAGCTAGGCAGGAGAGGACAGGCAGGACTTCTGGGGACAGAGAGGAATTCTGGGAGGAATCTGAGGCATGGAGCAAGTCAGACATACAGGACTGAGGAGAGTAAGAAGCCATGTGGCACAATGTAGATTAATATAAACGGGTTTAAGAGCTAGCTGGGAACAAGCCTAAGCTAAGGCCAACCTTTCCTACTTAATAAGAAGTCTCTATATCATTACGTGAGAGCTGATGATCCAAAGAAAGTATAACTACCACACCTCCTCTCATTCTCTCTCTCCCTCCCTCCCTCCCCCTTTCTCCTCACCCCTCCCCACTGCCACTCTTTGGAGAATACTGACTAATACATACGGAAATTATCCTTTAACACGAAGGGAAAGTTTATAAAATTTAAAACTTTAGCTCGCCAGAGAACACGTTAGGCAAAGAGGGAGAAAACCTACGAGTAACAACAGAAAAAAGGACAAGGGACTTAGCAGACAGCTCACCAAAGAGGTTAACCCAGGGGCTGGAGCGGGCTCAGAGGGTGAGAGAGCTTGCCACACAAACTTAAAGACCTGAATCCTAATTCCTCCATCTGTGCAAACGTTGGGCATACGCCATACGCCGGGGCCACGTGCTGTGGAACCCTGGAGACAGAGGATCACTGGAGCTGCTGGCCACCTGCACAGTTCCCGGGTCTGTAAGAGATGCCCTCTCGAGGGGGCAGGGTGGGCAGCGATAGAGCAGGATGCCTGACACTCTCCTGTGGTCTTTGCACACACATGGGCGCACCATCCCACACGTCATACACGCACACTACATACTTTCACACACGTGCACAAAGTTAGTGGACTTCTGCTTGCCTGCTGAGTTTCTCATGCGTGCGTGTGGGTGCACTCGTGCATGCGTGTGCGCACTGCGTGTCACAATGCACATGTAGAGGACAAAGGAGAGCCTCAGGTGTTTGAGGAAGGGTCTCTTTCTTGCGGTTGTTTTGTAACTGAGTACCCTAGGCTAGCTGGCTAGCTTCCAGGGCTCCTCTTGTCTCTGCCGCAGGAGAACCAAGGACAGTGGCCGTGCTACAGGGACACTCTGTGGCTCCCAGCTTTGTTATTGCTTCCGGGACAAGTTAAATTCAGGCCTTCAGTGTGACACCCACTGAGCTATATAGCACCAGCCCCTGCTTAGTGACAACTATGCCTTTAAGTCTGGAGTTCTCTGTCAGGGCTCCCTTTTGCAGTCTGCAATGATAGCAGCACACCCCACACAGCATGAGTGTACTTGTGCTAACACTATATTCACAAGGCCAGTGACTCATCCTCCTGAGTGAATTAATGCATCCCAGCAACTGAAGGGGGGAGAGCGTTTGCCCAAAGGACGGAAGAGCTGTCACAGAGATTCTGGGGAAGCAGAGAGGAAGAAGCTGATTAAAATGGGGCTTCGGTTCACAGCCTCTCAAAATGCAGCAGAATCGGCAGTAAGAATGGACTTGATACAAAGCAAAAGGCCGCAGATAACATTTCCCAACAGCAGCTACTTCCGCAGAATGCCAGTGTGTTTTCCCTCCTCCTCATTCGGGGGACTCTCTCAGTGTAATATTCCATCTGGTGTCTTATTAGATGGGGATGCTTCAGTGGAGATACAGACAGCATGCACTATTAGGCTTGAGCCGCTCTACCACAGCTGAGATTTTCCTGAGTCTGGGCTATTAATGATCATCTGTAGTTCTCTCAGAGAGCTACAGATGCCTTGGTAGAAATCTGTAGAAACACCATTTATCACTTCCGTGCTGCCGTATGCATGGAAGTCATCTCAAAGCCTTCTGCCGTGACTTTAGAAACACTCTAATAGTGCTTCTCCCCATGAGGAGAAGCAACGTTACTAGTGAAGACACCAGTAAATGGCAGCTCGTCACAGTCTTGTCAGGGTGGCTGGTTACATCCTTTAATTACTGCAAAATCACTACCTTGGGATAGCTTTCTCTGATGTCAAAGAATGCTTTCTTGATACTGTTTTCTACACTTGCTTTTAAGAATTTGTTATTAACATAGCTTCTGAATTATTTAAATTCTACAGACACTAATTGCATTATTAAAGCAAGCGAAAACCTCTAAACATAGCCTTGTATAAATTAAAATAATCAGTAGAAAAAGCCTGTCAATATACTAAAGAGTTAGCGAGACTCCTCAGTATGCACCGGAGCTAATTTTAGGTATATCATGCTAGAATAAGCTCATTAATAGTAAAAATACCTGGTGCTAACAAGGGATTACCAGCAGGTTCATCTCAGGAGTCCCTTAAAAGTCTGTTTCCAGCAAAGGTTTCACGTTCACATTAAAGATTATGTTTCAGATTCTATCAAGAATGTTTCTTTGCATATCTTCAATGGAACCCAATATGAAAGTTCATTTCCTTAAAAGGCAAATTATGCTCCTAATCTGCTCAGCAACTGATCTAGCACCTCCCATGTGAACTATGTGTTTCAGCCCCTTCACGTGCCCCTGCGAGACCACCCTCCAAACAGGACTCCCCATCAGTGCTCATACGCAGTAGTCTTTGGTTTCAGGAGGTGCACAGGGATGGAGAGATGGAGAGACACGCCCCCTTTTCTATATTCCAAGTGCAGGCAAAGCCCCTTACATCTGGATAAGGGCTGGTACATTAAACTCCCATACCCCATCTGCCTTTATTTACTGTTTTCCTACACTGTGCATAAGCTGACTAATAACTGACCAAGTCTCTCTCCATATTTTCCACCCTAGCTCATGCATTTTCTAATGAGGGCATAGGGAAGAAATACTGTATTCCTCTAGTGTATAAAGTATGTGTGTGTATGTATGTATATTCTCTATATGTGTGTAATATAACCATAAGATATGTATATGTATAACTTTATACTCAGCCATATATATGATAGGTATAAAAATATACATGTAATGTTCATTTGTATAGACATCTTTAGGGGAAATTATTTTAAATGGCTCCTTCAGAAAATGAATTTTTTAAAAAAAAAAAAAACAGTTTAAAAAACACTGCCCTGGGTTAGAACTCCCTGCCCAGCATGTATAAATGAGTTACAGGTAGTTGAGACAACCTCCTAAATCCTTAGAATGGCCACGAGTGGCTCCTGCAACATAGAGTTCCATCGTTGTTCTTTGCGCGCCGTGACAGGAAGGCTGGGAAACCGGTCCTGGGGGGTCGTTCCAGTTACTTGGCACAAGTGAGCCTGTCAGCTGTGAGTCCCCTCCTCAGTCTCCGTCCTCCCTTACCCTGCTTCCACCAGACTCTCGATGAGGGAGCCTTTCTCCCTTGCTCTACTCGGGTATGGCGGGCCTGTCTTTCGCCCCTCATCATTCCCATCCCTCGTGCGGTCCCAATCTGCCCTCCATCGTTCCTCTGCCCACTTGCTAACACCCCTAACACTGCTCATCACAGATAAAGGCTCTCTTAGACTTCCATCCTAACCCTCTTTACACCACCACAACGTAATAATAATAATAATAAAAACTACAGGTGCTGCTTCCAAGGTCTATATTCTAATATTTAATAAGTAAAAGCACACTTATAGGGGAGCACAGGCTTGAGTCCATTCAAGTTTACAAAGCATGTTCCAGACAGCCACAGAGAATACTGTTTCACCCCCCTGAAGAAGCCCACTTATCAGCAAATGTGGACTACAGAGGGCCCCATGGGAACTCTGAAACAACCCAGGCTATGCTAAGGCCTTTGGTTGTCCACAAGAGACAGCAAGGCCCTATTGATCAAGATGACCCTATACAACTCACTGACAGGAACGTCTTCAAGCTCATGGACAGTGCATGACAGTCAGGTGGAGGGAGGCATACAAAGGAAAAACTAGAAATGCCATTCTGTGTAAGAAAATGCCATTTTATTGTGCTTAGTGTTTTTTAAAAATAACTAAAGTATGAATAATAATGCACTATGGGGTTTAAAACAAAGAAAAATACGACAGAAGACAGAAGGGTTTAATGGTACAAATCTCTGATCCTATATACAAAATGGTATTTTATTTGAAAAATAGCATTGGGGTGCCCCAAAACAACACAGGCTACTGCTAGTGCTCTTGATTACCTATTAGAACTTGATATTAAGACCTTCTTGCTGAAGACAGCATATATATGCACTGGTGACAGAACTTGGAGACATCAAGCTGGTACTGACCCAAGAAGCTTTCTCCCTGCAGACTAGTTTCAGAATGCTGGGAGGTGCTTATGTGGGCTGCCTGACTGGGAGTAGCCGTCAACAATCTTGCCCAGCTGTGAATCTTGTGGAATGTAATAAAGACTGGCATAAGCAAGACATGCCCGCAGGTGCAGTAGTGGTGCAGGTGCTATGAAGGGAACCAACCACCTTCTGTTGGGTTTAAGGCCCAGCTACAGGGAGAAACACATGCCTGGTACTAGAGATCTTGTCAAGAATCCATGCCTGGGAGCTTACAGGCCCAAGAGTGAACCTGACACTGTATTATGCTCAAAGAACATAGTATTGCACGGCCCTCTCATTACGTTTGTATACATAGATGAGTAGGACCTCCAGACATGGGCAGTAGTTACTGCAGAAACTCACAACTAGTCAAAGTACAGACTGTGTTTGTCCGGATAAGATCTGCACAACCCAGTCAACATTCTTGCATAGAGTGGGAAGGGGTTCATGAGCCTCTACCCCTAACTGAGGGGTTATGGACAGTAACAATTTCTGGAGTAGGTAAAGTCAGTTTTATTTAAGGGTGTGTGTGGTGGTTTGAAAGAAAATGGCCCTCAAAGGGTATACCTCTCTTAGGAGGTGTGTCTTTGTTAGGGTAGGTATGGCCTTGTTGGAGGAAGTGTGCTCACTGTGGAGGCGGGATTTAAGATTTCACAGATGCTCAAGCCATGCCCAGTGAGGCAGACCACTTCCTGTTGCCTACAAGTCCAGATGTAGGAACATCAGCTCTGTGTCATGTCGGCCTGCACACCACCATGATAATAATGGACGAAACCTCTGAAAATGTGAGCCACCTCAGTTAAATGTTTTCCTTAGTAAGAGTTGCCGTGGTCATGGTGTCTCTCCACAGCAGTGCAAGCCTTAACTAAGACAGCGTGGTTCCTGGTAAACTGACAACGTTCTAGTGAATGCCCCATGCCCTAACACAAACTAGAGGTGACGGTTGTTAAAGAAAAACACCAAGGAGGACATGAAGGTTGGAGGCTAGGAATATCCCTGGGATAGCCAGGGAGAGCAGTGGGAATTGGACATGATCAAATTGTGTGACAGTCTCGAAGAATTAATAAAATACTTAAAAAGAAAATAATGCTATGAGTCGAGGCTGAATTTCATGTAACAGCACATGTCAGGCCCTGGGCTCATTCCCTAGTCCACTAATAAGTAAGTAAATAAATATATAACCTCTAATTCAGTGGGTCATCAAGCATGGTCTTGGGTAGAAAGCTTAGATTCAGACATTCCAATACTTCCAGCAGAAGTTATTAGCACAGTAATGGCTTACAGTAACCTGTAGTCAAAAATTCTGTTAATTTAATGCTTACTGAATTTAATTGGTCACAGAACTCACTTCTCAAATCGTACTTATTAATATCTTACAGAGCAAGTGTGACCAATGCATTTTAGAAAATGCTATTTGTTCTGAGGCATGTAAACATTTAATGGTATCCGAGTCATATCAACACAGACAAGCTTTACTTTAAACACATGCATATATGTATCAGATAACTCACATAAATTAGTAGTTGTATGTTTTAAGAGAGAAAAATAGTATAGATTTGGGAATTAAGCAGATCTGGCTTTGGAGTTTGACTCACCATCATACAGGAGGTATTCCATCTTGGACTAATTACTTACATGAGGATTAAATCATATATAACAGGCATAAAAGACTTGTGGTTAGTTGACACTTACATAGATGCATAATAAATATCAGATTATTCGAGGAGGGTGAGAAATAGCACATCCCTTGCATATTTAGACATTATTCAGTGCTTTTTTTTTTTTTTTTTTTTTTTTGCAGGGAACCAGTTCCAATTTCGAGCACCCACATAGTAGTTCCCAACCATCTGTAACTCTAGTTCTAGATTCAATGCCCTCTTCTGATCTCTGTGGGCACAAGCACACACGCACTACACCAACACACACTGAGGAACAGCTCTTTTCCAAAAAGTATTCTCTGTACGGAGACCACTCTGTACGGAGAATTTCCACTCTGAGTCACATCTTGAGTTTGAAGGAAGACATGGATGGAGTAGGAAGATGTGTGGGTACCTAAAAGTGATGTCATCATGAGGCAGTACCTTCAAGTCTTACCATTGATAACTGGCGTGTAAACGACAATCCCAACCAAGTTTGGGTCAGATACAGTTGTGTCCAGAATAAGGCCCCCAATGCTGAAAGAAAGAAAACCACATATTAGGAAAGAAGAATGGAAGAGAATCTCAAGTTGTTCTGAGATTCAGACACCCCTGCCTTGTAGAGAACAATGTTTATTTATGCATCATAAAAATCAGGCAAAGAGTATTCAAAGAAGAAGTCAACATTAACAGCAACAAATTGGAAATAAAAGTGGCCATGGGGCAGGAGAGGCTCAGTGGATGAGGAACTGACTATATAAGCACAAAGCCTTGAGTTTAGAGCCCAACACCCACTCAAGTCCAGGTGTGGGAAGAGGAGCCTGTGGTCTCTGCAGTGGGGGGCAGACACACAGGGATCTTCAGGTTGCTAGCCATGCTGGCCAGCCAATCAGTGATCTCCAGGTTCAGTGAGTGCCACAGGAGACACTCTGACCCTGGTGTGGACCTCCGGCCTCCACAGCTGGATCCCGGGGCACACACCAGCATACATGCAGACTACACACACTAAACAACAAACACCATAACCATCCAGTAATGTGTGTGCATTAGTTTTTGTTTGTTTGTTTCATTTATCTTTGTCCTCTCCATTGGGGGAGCAAGGTCTTGCTATATAGCCCAAGATTGCCCTGAACTTACAGCAGTCCTCTGCCTCAGCCTATCAAGTGCTGGGATTATAGGTATGTGTCATAATTTCCAGATTATACATATGGTAACCGCACTAAACTATCAAGAAGGACCTATGAGACATTGTTAACTATTTCAAGGCCTTAAAACAATGAGACTATTGGTCCCTTCAAAGTCTTCTGCACATAGTATTTTTCATTTTGTTTAGTTTGAGACAGGGTCTCGCTATATAGCTCTAGCTGGCCTGGAGCTTGCTAGCTTCAACCTCCTAGAAATCCACCAGCAAAACAATGTCTTCTCATCTTTAAAGCAAGCAGGCATTAAAGGGGCGGTTTCTACTGTGCTAAAACTAGAAGGATCGCCATTGTATTACCACGGAGAGCTGTAGCAATGGAAAGAGCTGAGCTTGAGAAGTCTGGGAAGTAAGATGGCTATTTTAATACAACTCAGTGGCAAGCCATACACTTTCAGTATCTCAACGGAACCCGGAGGCTTGTCTGTGGTTTATTTACTATAAGATGCCGTCAGTCCCAATGCCCATAGAATCCTGTTGCCTAAATCTTCCAGGAAATGCAATCTACCTACAAATGACCCACATGCTGTCACAGACCAAAAGCGCTGGCATCGTCTGACAGTCGTTCTTAACCCCGTTCCCAGACTCTTTGCACTAGGAGTCACTTTCCACTGTAGCCTCGACGTTGCTAAGCAGCATGTAAAAATTCTATTTCTCACTTTTAGTTTTAGACCTGTATTTAGTGACTTCTGTGGTGGATAAGGATGCATCTCAAAGCTTCCACAAATGCCTTCTCTCTATATCTGACAATCAGCCAATCCCACATTTGTTTTCCTAATCCTGAGAGGTATCTTTCCTTATGTTCACTGCCCTATACTCTGAAGAGCTGGTCTCCGGCACAGAGGCACAGCTGTCATCCTCTAGCTCCTCTTAATGGCTTTCCATTCTTGATTTTGATCTTTGTATTATCCAAATCCAAAGAGCACACACGACTCTCAGTTTACCACATTTTACAGAGCATTCCTACTCTCTCCCAGATTGCCTTTTTCATCAACTGTGGACAGAGCAAGCATCTCTCCATTGCAACAGACCTGTAGCAATGTTATTCTGGGTGGCTAATATTCCATTTTGCAGCCCCACTAGGATTCATCTAACCCATGCCCCACTGCTAGTCCAAGAAACTGGTTTAGTACCATACGCACCTACACAGAACATGCTCATTCCCCCTCCCACTCCCCCAACACTCACCTGCTAATGACCATGGCTGTTATGACCGGCTCCCAGCCTGAGTGGAGCACTGTCCTGGTAGCAGGATGTTTGGCAGCGATTATAATCCAAATAGGTGTCAAAGCCAAGAAAAAGGCACAAACTAATGGAGAGATGTAATAATATGTCTCTAGAATAAAGGAAAAAAGAGACATTTCAATCCCTCTTCTTCCCAATAGAAAATCTAAACTACCAAAAAAAAATTTTTTTACCAGATTTATTATCAGACATATTAAGTGTCTTTATACCCAAAATTTAGGGCTGTAAATAAAATCCAATGCCAAGATGGTGGCCCATTCCCCCTACCCAGCAATCAGGAGGCTGGGGCTTAGAAACCACAAGTTTAAGGCTGGTGTGTGCTACACAAATGTTCTTCTATTCTTCTAAAACATCAATTAATGTAACCGAAGAAGAACGTTAATTTCCCAAACATTTCTTCTGAGACAGCAGTGCAGCCCACACAAGAAAAGTGTGGACACTAGGAAGGACAACAAGCAGAGTGAGTCATCACCACGACAGCCGCCAAGGCCTTGCTCTACCTCTGTGGCACATGCCTGGGTCACAAATAGGGAAAAAAGTTAAACAATGAGTACCCACGTGGATGCACAAAAAAGCTAAAGCAAGTTACCAAACACTTGCCCCAAACACTGTCTAGGTGTTTCCCAAGAGAACCGGAAGCACATATTTTCACACAGACACCCCTAAGTGAATTTCCACCACAGCACTATCTGCAAAAGTGGACAGGATCTGAGCATCTGTCAAGTGGTTGATGAAGAAAATGCAGTATCTCCATCCAAGAGAGCCCTGGCCATGTTATTAACTCGTTCTGGGGCGCTCTTGAGCACTGAAGACTCGGTGATAGCTCCTGTGAGAATACAGGAGACCCCTGAAAACACCATGCTGGGCAAAAGACACCAGCCATGAGATGAAAGGTTCAGAAGAAGCAAATCCAACAGACAGACTAGATCGGCGTGGTTGCCAGGAGTCAGAAAGAGCATCGTGAGGAACGGGCTTCTGTAGGGTCGGTGAAGATGGAGGGGTTAGGGAGACTCCACCGCGCTGTTCAAATGGGAAGGAGGGCTGCATGGTGGTGTTACCTGACTCTTAAGGGCTTTAATAGAAAATAAAAAGGGAAAACAAAAAAGGAGAGAGAGTATAGCCAAGCGGACATAATACTAATGCTGAGGTTGAGTGTCTGCAAGTGCACTTTCCAGACTATTTTTATGATTGCAGCTCCTCTGAAAGTATAAAGTATAAAGCCAGTTTCTTTGGCATTAAAAAAGTGGGAGAACCATCACGAAACCAATACTCCCATATGAGTTACTATAACTGTTCTATTTCAACCCACTGTTTAAGTGATGTCATAAAATTAAAGAATCACTTTTATAAAACCACTAATGACACAATTTGCAAAAGAAAATGGTCATTTAAGGCCTAAGACAAACTTCTACATCATATTAAAATGTGAGATAATGCCCTTTTTCTAAATGAAGCATGTTTAGTAGATCCTGTTTAAAGTAATATTTTGTATGAAGAGCTCAATACATCACAAGTATTGTGGTAAGCTGTATACTGACCTACAATATATCTGAATGCTACCAGATATGACAAAGTCAAAGAGTTTGACATGAGAAGGCTGTGTGGATGATTTCAGTGAGCCCTAAATGTGATCACTGGCATCCACAAGACAGGGAAACAGGACAAGAAAGAGTAGCGTGAACAGAAGCAGGCACTGCAAACCATGAGCGCAAGCAGCCGCCAGATGGAAAGGGCGGGAAACGGGTTCTCCCCCTCAACTTCTAGAAATAGCCATCACTGCCAACACCTTGGCATCTGTCCTACACGATTTCGGGTGTCTAACCTCTAGAACTAAGAAAACAAACCAGTGTTGTTTCAAACCACCACGTTTTTACTAATTCGGCAAAGTGTTACACGACAGCAACTAAAACACGTGAAACTTTGGGATTTCACACTCAGCGAGAGTGCACATATGCAGTAGTTAATTCAGCGCTGAAATAAACTACAAAAAAGTAGAGTCACTAAGCCAAAGTTGTACTAATTACTCTGATTCCGCTGAACTGTCTAACACGACCACACTTCTGTGGTCCCAGCTCCGACCTGGGGTAAATAAAGCTGGCAGCATTTTCCAGCGGCTTTGACATCACTTCATGGATGGCATTTGTCCTTATCTAAATTCCCAACTGCAGAGTGACAAATCTTACATACCCACTGTGTGACCAACACAGTGACACACACTTTCTCCAGAGTCCACTAATAACAGTCACACTCTCCTGGAGAAATGAGCTCTCAAAACCACTCAAAGATGTCACAGTGCTTTAAATAAATCTCCCGAACAGAGTGGCAGACAAGGTAAGTTTGTACTCCTCATGCTGACACATGAAGTTGTGAGACTCTGGAACATGCAAAAACAGCTAGGGGGCGCCCTGGTTCTCTCAAGGCATTGAAGTGGCTCCCACAGAGCTTTAACAAGCCACCTTCCCAAGGTAATGTGGAAGAATGAAATGAATCCGACTCTGCTTCTGAGATCCTGCCTAAAAAGAGAAAAACTGGTCATTCAAGTTAATAAATGTTCACTCTCTTTTGATAGTGAGTGTTCACTCATGTTTTCTGCCTTAATCGGTCCCTTTTTAAATGAACTTCTGTAGTACCAGGTGGTGGGAATGTCCAAAAGATAAGGGACCTGTTATGTCAACTCCAGCCTTGGAAATAAGTCTACGAATGGCCCAAGAATAGAACTTGGCATTGAAAGTCCTTACCTAAAATTAAGGGTTGGTGCATGCCTTTAAACAGAGCACTTGGGAGGCAGAGACAGGTGGATCTCTGTGAGTTCAAGGCCAGCCCGGTCTACAAAATGAATTCCAGGACAGCCAGGAATGTTACACAGAGAAACCCAATCTCGGAAAAAAAAAAATAAATAAAAATAAAATTAATGGGACATTCCCCATTTTACTTCTACAGCTGGAGAATACAGCTTATGGGTGGCCAAAGTGTCTATGAGCTACAACAACAGCTGTACCGATGCTGGTAGGTAAGGTTACAGACACTGCTCATAATTATGTCCCAAACAAGGACAAAGGCGACTGGAAATGACTAGAGGACTCAAAAAAGCACAGATTCTGTTGTCCCCAGCAGATCAGTGAAGAACTGTTCAAGACCCCGCGACCCATCTCACCTAGGGAGAAAAACACTACCATTCCATTCGCCTGTGCTGCTAGGTAAATAGGACTATATATAAAGTCCATGGCCTGAAATGGCGGCAGCCTTTCTGCTCTGCTCTGCTCTGTCACAACCCATGAGGCAGGACCATGCCACCCGCCTGACTCCAAAGAAGAAATGCATGCCCAGTGAAAACTGACAGTTAGATCTTTGTTTTGTTTTTTTTTTGTTTTGTTTTGTTTTGTTTTGTTTTGTTTTGTTTTTGGTTTATTGTTTTGATGACAGTCTCACTATGTGGTTGGCCCAGAATTCACTAGATAGATCAGGCTGGCCTTGAACTCAGAGACCCATCTGCCTCCGATTCCCTAGCGCTGGCATTAAAGGTGTGCTGCATCAGCAGCCATAAAGGGAAGTCCCACGTGGAGATCTATGAGCAGCTGTAATCTTGTGTTATGCTTTGATTTGTATCACTGTGTTTCTTTTCCTTGCTGTTAGTTTAATGCACCGACAAACACTACAACAGTATACACATTTGACCTATTCAGCCACTGGGTTCCCTCTGTGGGTGGCTCGCTCACATTCTGCCATGCTATCTGTATAGAATTTGTTACTTCCTTTTTGACAACCCAGGGGTCTTACTCTTGAGCCCAGAAATTGCAGCAATGCAATATTATCAAAATTATTTACATTCTGAGAGTTTTTGCTGGGCCTCACAGCCAGAGTTAATAATATACCTTGAGGTCACTTATGACTGCTGTCCTACTGTGCATTCAACCTGTTTAACCTGCCTTTAAGAGAACAATGCAACAATCAACTTTACTTCCTTGGATTTCCCATGTAATCAATCCAAGCTATGCATAACTGTAATCTTAAATTACGTACTGTTCCATGCCTCTGACTAAAATATAATGCATGCGTACTATGATAATCGCTTGCTGGAAACAAGCAGTCTTATAAAATGAATATCCATCACGAATGTTGACTATACAATATATGGAAATTGTTTGGTGAACAATAATGTTTGTATTACTGTTTGCTATCTGGGTCAGCTGGAGTAGATGACTTCATCCCTGTAAAACTCAGTTAAGATTTCTGTAAAGTGTCCCTCATTCCTTCTCCAATGAATAACTTTGTTTGTTGCTCTCAAAGGACAGTGAAACACCCCCCCCCCTTTTAGGGACTGTGCTAGCTAGTTTCATGTCAACTTGACACACAAACTAGAGTTATCTGAAAGGAAGGTAAGCTTAAAAGGTATTTTCTTAATTAGTGATTGGTGGGGAGGGCCCAGACCCTTCTGGATGCTTTCATCCCTGGGCTGTGGTTCTGGGTTCTATAGGAAGCAGCTGAGCAAGTCAGGTAGAGCAAGCCAGTAGCAGCGCCCTCCATGGCCTCTGCATCAGCTCCCGCCTCCAGGTTCCTGCCCCGTTTGAGCTCCTGTCCTGACTCCCTTATGATGCACAGCAATGCCCTTTGCCCCCCATCTTGCTTTTTAGTCATGGTGTTTCATTACAATAATAGAAGCCTTAAGACAGAGAAACGCACTCAGACACACAGGGACAGACATTCTCAGGCACCAGACACAGCTACACTGGACAGAGTCACAAGGCATACTTCAGGCACAGACTCAGACTCATACAGTACAGGGCAGAAGTCACAGGGAGAGCGAGGTAGAGTTCAGACCTCGCCTTACTCTAAAATAAACACCAAGGGGAGTGAGACAGTGGCACATTATTGGTGTCTTGGAGTTTACTGTAGTGTATTCAAACTGATCACAGGAAGCTAAAGGAGTCACCCTACAAAAAAAGTAAATAAGCCATCCTGCCCCCATATGCTTTCAGTAGCACAGACAGACAGACAACCTGTGCTGGCACTGAAGAGGCCCACAAGGCTCGTGAGATGGCACACCAAGCCTATGGCCTGGGTCTCATCCCTAGAACCCACAGATAGGACAGAACCAAAGCCCACAAGTGGCCCCCTGACCTCTGCATGCCACAGCACACAATCCACTTCTCCACACAATAAGCAGACAGACAGACAGACAGAGTGCTGTACACACCTGAGCCCGGGAGCCAGGTCCTCAGGCCTCCTAGTCAACTCTACGTCAAATTTTACCTCAAGTTTAATAATTCATGGGTCTCATATACATAACTATTTTTTTATTATTTTTTTTTTGGTTTTTTGAGACAGGGTTTCTGTGTCACTCTGGCTGTCCTGTAGCTAACTCCCTTTGTAGACCAGGCTGGCCTCGAACTCAGAGCTCCACCTGCCTCTGTCTCCAGTGCTGGGATTAAAGGCGTGTGCCACCATAGCCAGGCACATAATAGTTTTTTAAAGTTGTATTCTGGTGCTTCTTTTTGCATTAATTCACTTGCTGTGTTTATTGTTAACGTGCCTTAGCATCCTGAGGAAAGGCATCCTCTCTTCCAGAGTCTCGTCCAGTGAGGACATGCCTTAGCATCCTGAGGAAAGGCATCCTCTCTTCCAGAGTCTCGTCCAGTGAGGAGCTCTCATCTCCATTTGGGACCTTCTCATGCCTCTCTTAGACCAGACACATCAACTTCCAACCCCTGGATTGCAAGATCTCCTTCACTGTTTACAAGTACAGAGGTTACAAAAACAGATTTTTGGCCTCAGAAACCCTAAAGATTAAGGAGACAAGATTCCAGAGGGAGAAACTGAGGCAGGATGGGAAAGCAGAGAAAATAACGGGGTGTGGGAGGTGAAAGGAAGCTCATAGCCCTGAGTCTGGTTAACATTTCTCCAGCTCAAAGTCAAGAATCCAGCAATAAACAAACTCAGCTGAAGACTGACTGCACAGACGCAGTATTCCTCCGCAGGGATGTTTCCAAGGTGATGCTAAAACAGCAGCTACCCACACTGCATGACCTGTGACTTAACTCCACTCCTTTCCCAGATGTAAACTGAGAATCTCACCAACACTCACGAAATTCCTTCAGTTAGAGCCTGCCTATTTTTCTTCCACCCTCGTGCTGGGCAGCTCTACCTAATCAGCCTGTATTCCCATTCCACAGTCCCCGGGAAGGTGCCTCACCTTATGGTCTCACTTACTAAAAGAAAATGGAGTTCCTTAGAAAGCTTTACACTCTAGAAGCCAAACATCTACATGAGACCACTGTTAAGGACGCCCGGGTGCAAGTCTCTTGAGAAGCCCACACCTACGCCTTAGGAAGATGTTGACCTTTTCCTACATGCTTTCTCTCCACAAAGCCAAAGCTCAAGCCTGTGTGAAAACCTTCTCTTGATAAGCTCCAAGTCTGCTTTGAAAAAAGAAATCTGAAGACAAGAACAAAGAAACAGCCAGCAACGGTTGTGTTGAGAAGTTTCAGCTGCTGGCTCAGTGATGGAATCTGACAGCTCTTAAAGATTCTTGCATATGGAGCAATTGCCCTACAAACGGGCACAGCCTTTGCATTTCCCCTGCAAACCACACTAAACACATCATAACCACACAAGCCGGAGCTCACATTACCATAGTTCATCTCTTCCTTTCTTGCCATGTCTTCTTTCCATTTTCCAAAGTGTCACTAATCCCCAGAACTCTGTACTGAGCCAAGTTACTCTACACTGTGTCACTAATCCTGAGGCCTCGTGCAAAGGAAGCTTTTGTTAGAGTCAATCATTCTTGGGCAGTCACCATGCCAAAGTCGTTAGAGGGTCGCTTGAGTTAAGTTCTAAACATATTAACTAAATCGTTTTCAAAAGGCATAATGTACTTTGTAAAACAGTGTTTACTCAACACCTATTATGTATTCAGCACCAAGGGTACTACAAAAAAAATAAATTATAAAACACAATATTGTCAATAAGTTTGTATTTCAAAACAAAAGGTACAGCCACACACAGTACTCTAATTACTTCCTGCTATGAACTAAATAGGTTTTTTAAAGGAGAGAGGAAGACTGTATTTAGATAAAAAGTTATAGTCACTGGCCAAACATAAAGTCATAAAAGCCACCTCAGTGTATATAGTGCTATAACAAATTCAGACAAGCACAGGTAGACATATGTATGTATGTATGTATGTATGATGGATGGATCTGTGTATTTACTGACAGTGTTTCATAATGAAACAAGGTTGGCCTAGAGCTTGCCATGTAACCAGGCTGGATTTGAACTCAAGATCCTCTTGGCTCAGCTTTCTCAACATTGGGACTATAGGCTCACACCACAATCTCTAGCTCAGATAAGTCTTTATTGTCACAAAGAAGTGCAACTGAGTTTTGTATTCCTGATTGGCATTCTTCTGAAACCTTTTCATTCGTTTTAAAACCCTATTGTGGAATCCTGATTTTTTTTAAACATACGCGCGCACCACCGTGTCATCTACAGATTGGGATAACTAACTCTTCCTTTTCAAGTCGGAAGCCTTTTATCCCTTTTCATGTCTAACTGCTGTTAGTACTTGTAGTGTGTGCTGAACAGAAGTGAGAGCGGGCGCTCTTGCTCTGCATCTTCACAGAGGCCATGTTTTCACAGATGTACTTTTACCTGTTTGCTCGTGTTTTTCTGAGGCTGCATCAGCTCTGTCCAGCACAGCCGCTGCCGATGGTTTCCTTGAGGTATCTCCCTGGCCTTGCTATCAGGCTGAGGTGCTGGCCTCATAAAATGAGTGTGGATGTTCTGTCAGAATGCTTCTTGGGAGCATTTGTTTCCTGGGGCTTTAAATTTTTCAGCATTTGTTTGTGTGTGTATTCGGGTTGTTGAGATAAGGTCTGCTCTAGCAGAGACCAGCTTCCCATGCATGCAAACTTTTTAATCACTACTCCAGCCTACTTGCTACTTGACTCATCAGGTCTTCTGTATCTTCCTGACTCAATCTCAGTGGGTTTTTTTATTTATAGGAAGGTATCCACTCATTCCCCCAGAGGCTGGGCTTTTGACCCTTTCCATTCTAGAGTACCGACTACAATGCCTGTGCTTTCCTTTCTGGTCTTATTTATAGTCTTTTTTCTTCATAGTCTAAGGGAAGATATTGCCATTTTTTTTTTCACTTTAAGGAAAACCAACCCTTCATTTTGTTGGTTTGTTCCATAGCTTTCCTGCTTGGTTTAATTACAGTCATGCCCTTATTCACGCCTTCTGCAGACCTTGGGTTAGTTTGCTGTATTTTCAGTTTCCAGCTGTGTAGTTTTAGAATTGTCTGTTTCAGCTGTACTGCTGACTTTGTCTATATTTATATTTTTTCCCCACTGCTTTCTAGTTTCATTCCATCATGGTGACAAAAGATATAACATGATTCCCAAATGTGTTAAGATTTGTTAATGGCTTAGTATGGGGTCTGCTCTAGAACACGATCTGTGCACACAAGAATTACATCACTCCGCTGTTCACGGGACGTTTTGTAGGTAGTCAGCCTCCTGTGGTAGTGCCCACTTCAAATCCAGCTCTTCACGGCACTTCCAGATGACCTACCCGTTGTCAAAAGTGAGGTGTTTGTATTGTCCTCTACTTCTCTTCCAAACTGTCAATAACGTTCCTGCATTTAAGAGCACCGACATTGGGCACATATGTATTTACAACTGTTGTGCCCTCTCTCCACGAGCTGAGCCTGTGGAATTTTTCCTGTGTCCAATTCTTTGAACGTGTAGCCTCTATAGCCAAAGCTTTACGACTACCAAAAAGGTCCTCCTTTCTCTCCTTTCTTCCCTGCACACTGCTGAGTGTCTCCAGTGTAGTACAGAAAATACCGCTGTGTCCAAGGACCAAGCTTCTCAGCAAGATGAACGGCATCTGAGAATTTAAATGTACCTACTTCTAATCTTCGTATTCAGAATGGAAATGCCAGGCACCTAACTGCTGATCTTCTGAGGCCCCCTAGTGCTTGAGAGGCAGACACTTTGGCAATCCAACAAAATGACATTTCAGAATACCTGAAAGCTGTTAAATTACGTGTAGAATTAACCCATAGCGCATTTAAAAAGAAAATCCCTTAGGGGCATCAATTATACAGATGAAATGAAAAGGGTCTGTGACGATGCAAAGCCAACTTGAGGAAGACAAAGGCTTAGAGCATCCTAAACAATACTGAACAATGGTGTTTTCTAAGATTATGGCAACTGCATTTTCTCTTACTTCTCACTCCAGTTAATGCATCAGCGCACCACAGTGCAAGGTCTCCACAAAACAAAACAAACACAAAGTAATGTGGGAGGCGCTGTTCACGCCTATAACCCTAGTGCCCTGGAAGTTGAAGAATAAATTGGGGAGCTAGCCTCAGATACTCATTGAGATTCCATCAAGACCCAACCTTAATGTGGAAGGTGGCACCGCATAACACTTGAAATATTGAAAACTTTAGGGGACAACACCCTGCGACCATGTCTTATTTATTTTACCTGTGCAGGTGTTTGATCTGCAAGTATATCTGTATACCACGTGCACGCCTGGTACACAAGGAGGCTAGATCACCTAGGAGTGGAATTACAGATGGTTTCGATGTTGTGATGTCATGTGTCATGTTACAGCTGCCATGTAGGTGCTGGTATTACAGGCATGCACCATCATGCCCCGTTAATCTGTGGCATTTCTATCCTCTCAATAGTGCTGGGAAGAAACCGTGCGTGCGTGCGTCCCTTTTCTCTTATCCCCTCCTCAAAGCAGGAGAAACTTCTGGAACTTCAAAGGTTGGTCAAAGGGGCACTGAAAACCTTGCTAAGGCTTCCTACTGATGACGGTCTTGAGACAGGATCTCATATGCTGTCTCAAGAGACAGCTCCAAAGTCTCAGTGAGCCTCCCCCGGCTACCTAAGTGCTGATATTATGAGTGTGCATCCCCATGCCTCGCTAGACAACCTCCCTTCTCCAGTACAATGAACAACCTGGACCCCAGGGTAAGGATAAGTTGCCCAGCTGTCTGCCTGTGAGTTTCCCAGTGAGTTTAACGGTACACCCATCAAATCAAGGTTAAGGTAGTGAATGAAGCTTCCCATGCTACTGCCAAAGCAAAGCCATACACAGTTTATTGTGTTTGATAGTTTCTTTGGTTCAAAAACACAACTGAAGTTCCTCTTCAAACTTTATGTATACTTTAGATGTATTCAAAATTATACCATAAAGCTGTATAGAACCCATGGCAATTTGTAAATGAATGTTTGCTTTGGGATTGTAAATAATTTTATCGTGGTAAAGTTGTGTTTTTTTAACTGCACATTTGGTACATGCATGTACACACACACACACACACACACACACACACACACACACACACGACATGGAAATGAAAGCACAACTAATATTCTGCCTTTAACTCTTGCTCACAAATCAGATTCACTACAACTAACTGTGATCCCAGAACACACATTCCAGTTAAGACAATTCACTGGATTCTACACATTTCCCATCACTACTCATCAGGAATGTGTATATAAGATGACTTTAATTTCACTCATTGGTAAATTTGAAAAAATAAAAAAAATCATGAAAACCCTGTATTCTCATGTTCAAAACAGTGAGGGTGATTCCTAACTGGCTATCCAACAGGAAGAATGCAAAAACCATGGAGTACAACAGGTTTGCGTTGAACTCCAATAGCTGGGGAACTTATGTAAGTCCTGCGACCCTCCATCTTCTTGTCTGAAATTTCAAAGGGTACCTAGGGGTTGTATAGCACACACCTGTAAACAAATACTTGGGAGGTGGAATTAGGAGGCAGAAATAGGAAGACAAGGAGTTTAAGGTGAGCTTTGTCCACGTAGCAGGTTTGCGGACAGCCTGGGACTACATGAACACAGCTGCCTCAAGAAAGAAAAGCAGGGTGTGGCAGAAGAGAAAGAAATAATTTACATAGGATGATAAACATTTTCTCTGAGTTCTGAACTCAGTAAAAGAAAAGGACATATGAGAACAATACCTAATAAGTGTACGAGTTAGAGTCTGTTGCAGTCTATTTTACAGATGCTTCTTACAGATGAAGGTGACCATGGACTCACGACATTTTACGACACTGACTCTGAAGACTAAATAATGCCATGTCTACTTTCAAGTCAACTTACCAAGACAGGAGTACAAACCCTGACTTATCCACGCTAATATGGCGAGAGTTATCAGATCACCAAAACTAGCAGCAATGGGCGTGGCCACGTTGTCCGGGTTTATGCCTGTCTTCTTGGAGCCAACGATAACACCAACCATTATTATTCCTAGGAGAAAGAATGCTTGTTACTTTAGACGCTGACTCAGAAAACTCCATTCCCCAGACACTGAAACACACAGCAGGGACAGTTCTGGTTAGAATGCTCAAATGAACCAATTACGCAAACAAAATATTTTACTGCAACCCCTTTGGCAAAATGCCCTTCAGCAAACTGCAAGAGATCACATGGGTTATCATTGGCTCAATGCCGCATTTACTGTAAAATTACAGTAAAACTAAAATTTTGAATTTAATGAGGCATATGCTTTAAATGTAATACATATATATCAAACCACAGATTTTCATTTTAATCCTTGAAAAGAAAGGGTAAAAAGAGGTGTCCTATTCATATGCATTAGCAACAAAACAAACACACTCATATATGGTAACTAAAGATGCTTCATCTCATTGTCTACAGTGAAGTGTTAGGAAGCAGGGTGTAATTACATTTTGAAAACCAGAGTTCAGAACCGGAGACACTTATAAAATTTACTCTTGGGAGATGATGTGTTCAGAGATTAAAAGCACCTGTTTCTTGCAGGGGACCTGGGTTCAATTCTCAACACCCACCCAACACTGTTGGTACACAGACATGCAAGCAAAATAGACACTCATATACATCAAATAAAATAAATGCCAAAACATTAAGAAAATACGAAGGGAAATGGCAAGAATATGTCTACAAATGATGCCCTTTGAGAGCTGGCTGGCTCAGTGGTGGGTGCACAATAGACACTCATATACATCAAATAAAATAAATGCCAAAACATTAAGAAAATACGAAGGGAAATGGCAAGAATATGTCTACAAATGATGCCCTTTGAGAGCTGGCTGGCTCAGTGGTGGGTGCACACTGGCAGCTGTTGTACCCACGGGGTGATTTACAACCACGTGTAACTCAAGTTTCTGGGGATACACCTTCTTCTAGACTCCAAGAGCACAGGCATGCATATGCTGGACATACATACGTAAAGGCAAAACGTTCCTACGTATAAAATAAAAATAACTAACTCTTGAAAAGAATAGAGAGGGATGTGGCCAGCAGGTGGTGCCCACTTTTAATGCCAGCACCCAGGAGACAGAGGCAGGAGAACTGCTGAGTCCGAGGCCATGTCCAGCAGTGGCACAATGTTATATTTATATTGTCACAGAAACTTGAAAGTCGGGGGGTTTGTTTGTTTGTTTCTTATGTGTATACTTGCATGCCTGTGTGACAAAGAGTACACACGTGAGTGCAGGGGCCCTTGGTGTTGGCTTCATTCTTCACCCTGGGCAATCGTGAGCCGCCTCAAGTGGGTTCTGGGAACTGAGCTAAGGTCCTCTGGGAGTGCAGGAATGACTTTTGAAACTGAGAATCCCTGGAATGCTTGTTTGGGACAAGCCAGAAAGTCCCCTGTGTGGCTTCCAGGAAGGCCTTTCTTTCTTAACTCCTTTGACTTGGGGAAAACAGTGAGTTCTTGGCTAGTGCGCTGCCCTTACTGAAGACTGAGCCAAGGCTTCTATGGCCAGGGGAACAGCCTCAAAAAGCCCATTTTCCATGGTGTTTATAAATAATGAAATAAGCCAGATGGTGGCGCACGCCTTTGACCCCAAAACTTGGGAGACAATGGCAGGTGGATCTGTATGAGTTTGAGGTCAGCCTGGTCTACAGAGCTATTTCCAGGAAAGCCAGAGCTACAAAAAAAAAAAAAAAAAAAACAAAAAAAAACCGGTCTTAAAAAACAACCAAACAAACAAACAGTAAATAAAAATACATCTGGACATTTTCTGCCATTTTCATCATGATAGATATCATTTTCAAACTCACCAACCAGGGAAATCGACCTTTTTACTAAAGAGTCAGACACTCCCAAGCAGACATTTACAGATTCACTTACCCTGCAGAAGAGAGGCGATGAATGCAGTCGCCACACTACTGGAGCACAGAAGCACGGAGTGGCTGAGGTAATATTTCCCTTCTGGAATCCAGCCCAATATGATGGCTGCCACAGCTGCTAAGAAGCCAACCACTGTGGCCTGGACCTGAAAACATTAGATTTTCATCAGTCCACCATAACATACAAGACAGTCCAAACAAGTGCTGTGTGAGGTAACTGAACTGCCTCCATTTTAAAGAAGCCACTGGATTTCCATTTTAAGACCGCTTAGGACTGTGGGCTCTCAAACTGCCCGGACCTACATCAACGGGTATGGTAGAATGAGGGACCGCATCATTTTCGTCTGCTGTGCTGTTGAGACAAGAGCCTCACTGTGGAGCCCTGGATGTCCTGGAACTACTCTGTTGGCCAGGCTGACCTCAAACTCAGAGACACCCCCAGCCTCTGCCCCTAATGCTGAGAGATGATTCCCCCGGAGCAGAAGTCACAGATGGTTTGACATGAGTGCTGGGAACTTTACCCCAGGCCTCCGGAAGAACAGCACATGCTCTAACTGCTGAGCCATCTCTCCAGGCCCTCCAGGTCTGCCCGTAACAAGCATGCCACATTCATCTTCTGCTTCACAGCCTTGCTTGTGGCACTCCAGGGGGAAAATAACCTTTTCCCTAACCCAACCCACAGCTGCCATCTTCTCCTCTTCCTTTGGTCTGTGGAAACCACCTCCACCAACCACTGCCTCACTGGTGGGTACTGTTACGCCACGATAGATCTTCCCAAGTTCCTTGTTCATCACATATCCTTGGAGGGAGAAAGCCAAAGAGACTTTAAATTTTGGCAACTAGGATCAGCATATTCCTGGCCATCTCTGGCGGCCATCCTAACCAACTGTTGCAGGCAAGAGGAGGTGGCGCTCAGGGGAAGACAGGCTGAGATGGGGACTGACAGGGACCTGTATAGATCACTCATGACACAGCCACAGCTTCAGGGCATTCAGTGTGCAAGTATAAGTACATTTTTAATTTCTTGATTTGTTACAGTGCTTTGCTGATTGATAAATGTTCGGAAGGTCTTGGTTTTATTTTGTTGTTGTTACTGGGAACAAAGTTCTTGCGTGTTTGACATACTGATATACAATGATATACATCCCTACCTAGCCCTGTTAGTCAATGTTTCTACCGTCCCTACATAGTCAAGCTGAAAGGTTCTTAGGCTTTTCTAACAAAATAACCAGGACTGAAAAAGACAAAACTGAAACCCAGATGATTATGTAAATTAATAAAGCTCTACAGCTGGCTTACATTAGAGGCAAGGTTAGGTCTCAGATTTTCTTAGTTCTAATCTTACAAACTTGGAAGCAACTGCATAGATAGAAAAAAAGGCCTTTATTTCAGAACTCTTTTGTCTTTGAAATGCAATGCATGAAGTTATATTCCCACAAACCATGTTCAAAACTTTATGGCATAGCTGAGCTAACGTTAAAATTAGTACATAATCCTGATGATCACACTAGCTGAAGAGTCACTCATGACAACTGAAATCATTTACCTAAGAGTTAGCAGAGACCAGATGAAGGCCATGGGCATCAACTGCTTCCATCAGCTTTTCAGGGTACTAACTTACTGCTTTGGTGTCTCATGAAAGAAACGGTAAATTTCACACCCAGATCTATAAGTAAATGTGTCACTCACCTGCTTCAAAGCCAAGTTGCCAATGATCAGATTCCACTTTTCAATGGGTGAGTCCATCTTCCCAACATTTACCTGTCAAGGAGGATATCAGCATCACTCCACTCACTCCGTTATCTGCTATATTTAAACAAAACCCAATCTTAAAGCACAAACACACCTTCTAGCTCTTGGGAGGCAGAGAGAGACAGATGGCTTTCTGTGAGTTTGAAGCCAGCCTGGTCTGTAGGGTGAGTTCCAAGACCAGGACAGCCAGGGTTATACAGAGAAACCCTGCCTTAAAAAACAAAACAAATGTGCTGTGTGCAGCCTGTGTTCAGAGTGATTCTGAACTCACCAACAGCCTGCTATTTGACATCAGCTTGGCAGAGATGGGAAAAATGTTTTAGGCAACAAATTATAGTCATCCATCTACTGGCAGATACTATAACTACACATCATCCTCACATGCCAACTTTGATATAATGAGACCTAACATGAAAAAATACTGAGCTGCTGATACATAATTTCATAACATAAAACTAATATAATCCAAAGAGTTACTAGCCAGAGAGCAAGAAATAAACAAAGAATCCATGTGTATTTGAGTCATTCATACAATTATTAGCAATAAGAACTCATTCGGTTCACAGATTTTGACTGTGTACATCCAGTCATCAAAATACATATACATCTTTCTGGTAAATGGAAAAATACTTTGCTAAATGAGGATAGTATTCACATATTCTACTGTTCTGTGATCCAGATAATTTTCTCAGGTACTCAGAATTTTAAACACACACACACACACACACACACACACACACACACAATTTTCCCAGGTTTTGTAATGTAGTAATTTGGGAAGGAATGGACAATCATTAGCAATACACACATACACATTTGTCAATACATTACAGAGTTAGGTTTTAATTATCCATCATCTACTCATGGAAGATTTTCAAATGAGATTATGTATGTATGTATGTATGTATGTGTGTATGTATATATACATATTATACATATATACATATATCAATCATCTGGAGCCAGTGAAGACTACAGTGAAGGTACTCAGTGGAAGCCTGGCAAAGCCTGATGCCTGGAAGCCACAGGGGGTGGGGGTGGGGCGGGAGGGGAATACAACTCCTGCAAATTGTCCTGACACCCCGCCCACACACACACAGCATGTACTCACTTACACTCACACACACATACACTAACGAAACCAATGTTTTAAAGCTTTTTTTGGGGGGGGAAGGGTCAAGACACGGGTTTCTCTGTAGCTTTGGAGGCTGTCCCGGAACTCGCTCTATAGACCAGGCTGGTCTCGAACTCACAGAGATCCACCTGTCTCTGCCTTCCAAGTGCTGGGATTAAAGGTGTGCTCCACCACCACCCAGTTTTGAAGCTTTTTAAAATTCTGCACAAGAGTGAGTAAAGGAGGTACAGCCCACAAAAGGCCTTGGGCTCAATATTGAGCACCACAAAAACACATAGAATCATTATTTACAGATAGTTTTAACCATGAACAGACTAGCATTGTCTTAGTAGCAGCAAATCAGCAGGTGAAGTGTCACATCAAGATGCCATCTATTCAACTCAAAAACCATTTTTTTATTCTGCAATCTCCCTGTGGACTCTGGCCTCAAAGTATTCAGCTAATGCAAATATTGAGGTTTGTGAGTCATTAGAATAATTATTCATGCAGTCTTTATAGATTTACTTACCAAACCTGACAATAGTTATTGATAGCTCCAACAATCTGGAGCTGTATTCGAGAGGGCAATGTTTAAAGAGTGAATCCATCTCGCAGTTAGAGCTGAAGAGGCAGGCAAAGTCTGGTGTGCATTTTCAGTAACTCATTTAAAAAGATCTGATGGCTACAGTTGCAACCTAAGATGACTAACTCCATAAAAAAGCACCAGACATAAACCCTCCACAGTTGTTAAGAAGTAGCAGAGGCACCTATGTATTAGTGTCTACTAGAGATCAAGGGGGACAGAGGGACACGTAAGAGTCCTGGCTTAAGGAATCGGTGGCAGGTTCACTCCACACCATCACGATCCAACTCTTCCAAGGTGAGAGCTACATTCCACAGAATTCCTGTCCACACAACATCAGCTTACTGCATGATGGGAACTACCGAACTGGGAAAATACAAGTGAAGGGGAGGCCGTGACTTCTGGAAGGCAGTCAGAACTAGTGGGCATCCAGACATTCCTTACTCTCCTCACCCCAATGCTTAGGCTGTTTGTCGGGGCATCGCTCCAGCTGAACGGGTGAAAATGCAGCCTAACTCTCTAATGACCACTAAAAGTTAGAATTAAAAATATCCACCAGCGTGTATTTAAAAGTCACCCTAGCTGCATGCAAGGCTCAGGGGGAAAAAAAAAACACATGAAATAGCTTGGTCACAATGACTGGTTTCTGGAAATTATTATTATTATTCATAACCACCTAGTTTCTGAGGAATGTTGTTATTCTCAACAACAGTCTGGGAATTGTTATGGGTCATCCTGTCCACAAAGAAAATTAAATTATAACTAAAAGAGACGGGACTCATGGCAAGAATGGAAAACTAGAAAGAACAAGTGCCTCTGCCAATAGATACAGATAACTCCCTGGCATTCTCCCTGCTCCCCATTATCTTAAGGACAAGGCCACTGAGCCTGCTGGTCCTAGAGAAAGAAAACCCCCTAACCTTGCAGGTGCGCTAAACAATCCCGCCTTGAAAAACTGTGTACTCTATGACATCTCTAACCTAGGAAACCTAATTAACCATCTAAGTTTGGATGTCCCACGACCATGCTTTTAGGCCTAGTGAAAATAACAGGCTGTGAACCCCCATGTTAGTGCCGGGAAACAAAAGCAGGTCCTCTGTAGGGTACTCTTCACTCCTGAGCCATGTGTCTAGCCTCTTACTGGCATTTTTGCTTTGAGAGAAGGTGTCTCTGTGTAACCCTGACCGGCCTCAAACTCACGACAAACCCCATGCCTTAGCCTCCTGGATGCTATGACTTCAGGTTGTCCAAGTGCTGAATAGAAACCAAGGACGGGAGTGGAGGAGATGCAACCCTTTTGGCTGCTAACAACCATCTATAACTGCAGTTCCAGGGAATCTGACGCCCTCTTCCGGCCTCTGGGGGGCACTAGGCACACACAGTGCACAAGTATACAGTCAAGTAAAATATTCATACATAATTTTTTAAAATTCAAAAACCGCTGACATGGTCACACCAATTAAATGAGGTTTGCACAATGGTCTTCTCTTCTGGGGTCCTGCACGGCCGGCTCATTGCCCCGTTCAGGTTCCAGCGTATACATCACCTTCTCAGAAGGGTGGTCTCTGTGTACACATCAGTGGTCTCTATAGAAGGGGCCTGAAGCTGCCCTCCTGAGTTACCCTTCGCCACATGGCTGCCTGTATTTTCTTCACTCCCCTACTGATGTCTGAAATGACCTGTTTGTTATGAGAATCTTCGGATTAATAAGCACTCCAGAGCATCCATGAGAGTGGAAGAGAGATGTCCCGGTGACTGCTGCCAGGACGGCTCCTTGAAAGGCTTCAACCCCAGGTCCTTTGCATTCTCCTTTTACACACTAAGACCACAAGGTGGAGCAGGCAAGCAAGATTTTACAGAAGCATGCATGACAGTCAGCAGGCTGTTAAGGGCAATGAAGACACGTGGTTTTGGTATTTTTCCAGGCCATTCTGTCATGCTTGGCAAATAGGCAGTAAAGCTGTGCATTAAGTGAATCCCTCCCTCGTTTTTCTTCAGATTTACGTCAGTTTTACGCCTGCACTGTCATCCACTTGTATCATTTGTCATGCCCAGGTATGATGGTGCATCCCAGCACTTGGGAGGCAGAGGCAGAGGCAGAAAGATCTCTGAATTTAAGACCAGTTTGGACAACATAATGAGTTCCAGGCCAGCCATGGCTACAGAGATAACCCCTAGCTCAAATAAATAAATAAATTAAAAAAAGAATATTCAGCATTACTTATTTATTTGTGAGTGTCTGCCTCATGTATGTATACCACATGATTGATGCCTGAAGGCCAGAAGAGGGCATCAGATCTCCTGGAGCTGGAGTTATGGGCAGTTGTGCCCTGCCATATGGTGGGAACCAAAATCTAGTTCCTTGTAAGTAAATGCTCTGTCTGAGCCATTTCTCCAACTCCTGTCATATTCTTTATAATGAGACCATTAGAAAGTGTTTATATATCCAATAACAAATGATAAATTAAACCGTGGGTTATATAACATAAAAGGATATAACCATGTGTGTGTTGGTGCACGCCTTTAATCCCAGGATTTAGGAGGCAGAGACAGGAGGACCTCAGTGAGTTCAGGGCCAGCCAGGTCTACACAGCAAATCTGAGACCCTATCTGAAAAAGAAAAAACATATAGCCAGTAAAGTATATAATATGAACTAACTGGTATAAAAGGGTCAGCAGTATATGTTCCAATTGGTCAGACTACAGAAGCAAATGCATAGGATTGCAGCTCTGCTCGCAACTCTACCAACCACAGACTTGTGTACTCACAGATTTGCCTCCTCCACGCATTTCACCCTAATGACTGCTAATGTGGCCTGGCATCGAAGGGGGCAAGCGTGCTGCTGCTTCAGGTGATATGGGAAAGCAGGTCTGTATCCCCAGATGAGAGAACCCCCAAAACTGTCAGGGCGTGTGCCAAAAGTGTTCAGCATAACTCAGGTCCGGAAACTTACCAGAAAGAGGAAAGAACCCATGCATCACACAGGCTCTTCCGAGTAGAGAGGACTAAGTAACACACACAAGAGGGAGTAGGGAAACTTACTGCAGTGGATAGCCGAGACGCCAGCGTCATTTCCAAGTTCCCTTTCAGACCAAGAAGTGCAGGGACTAAAATGAAAACTTCTGTCACATTCTTGAACACCTCCCAGTGCTGAAAGGCAAAAAGAAACAGCAGCTGTTCAGAACAGGGACATTCCGATTTCCAAATCTCTTTTCCTTTTTGTTGTTGTCTCAGACAGGGTCTCGCCATGTGGCCCTGGTTGGACTGAAACTCAGTATGTAGACCAGGCTGGCTCAGACTCCTGAGTGCAAGGGTTAAGGTATGCCTGGGTTTGCTTCCACGTTTTAAGGACAGTACAGGTTATCTAGTCAGTGGACATGTACCCTCCCGAGGTCATGATTTGAGAGACTTCAGAAGATTCTCAACATCTGACATCACTGCATCCCACTAACACTAACAACTAACCCAGGGGCTCCTAAGGTTTACTGTGTCATACTCTTTTGTCTTTGATTGGCACGATCGAGGAGCCCACAGCCTACCTATCACATCCTAGGCAAGCACTCCACCACTGAGCCACTTGCTGTGTGGCTTGAGTTTTTAGGACAGCTCAGGCTGGCTATTAACTCATTGTTGTAGCCTAGGCCAGCCTTAAGCTTGTGATCCACACGGCTCTGCATCCCAAATGCTAGATACCAGGCATTCCCAGTTACTTTATCATCTCATGTCTAATGGTTAAGAGCTCATGCTATGGGAGTGGGTCATCTGGAATTGAGTCTTGAGTTCTAGCACTACTTAGAACAATCTCACAAGAAAGTTACATTGCTGTTATTAAGTTTACAGATAAGGAGATACGAATTCCAAGAGGTACACAGATATTCCCAAGGTAGGAAGGAAGGAAGGAAAGAAGGAAGGAAGGAAGGAAGGAAGGAAGGAAGGAAGGAAGGAAAAAAGAAAACACATTGAGAGTTAGCATCTGAAGCACCTAGTACTCCTATGTTCTGGTCCTCATTTTAGAGTAATAAGCTAAGCGGCATAACAGAGTCACAAAACCACCACCAAATTGGAAATGATTCTTCTAGCTCTGGCTGCCCTGCACTCGCTGTGGAATGGGACGGGCTGGTCTCAAATTTGTGATGCTCCTGACTCGCTTCCCCCTGGTGCTTGGATTACCAGCATGTACCACCACACCCCGGTGAAATAAAACTCCTGCCTCTAGGGATGGACCTGTCACCGCTGATTCTGAGATCCTGGAGCGTCAGACTACCTCTCAGATGCCACCATCTCCATCTATGAAATGAAGACGGCAAAAACTGACCCTCAGAAAAAACACCATAAAGTTAACAGATACAAAATTGCTTTCTAACGTGAAAAGATCACAGAAATACCTAATAACACAAAGAGGTGTTTTACAAATGCAATTTAAATAGGATTATTCCAGGAGGAGGCTTTATGAGCTGGCATGTCAGCTCATACCAGAAAGAACAGGTCTTTGTCACTGATAACAAAACAGGTGGGAAAAACAGAACTAAAATCCATCAGATCAGTAGGAAAACAAGACCCTTATTTCCTATAAAGCCGCTCTGGGGATTGCGCTCTGGGGATTGCGCTACATGAAGTAACTGGGCCTGAAGATGGTCAGATATCCTGCGGGTCCGCCTCCCCCAGAACCCATGGAGAAGGGGAAATCGACCCCCGTCAGCAGCCCTCTGACCTCCACATCAGCAACACATGAACACACACACAATACACACAGACATAAAATGTTTACCCCCCCCCCCCCGCAGCCGGCTGGGGCATAGCTCAGGGACTGAGGCCCCCTCCCCCCGGTATATAAGAGGTTGTGGACACTATCTCGACCTCCACCACACGCATGGAGGCAGGAGCAGAGGTCTGGGAGGTGGAGAGGTGAAGGGGGAGGGTGAAGAGCACTTAGAGGAGCAGTTTGGTATAGGGTTGAGGACTAGAAATCACCCTTATTTTAGCACTACATTGTTTGAATTCATTTTAATGAGCCTGTGTAATTTTTCTTATTTTAAAATAAAACATTTCAACATATTGCTTGCTTACTGGGCTTTTCTTTTACTTGGCTTATTTTTGGGTTTGTAATAAAAAGTCACTTTATTTGGCATGTGGGTTCTATCCACAGCATGCGGGGGGGGGGGGGAGACAATTTTCTAGAAGAGAAGTTGACAGAGGTAACAGAGTTTCTCAAGGCATTCACTGCACAAAGGGAGAAATTAAATCTAAGATAATGCTTGAATGCGGGGATACGGCTCAGGCTCCTGCCACACACGATGTTCCAGACTCAGCGCTGCAAAGATACGTACTTGAGATATATATCCTCGTCAAGCATTTGAATTTAAAAAAAAAAAAAAAAAAGTGAAGCCAAACCAGATGTGGGCACACACCTGTAATCCTAGCACTTGGGGTGGGGATGGGGGGGATGGGGGTAGGGCTAAGGCAGGGCAGGCTGCAAGTTCAAAGCCAGCCAAAGCTAGACAGTGAGACCCTACTGAAAGATAGGGGCAATGAAGGGGGAGAGGAAAAGAGGAAGAAGGGAGTGGAGGGGAGGGGAGGGAAAGAGAGGGAGGAGTAGGAGTGAGTAAAGCATAAGGACCTAGATTCATTCCTCAGAACACTCCTCTACTCCCAGCACTTGGGAAGCAGTTGGATCTCCATGGGTTCAAGGCCAGCCTGGTCTACATAGTGAGTTCCAGGATAGCCATGATGATGATGTGGAAATTCTTGTTCCAAATTGGTTGATTGGTTGATTACTAACTAATTAATTAAAAAGCCCAGAAAGACAAGCACAATGGCACACTCATAATCCCAGTGCTGAGGAGACAGAGACAGGTTGGACCCGTACAGTTTCAACGGCTGCCAACTGAGTCAGTAACTTCCAGGTAGAAATGAGAGAGAGACCCTGCCTCATGAAACAAGGCGGAAAGCAAGTAAGGAAGACATCCAAGGTTCCTTTGATGATGAGCAGTGTGAAAGTATAATCCAAATAAATCCTTTCCTCTCTAACTTACTTTTGGCCATGGTGTGTAATCAGAGCGTTAGAACCCGTGACTTACATCACTTCAAGTAGAGCCCCCTTTAAACTCTGAGCTGAAGCAAGTCTCTTAGCATCAGGGTAATGGAAAACACACACACACACACACACACACACACACACACACACACACACGAGTACACTGAAACTAAAGGTGAAAGCTCACCTGTACTATGTCCAAAACCATGCCGGCGGAGACCGTTCCAAACCCAGCCAGCAGGAACGGCACGAGTATCTGCAGAGCCATGATGCCACTGGACTCCTTGGGTAGCCTGTGGCTTGTTTCCACAATAACATCACCACCCTCGCTGGACAGATCTTCGTCCTGTAACATGGCGGTGGTCTCTGAAGCCTCCCTTCCATCACAGTAGTTGTAGCCGGCATAGTCGTCATACTTGGGGCTGCAGCTGGCTGGAGCATGCCCACTGCTGCCGTGGAAGGCCTGCTCTGAGAACTCGTGGTAGTCCAGATGTGGCTCTGACCGCTTGCTGAAGGTCTGCGCTGCACCTGGCAATCCGTCCTGCCAAATGCCGTTGGCTTTCTTATGCCTGTCGTCCTGGTTCTTCTGGTAAATGACTGGCACCATACTTAAAAGTAAGTTCAAAAACTTGTCAGACTGAATTGTGTTTAAGTTTAAAGTCCAATCTACAAAGCCTCCTCCACTATCTGGGCTGCTACTTGTCTTGCAAGTGACAGATCTTCCTTTACTGTGAGTCATATTGTCATCACAAAAAGCGCTGTACCCTTCGGACTCAAGCTTCCTCGAGCATAGCAGAAGCAAAGCCACACCAGCCCTTGCCCAAGTTAAGCCGTTGACTTTACTGCGCAGAAAATGTTTTCTCTGGCAAAAAACATTTACAAGTTCCAGAGAGGGATTCAACCTGCAAAGGAAAAAATAAAATGTAAAACTTAGATTAAAATATAGGAGCCATACTCTATTCTATGAGTTGGACACAGATTAGTTTTGTGGCATACAAGTGTGTGTGTGTGTGTGTGTGTTTTTTTTTTTTTTTTTAATAAAAGTACGGTGCGCCAAGTCAGGTATGGTGGTGCACACCTTTAATACTAGCATTCAGCAGGGGGAGGCAAGTAGATCTATGAGTTTGAAGCTAGCCTGCTCTACATAGTGAGTTCCAAACCAGCCAGGAGTACACAGTGAGAACCTGTCTCAAAAACAACAAAACAAAATGTATAACCATTTTATAGTCTATCTTGCATAAAAGTGTCTTTATTTTTGAGTATTTCATGCAACTGAGGCCCATATGAGGTCTTTGACTGCCTCTGAAGCCCTATAGTGGATACATTTAAGATCTGAAGTGATGGCATCTGCTGGCCATACATAGTGGCACATGCCTGTGGTAGCACTAAACGGACGAAGGAAAGGATTGTCGAAAGACAGAGACCAGCCTAGGCCACAGACTGAGACCCTCTTTCTTTTCTTTCTTTCTTTCTTTCTTTCTTTCTTTTCTTCTTTCTTTCTTTCTTTCTTTTCTTTCTTCTTTCTTTCTTTCTTTTTTCTTTTTCTTTTTCTTTTCTTGTTTTGGTTTTTTGTATTGCTATGGAGTCTGTCCTGGAATTCAGTCTGTAGACCAGACTGGCCTCATACTCACAGAGATCCTCCTGCCTCTGCCTCCCAAGTGCTGGGTTTAAAGGCGTGGGCCACCAACACCCCGTGAGACCTTCTTTCTAACAAAACCAAAAGGCAGAGGAGGAGAAATGATGGCTCCTATCACTATGGTGAGGACTCAGAATTAAATTGTGCTTGTTTCTGAGTTCCAGCACCAAAACAGTCTCAGCCGCTTATACATGCCAATATAAAAGATACAATAAAGTATATACCATTATACTGTGTAAATAACAAGCCATACTCCTTTACTTTATAGGTTATTACACATTTTTCATTAAAACATGAAGGTGTCCTGAATACAGCACAGGGCACTCAGTCCACAAATAAAACTAGGTTAGAGTCATCTATCATTCTCACATACTAAAGAAAAAATCATTACATTGACTAAGAATATATTCCTTATCTCAGCATTGGTGGCACACAACTTTAAATCCCAGCACTTGGGAGGATCTCAGGGAGTTTGAGACCAGGACAGCCAGAATATATATATATATATATATATATATATATATATATATATATATGTGTGTGTGTGTGTGTGTGTGTGTGTGTGTGTGTGTGTGTGTGTGTGTGTGTATGTGTGTGTGTATGTGTATATGTGTGTATGTATGTATGTGTATATGTGTGTGTATGTATGTGTATGTTTATATGTATGTATGTACAGTCTCCTTAGATTTAGGGAGTAAATCAAAATAATGATGATAAATACCCAGTCCTCCATTTTATAATCCAACCAAAGCAAAGCTGGTAATGCCCTCCCATGCTCCTCAAGTCTGCTGTGGTCTGATGTCCCCTAAGGTCTCTGACTAGCTGGATAGTGACTAGAGTCCCAGAAGACAAAACACAGATAGCTACTGTAGCAAGTCACCAACTGGCACTGAGCCACAAGGCCATATATTCCTGGCCAGGCAGCAGCTAACTGTACAGTAAGTCATAGCCAAGCCTATCACAAAGGGCCGAGAGGCCTCCCAAGTTTCTCAGGGACACCCAGGCCAGGCTGATTTACATTTCCTGGAGAATCAAGGTCAAGAGTCTGGCACTGATTTGGTACAAGAAACATGGCCCCCTGCCCTACTGCACTGCTCACTGTACTGTTGACTTCATGACACCGTCATTCTTCAAGGTGTCCTCTGAGTACAGGGAATAACAAGAGGAGAAACAGGTAAGGGTCTGTAGGACAAGCAGGGACTGGGGCTGGCTTATCTGTCTTATCGTCCCCTCTTTAGTACTAGGGAAACCCGGTAACTCCTGATGCAGAACCTTCTTACAGAGTTGCCTCAAAGACACCAGGCCTCCCAATTCAGAACATCTATGCATGTATGGGTCCTGTGTTCTTAACTCCCCCAGGGGATTATGGTACTGACTCCCTACAGAGACGCACCAGGAGTCCAGTGACTGGATTAAATACTACGGCTGGACCTCCATGTACCAGGTTGTTCCCCAGCCCAAATTCAGCCAGCCACAGATGGAAAACATATGGGGGTGTGTGTCTAGGGGCTGGTGATGTAGCTCACGGGTACAGTTCTTGCCTAAACACGTGCTATGGCCTAGGTTTAAGACCCAGCACCACAGAAGCCAGACTAGATAGACTAGAAATTAGACACATGATGCAATCCTAGCACTAAAGAGGTAGACGCCCGAAAATCAAAAGTCCAAACTCATCCACAGACATACAGTGTCCAAGCCGGCCTGGAATGCATGGGATCCTGTCTGAAAGAGGGAAAAGCTGTACTGAATAGAAGCCACTGCCCGTGGTGTCCATGCCCCCTGTCCTGACAATAACGGACTAACCCTCTGAAACTGAGCAAGGGCGACATCCATTCTTCTCATGGTGTGTCTTCACAGCAACAGAACAGCAACCAAGACATGTGCCATTTATATGATTTCGAGTACTAGAAGTCATTTGAGAGCTTTTTATTTTCTGTGGCACTTTATATAGGCTGTGTAAGCATTCAACCTGAGACATCACCCCAGCTGTTTTCACGTTTTATTTTGAGGCAGAGTCTCACTAAGTTGCCCAGGCAGACCTTGAATTTGTAATCCTCCTGCCTCAACTCTCTTCAGAGTAGTAGGAATCATGGGCCTGCTCAACCATGCCCAGATACAGAGAGAAAGCTGGGTGTGGCTGCAAACACCTTTAATCCCAGAACTCTGGAGGCTGGTCTACACAGTAAGTTCTAGGCTGGTTTACACTAGGCTGGAGGCTGGAACTTAAGTAAAGTTCCAGGACAGCCAGAGCTAGGTAGTGAAACACTGCAGTGTGTGTGAGGGGCGTGGGCACACGTAAATCAGAAGTTTCTAAGACATTCAATAATCTGATCTACCCTGGAGACTAGATGTGAATGTGAACTAGTAAGTAAACAGTGTGAATACACACACACGACTAGTCAAAGTAAGAATGGTGATAACCGTGGAAGACAACGTGGCATGATCTACTAAAACAGAAGCAACGCAATGTACACACTACAGCCCTACAACCTAAGAATTCCAAAGCACATACCCTGAAGAAACCCAGTGTAAGACAAGAAGACAAAAAGGGGGCGGAGACAGAATGCAGTGGATGGATCCATGAGAGGGTTCAAAACAAGCTGCAAGAGAATGGTTTCAGGGATGGTATAAAAGCACAGGGGCCTTCCTGAGTACTCCTTATGTAAGGTAAGCTTCAAAGTCTTAGTAAACGTTTGCTGCTGCTCTCTGAATTATGCATGCATCTTACGAGAAAATGTTTAAGGCTGGAGACCGGGCTCAATGGTCAACAGCACTTGGTGATCTTGCAGAAAACTCAGGTGCAATCCCAGCTCCAACATAGCTGCTCACAACCTCCTATAACTTCAGCCCCAGGGGAGCCAGCACCCTCTTCTGATCCTCAAACACCAGGCGCGCGCACACACAGTGTACACACATGCATGTAGACAAAACGCTCATACTCATAAAATAGTAACTCTAATTTTTTTTTTAAACAGTGCTCCAGCATGAGCGGTGCTGTGACAGATCTTACTATTAATCCCAGACACTGCTCCCCTCCATGTTGCCATGGTTTCCTGGACACTGATGAGGATGACACATCTTCATATCCGCTGGCATCAGCAGCCACACACACCAGGAGAATAAGCCAGCTGATCTGACCCAGATTGCTACCTTCTTTCCTTGAGGAGCCTCTCTGAATACTGAGCAACTAAAGGTTCCCACCAACCATCCAGAGCTTCAAAATAGTTTCCAAAGATCTGAATCTCAAAAGCCAGAACAGTTTCTTCTGAATTTTTAGCAAGTTAAAAGCTCTTCCTGGGGCCGGTCAGATGACTCAGCAGATGAGGGCGATTTGCAGCCTGGCTATGCAAACCCTGAAGACTCTGAGTTCAATCCCTGTAACCCACATAGATGTTGACTGGGAGAATCAACTCCACAAAACTGCCCTCTGAGCCTCCCCCACACACATACACACAATAATAATAATACAAACAACAACAACGATGACGACGATGATAAATAAAAGGTTTTAAAGTTACTGCACATTTAGGTTCATGGAAAACTTCATTCCATGTTCTGAAAGCTTTGCTCCAGCTAACCACTAGGGAAATACTTGTCCCAGGGTGACATACTTAATAGAAATAAACACCAGACACTCTACTTGAAAGCAATTTGAATCATGAGAATCTTAACATTAATGTTAAAACTGCTTTTTTAAAAAAAAGATAAAAGAAATGTGTTTGGGCTACTAGTCCTGACCTCAACTTCATGCATCCTTCATTCTGTCACCCTGCAGAAATGCATCCTGTCCCTTCTGTTCTTTATCAAGTTTGTTTTCAGAAGGCTCATGCCAAACTAAACTTGCCTGGTGGCATACAAATTACTTCCTTGTTTTACTTAAAAAACTTTAACTCCTTTAGTAATGCCCACTAAGCACTCAATTGTGTAGGAGGCTTTGAAGACAAGGGTTGGCTCTGTTTAATTTGCTTTATGAAGGAACCAAGCAGCAGAATAATGCCATGACTGTTCAATTTAAAGACCCAAATCAAAATAAAGTCCTCACCTGTCAATCTCTCCCTCCCTCCCTTCCTCTCTCTCTCTGTCCCTCACTCTATCTTCTCCTCCCCTCTCATGAGAAAGTTTCACTGTGTAGCTCAAGCTAGCCAGGAACTCACTATGTAGACCAGGCTATCCCAATACTCACAGAGATGTGCTTGGGATCCATGCTCGGATTAAAGGTGCACACCACCAAGCCTGGGCCATTTCTCAGTCTTAACCCTTTAATTTCTCACTTTTATGTTTTTCCAGGTTACCCAGACCAACCAAATTCTGCTCTGTGTGTATATGTGTGTGTGTATGTTCTGAATAGAACACAGGTCCTTGCCCATTCGAGGTAAGCAATCTCCAAAGTGAGCTATATTCCCAGACTCCTGCAAGCCAATCTGCCTTACAATTTCCACACGTCTATACTTTTTATCATTCTGTTCCTAACACCCAGAACATTTGTCTCATTCAAAGACCCTAGTAAAACTATGCCACTTCAAGAAAATCTTCCAGATTAATGAACAGAGAGGAGAGAAAGGCAAACATTAAAATGGCCAAAGCACAGTTAGTGCCCACAGGGAATGCAAGGAAGGGCTTGTCCGGCTCAGTCGGGGGAAGACTTGGAGGCAGGAGCTCAAGGCACAGGGTCACATGCAGTCAGGAAACAGACACAGCGTGCTAGCCTTCAACCTCAGTTCCTTTTCCATTCAATTTGACCCAATCCATGAAAATGCTGCTCCCCATTATGTGCTGGAAATACCTTCATAGCTATACCCAGAGATGTGTTTCCATGGTGATTACGAATCCAATCAAGCTGACAGTGAAAAACAGCCATTACATCACACTGACTGACTGTTATTTTTATTTCAGGCTTTGGGGTTTTGTTTTGTTTTGTTTTGTTTTGTTTCAGCCTGTCTCTCACTCTGCAGCCCTGGCTGGCCTGAGACGCTTCACACAGATCAGGCTGACCTCAAACTTGCAGCAATCTCCTGCCTTTGCCCCCCAAACTGGGATTGCAGGCGCACACTACCACATAGAGCACCGTTTATGTTTACATTCTTCTTGTTGTTGCTTCAAGGCAGGGCTTCTCTGTATAACAGCCTCAATCTGTAGACCTCAAACTCAGAGAGATAGATAGACCTGGCTGCCTCTGCCTCTGCCTCCTGAGTGCTGGGATTAAAGGCCTTTGCCACCACCGCCCAGCTACAATTTTTTAAAAATAACTTGTAAGAGTTAAAGTATCCCTTTAGTCTCACACTGCCAATTCCTATATGGCAGAAGGCACCTTGCATTCCCTTGTGTAGTGACTCTTGGCTCCCAAAGGTTAAAATCCAGCTTGGCACAGAGTATGGCGGTCCACACCTGGAACCCAAGGTACTAGAGAGGTGAGCCAGGAGTTCTAATGTTCAAGACCAGGTTGAGCAATTCAGCAAGAGAGGCCTGGGTGTAGCTCAGCGGTAGAGCGGTTGTCTACCATGGGCCAAGTCAATGGCTTGATTCCCAGTACTGGAAAAACCAGGCAACATGGCAATATGAAGGAGCACTCCACCATCCCAAATGTGCTTTCTGTTACCTCAGGCGGTCACGGCATCCAGTTAGAAACGTGCAAAGATGGGAGCAGATGTGTGACTTCCTTCTGCTAGTGCATCTCCAGAAGAGAATCCATTCCTGGGCAAAAGTGTGAAGAGTGAGGGGCTGCTGGTGCGGGAACGGGCTTGGGAGCCCACTCCTCCCCCATGGAGGGACGCTCCCTTAGCCTAGAGACACTGGGGAGGGCCTAGGCCCTACCCCAGTGCCTTGACAGGCTTTGATGATCCCTCACCCTCCCTGGGAGGGGGATGGGGGATGGGACAGGGGAGGATGGGTGGGAGAGGGAACTCGGATCAATATGTAGAATGAGAAAAATATTAAATTAAAAAGAGGAAAAAAAAATGAGGGGCTGAGTCAGCAACTATCCTACAAACATAGAAGAAAACAGAGGAGGCCCAGTAATTTATATACTGTACCCTGTCATTATCTTATTAAGCCAATTTACAAGTACTCAGAAATATAAGAAGTAATATTCCCGTAAATATTGTCCTGTCTGATTATAAGTTTACATCTACAGTGCAATAAAAATGTGTTCTGCTCCAGAGGCCCTGAGGTAGGTACCCAATTCCCACATCGGGCAGCTCAAACTACCTCAGATATTAGTTCCAGGAGAATCCAGACCCATCGACACACGTGCACATGAAGTGTGTGAGTGTGTGTGTGTGTGTGTGTGTGTGTGTGTGTGTGTGTGTTAAAAAAAAAAAAAGAACAGCATCTCCTTTGGGGCTACAGTACACAGAACTGGCATCTAAGAAAAATCTCCACTTTGTTAGCTTCAACCGGAACCTTGCCACCTACACTGAACTCAAGAACTCACAAGCTTGACTTGGGAGTGATGTCAACTTTCTTGACAACTTAGGGGAAATTCAAAATCATGAAAGGGCAGCTGATCGTCACACAACACAGACAGAAGCCTGAGAAGTTGCAGGCTTGAGTCAGCCACTACTCAACAGCCAGCGATGCCAGCAGACTATTGTAAAAATGTCAGCAGATCTGGCAGCCCTGAAACTCTGCAGAGCTGGAAGGCAGGCTAAACATTTGTAAAACTGTGTTGAAGCCTAAAGAAATAGTGGAGACAACAAATCCTTCATGTGCTAAGTCTTCACTACATCTCACAGAAATTTTCAAGTGCAGGAGACTCGGAGGGGCTAATGTGGTTCTCAGGACCATAATCTCCAGTAAAGTCTCTCTCTCTTTCTCTCTCTCCCTGTCTCTCTCTCTTTCTCTCTCTCTCTCTCATACATACACACATAAAGAGAGAGAGAGACTTAAAAATGAAAAGATGGCTCAGCCATTAAAGACTAGGCCCACAACCAATAAATAAAACAAACAAATATATTCAGAACTTGGAACACAGACACACCAAAAAACATGTAGAAAGTTGAGGATGTGCACCCGTGGAGAGTCACTCTGGTGGACAGAGGTATCAAGACCATCTTGAGCAAAACGGCAAAGCATTCCCCCCCTTAAAGATGGATATGCCTGTGATTCCAGTGCCAGGTGGAGAGAGGAGGATTAAAAATTCAAGCCTACACTGAGCTGCCTAATAAAACCCTACCTCAAAATAAATAAGTAAGTAAAATCAACAGATCAACTAGCACACAATCAACTGTTAAACCACCTCACATTTACTATGAAAATGTTGACAGAATAAATACAGGTGTGTCCAGAGAACGAGAAGGATTGCATAAACATGGTACTCTACCAAGTACCCTCTGCTAGATTATATCTAGCCCCTGTAAAAAACAACCAGCTGAAATGTGAAAAATCATCTCAACATAATTAGTCGGTGGGATAACAAAAGCTTTTAATCCTAGTACTCGGGAGGGAGAGGCAGATCTCTGTGAGTTCAAGGCCAGCACTATATACAAAGTGAGTTCCAGGACAGCTGGACTACACACAGAGACCCTGTCTCAAAATGAAGAGGGCTGGAGAGATGGCTGGGCACCTACATGGCAGCTCCCAACCGTCTGTAACTGCAGATGCAGCGGATCAGGCACCATCACACAGACACACCTGTAGGCAAACACACACACACACAGACACACCTGTAGGCAAACACACACACACACACACACACCTGCAGGCAAACACACACACACACCTGCAGGCAAACACAGACACACCTGCAGGCAAACACACACACACACACACACACACACAAATTGATCATTTTCAAGGGCAAAAGAAAGAGAAAAAAAGGAGGGAGGGAGGAAGACTGATCGATCATCTGAAGCAAGGCTTGTCGCAGAAGGCAAGTTGAATCACAGAAATGTAGAAAAATCGCTTTTAAACAACCAAGGACATTGTGCTATCTTAAATATTTCTTACATGTGTTCTGTAAAACTGCCAAAGAAACATACTCACTTGCACCTGACATAAACTTCAGTAATTATTTGCAGTTTCAGAGAATATTATACCACTTAGCACCTCATACAAAAGTACAGTAAATTTTATTTAGAAATTATACACAACATATTGCTGCTGAAGGGGGGGAGTTGGTTTGCGTTTTGTTCTGTTTTTAGATTTCTTTCTTCTATCTCTCCCTTCCTTTCTTTCCATCTTTCTTCCTTTCTGTTTGAATGTGTATGTGTGTCTGTGTGAGTGTATGCTTGGGATGCCTGGGTGACACAGAGACCAGAAAAGACCATCAGGACCCGGAATTACAAGCCTGTGAGCCGTCCAGTGTGGGCTCCGGGAACCCAACTCTGGTCTTCAGGGAGGGAGCACTCACATTAACCACTGAGCCCTCTGCAGCCTGCTGTGTTTTGTGTGTTTGTTTGTTTGCTTTGGGGGGGGGTGTCTCACTATCCTGCCCTGGCTGGCCTTGAACTCAGAGATCTGCCTTGAAAGTGCTGGGATTAAAGGAATGCAACATTAAACCGGTGGGGCCATTTTTTGAGACGAGGTTTCAAGTAGCCCAGGTTGGCTTTATATCTCCAAGGATGCCTTTGGACCTCTCATGCTCCTCCCACTTCCTGAGCGTTAGAACCGAAGCATCTTGCTGGAAGCCGGGACTGTTTTGCTTTTCTATAATGAAAATCTGTTTTTCACTTCAGCATAAGGGAAACTTCCAGCCACATCTGAAGCTCAAATCTCACAGTCAACTCACTCATCCAATACACTCCTGGTTCTATTTTTTTCTACTTCTGATTCTATACTTCTGTATTTCTTCTCATTGTTGTTGGTCTGTTTCTGGAGAGACGGTCTCACCATATAATATATACAGCTCTGGCTGTACTCACAGAGATCCACCTGCCTCTACTTTTTTACAAACTACTACTTTTTTTACAAACTAACATTTAGCCAGGTGTGATGGCTGACACCTGTAATTTAGACGCTCAAACAGGACTACCAAAGTTTGAGGCTAGCCTGGGCCACACAGAGAGAGTTTCCAAGTTCAGATAATGCCTCAAATATAAGTAAAAATACTATGTATTGTGTACATATGTGCGAAACTGCCTAAAAACTTTAAAGTACTATCAATACCTCTGTTCTTACAAGCTGGCCCAACACTTATGTATGACAAGATGGCATATGTAAGAATAACATGGATCTCATTTCTCCAGCTCTTAGAGCTCTGAACAGACATATGTGGAAACTAAGAGACGCATTTTAGCAGTGTCCCAGTAAGAATCTGCTATTACTGGGAACCCATACCAATGCACACTTCATACTGCCTTTGGCCACCCCGCCCACCCCGCCCACCCCGCCCACCCCGCCCACCCCGCCCACCCCGCCCACCCCGCCCACCCCGCCCACCCCGCCCACCCCGCCCACCCCGCCCACCCCGCCCACCCCGCCCACCCCGCCACCCCGCCACTGTTCAAACCCACTTGTGAAAACAACTTAAAACTTGTACTTGACTCCTTGTATAATTAAACTAAAAGGTAAAATAAAAGCTTCCAGAATGGCCAGGTACAGAAAAGATGCCAACAGGTCAAAGTTCAGAATGAAAAAATAAATAAATAAGAGGGAGGAAGAGATCAAGAAAGGCCAAAGCCGACACAACCGAGTTTAAACTAGGAGCAAAGCTGTCTCTTTATGGAAACATTGCTTGCTCCATGTAAAGTTTCCCTTTTCGTTGCCTAGTTCAAGATTTAAAATGTTCCATAGAAAGTCATATATACATGTAATAAAGAAAGTGTCACGATGAATTCCAGTATTCTGTAGGCTAGCTGGAAAAAATGACTACAATAATGTCTGCTCAGTCTCATCGTCCAAAAGTCTACTCAGCACTTCTAGTCTTCTGAGAACCTGTCTCTCTCTCTCTCTCTCTCTCTCACTCACACACACACACACACACACACACACACACACACACACACACACTGCAGTACCTCACCTCCTAGGTGGTCAAATGAGGGACACAGGTCAGCTCCCACGCTGAGGTAGGTCTACCTCAGACAAGTGAGGTCACTGTCCCAAGCCAGACACTTTGGGGGGGGGGGCGGATGAGTCCAGACCTCACATCCCTGCAGCTAAGCTTCCCCTCAGTTGTTCTCAAGTGCTCAAACTCACTGGAAACATCCTCATGCTGACTAGGCCAATTATGGGTACATGGTTACTCAATCATCTTGGCATCAAATTGAAATAATGACCTGGCATTTCCTATCTTTACTCTGGCGACCAAATCTCTCTCCACCTTTGGTCAAGGCTGAGTATTTCTTAGTTGACTATCAGCTGAAAACTGATAAAAACAAAACAAGCCAAACAAAACAAAAATAAAGCACCCTTGGAGAAAGGGTTTCCAGTACAACTTAAAGATGAGACCATTTCCTTACACTAGGCCTGCACAGGACAGGCTCTCAACAGTCAGTCAAGGACGGGGGAGGGGCTCATGGATCTACCCCTTGCTGGTGAATTATATGGCTGACTGACAGCCTCTGCGAGGAGGAGCCACCGTCTGAGTGTGTACAGCACGCTGTCAAAATGCCCCCCATGTCAGCGTCAGTGGACATTCCAATCCCACAGCCACACAGACCCCACCGGGGACAAACCCCGAGAGACAGAAAACAAAAAGACACGATACAGGAAAGAGATGCCAGATAGATGGACAGGGAAAGGGGGATTAAAGGGAGCAAGAACAGTCATGATGCATTAAACATGGACGAGACTGTCAAAGATCACATTAAAAACCTACCCCCAAGTCTACAGCACAGCATTCCTCAAAGATCACATTAAAAACCTACCCCCAAGTCTACAGCACAGCAATCCTCAGTTTTTCCTTTTTGCCACACAGGTTATCTACAGGAAAGAGTTACAGAAAAGGAAAACTATGTGTTGTGGGAGTGAACTCTGCAGAGGCAATCGTCCTTGGCATACTGTCCTCTGGTCCAGAGATGGTAGAAATGGAGCAGACCCAGGGGGATACAGGCCAGTCTTTATCAGAACATCTTCCAAAGCCAGATGGGACAGCTCTGACCAGCAGAGTCTGCTGAGCATGGTCACAAGTCTGGGAACCCAGCACCCAGAAGCTTGAGCCAGGAGGATCCCAAGTTTGTGGGTATCCCAGGCTGTGTAGGGGTCCATTCACTTTGTGATACACGATCAGATGTGTCTTAAAAACAAAATGGGGGCTGGGCGGCGGTGGTGTGCACATCTTTAATTACAGCACTGAGTACCGAGGCAGGAGGATCTTTGTGAATTTGAGGCCAGCCTGGCCTATAGAGCAAGTTCCAGGACAGGCTCCAAAGCTACACAGAGAAACCCTGTCTCAGAAAAAAAAAAAAGAAAAAGAAAAAAAGACAGGGTCTTGCTATATCGTTCAGGCTGGCTTGAATGTGCCCAGGTCTGCCTGAAAATCCTCTTGCTGTCTATTCATAATCTACACTTGGAGAATGGAGTCACAAGTAATATTCCCTTGGTTATAAAGTTAGTAAGGTAAGGACCTGGCCTTGGATTCGGGACTCTCTGACTAGCCAGCTGGTGACGGGGAAGCCACTGCAGGTGTCCCAGATGATCCCGTAGCCAAACAGGCCAGGGTACAGAGTCCTGTCCTGATTCACTTGGTATCATCTCCTATTAAGTGATAAGTGAACAAATGTTTTCTGACCACTCAGATATGCGTGCCATAGCTGGATTGTTCACTCCTGTCACGTGAAGCATGCTAAAGCCTGCTCCCTGCACCCATTTCACTTAGTCCCTCACCGGTCTAGGAGCGTTCGATACACGTGTCAAATGTGCCCACCAAACTGAAAGCATCAAAGGTCAAAGATGTGGGGTGGGAGGAGAGGACCAACAGAAGAAGGGGCTACCGTGGCTGACACGCAGAAATCCACACAGGGAATGGAGGCGTCCAAGTCACACACTCACATGACCAAACGTCAAGTGGGCATCAAGGGCAGGCCTGGAATTCCTAGCTGGGAGGAAAGCAGAGATACCTGAGTGCTCAACGCGTTCACCCACAGGGGAAGAGGGACGGGAGAGGTTAAATCCCTTCAAAGGGCCAACACATTTTAATGAATCACTTCCCTAGAGCCGACTCTCTTGACTAAATTACACTGCAATGAAAATGAGCAAGTTTGTGCACAATACTTTCCAACATCTGGGATTATTTTAGGATAATCACACGGGGCCAGTGTGATGGCTCCGTGGATAAAGGCACTTGCCACCAGGACAAGTCTGACTGCCAAAACCCACGCGGTGTTAGGTGAGAACTGACTCATGCACACGCACCACATGCACACCATGCACATACAAGTGCACACAGACTCACGAACACACACACAGCCCCCACACACAAGCGTGTACGCACATGCAGATGAGTACATTTCAAAAAAAAATCTATACATGTTAACAATATCAATTTAGTTCAACGAATATTTTAAGGCCATTTGTATATTAACAACGTATGAGTCTGTTAGTCCAGTCTAAAATCTATCTCTACATACTTACAAAACTAGCCAAGTTTCAATACCTCAAAAATCTACAGATAACGAGTCTGAACTGAAATCCCTCGTGGAACTTCCCAAACTTCTTCCCAGTTATCAGGACCATATACCAAAGGAGTCTTCCCGTTGCAGCTCAGTTTTTCGATTTAACTCTGTGATGTCACAGTACTGTGACAGCAGGAACATTCTCTGGAAACAAACTGACATCATTCAGTTCTTCCCCATAACCTCTTGGGTTGACTCTGCTGACTGATGCACTTTGAACCAGCACCTGTACAAAGCTGCCTTTGTTAGTGCTCAGAATGCCTGTCCCTGTGAGCAACCTGCACAGTTCTTCTACACTTCTAAGTAAAAATCAAGACTTACTACTTTTATCGTTGCTTGCTGCTATTGTCTTAAGACAGGGTTTGGGGTATGCCAGGTTGGCCTAGAACCACTAGGCAGCTGACATGACCTTGAGCCGGATCTTCCTGCTTCCAAAGGCTGGGCCTGCCAGAGAGCTCCCATACCCAGCACCTTCGCGTTCTCTCTACTACTGTTTTATTGTAAGAGGAAACTGTTGGTTATGTTCTAAATACATGAATTTAAGTACTAACCCTGGCATTTCAACTGAGAAAAAATTCTAATAAAACCATTTTGTTCAAGACAGTATAACTAGAAACAGCAAAACCATTCCTGCCACTGGGAAATATTCCCCTCTTGTCTCTTGTTGTTTGTTTGAGACAGCATCTTGTATGTAGTCCAGGCTAGGCTGGAACGTCCTGTGAAGAGAAGGCCACCCTGGAGTTCGGAGCAATGGTACTTCCCCTGCCTTCAGTGCCAGAATGAAAGGTCTGTGACACCGCGATTCGGCCCCATTGTCTGTTTGACTCTCCCTCTTTCTGTGTGTGTGTGTGTGTGTGTTTATATGTGTGGGCATCACATCACGAGTGTGGAGGCTGGGGAACTACTTTCAGGGGTTGGTCCTCTACAACTATAGGAGCTCTGGGGATCAAACTCAGGTTGTCAGGCAAGAGCCTTCACCTGCCAAAATGTCCCCTGCCCCCTTTGTTTTGTTTTTTTGAGATAAGGTCTCCCTCGGTAGCCCAGGCTGCCCTCAAACGCATAAGCCTTCTGTCTCAATCTCTCCAAGTGCTGGAATTATACAAATGAGATGCCATACTAGGCTCACTATGTATATTACAAACACTAGGGTAATAAATGTCTAACATGAAATTCAATGAACATGTGCTGAGTCCCTACTAGGCACCAGGTATTACACTGGTTACAAACAAGCGTTTAGTCCCTGGTATGTACCAGGTACTATACTGGTTGCCAGATGTGGAAAGTCAGAAGCAAAATCTGTTCTCAGACCTTTCCAACTTGGAGTAAAGAAGGGAACACAAACAATGACGGGAGGCTCTGGTGACAAAAACAATGGGGCCTTGTTCAGATGGAACCAGATTCTGGAACACCCGTATCACTAGCCCGAAATCCGAAGCTGACAATTGAGCTGGGAAAGACAAAGGGCCTAAAGAGACCTCCAGAAGACAGTAATCTCAGTCAGTCCTGACGAGACTCGGGCTTCTTATTTCCTCTAAGATAAACCCAAATTCCTTAAGAAGGCTAAGGAAATCCCTATGCAACCCTGAACCCTTAGGGTCTAGCGGTATCCATGTACAACATCTTGTTTTCTGCTTTACGTACTTACTGAAACAGAGTCTCAGTGTAGCCCTGGCTGGCCTAGGACTTGCTATAGAAAGAGCTTGCTGGCCTCAAACTCACAGAAATCAGCCTGCCTCTACCTCCCAAGTGCTGGGTTTAAAGGTGTGCGCCACCACTTCCCGGCAGAATCTTAGAAATTTTATCAGCATTTTAAGTCTCACCTGAATCCTTGAGTCCAATCTCTATTGCTCTCTGCAGGTGGGATGGTGAACTCAGCCTCCAGAGCAGCTGGAACTATGGGTGTCACCACCATAGCCTGCTTGATCTCAGCTTTTGCTGCTGCTAAAAAGCTGGTGTCAAACCCAAGTGGTCCTGGGTCCTGCTCCTCCGAGCTGGGTAAACAAGCTATATATATATAACTGCATTATACCCTCAGGCCTGATCTTAATCAGGCTAGGCTCTGGAGAAAAAGCGATGACTAACATATTGGAAAAACTCCAACATGAATGATAGTGACCCTACATTTACTGCTGGGCTTAGGAGAGGTCGTCATGGAGAAGCTAGGAGAAGCTAGGTGAGACCAAGAAAGCACAGCAGAGCACACCTTTAGTCCTGGCACTGTGAGTTTGAGGTCACCATGGCTTACACAGTAAGTTCCAGGCCAGCAAGGGTTACAGTGAGATGTGGTCTCAAAAAGAATTCCCCCTTTGTGGCACCTTCTAGGCAGTCCACCATGCCTAGATGAAGACGCCTACCTTCTATATATTGCTTGGAAGAAGCAACACACTAAGAAAAACAAGAAGGCTACAAAATACACTAAACTCATGGTAGCCAAGAGTGACGATACTTGCCTTTAATATCAGCCCTTAAAAGGCAGAAGCAGGTGGATCTCTGTGAGTTCTTTTGAGGCCAGCCTGGTCTACAGAGTGAGTTTCAGGACATTCAGGACATCCAGGACTGCACAGAGAATCCCTGTATTAAAAAAAAGACCAGAGAGAAGGAAGAAAGGAAGGAAGGAAGGAAGGGAGGAAGGAAGGGAGGAAGGAAGGAAAATCAGCAGGCAGGCAAAGAAAAATGCCACAGATTGCCAAGAGACATACATAACCTTTCCTCACTGGGAGCTTCTACTTCTAAATCTTGAGTCCAGTCAGAAATAAGCCTTTAAGAAAATATATAATTTTTTAAAGCCTAGCAAATAATGACTGGGACTTAGGGGAAAATAATGACCTGAATTAAAGACAGAAGGTTTTCCCACTCAGACTGTTTTTAGAGCAAAATCTCTGTACTTCCTACAATCTTTCCTTCCAATTATTCCCCCTTCCTGCTTTTCTCTGCCTTCTGAACCACACTGTCTGAAACATAGCAAGTTTCGCCTAAATCTCTAGAACAATCTTTTTTTGTAATTTTAATTTTCTTGTTATTTTTTGTTTTGTTTTGGGACAGGGTTTCTCTACATAGTTCTGGCTATACTTAAACTCACTATATAGACAAGGCTGGTCTCAAATTCAGAGCCATCCCCCTGCCTCTGCTTCCCAAGCCTGGCTAAGACTGTTCTTTACTTACTTGTCCTGTCCTTAACTCAAAGTTACTATTTCCTTTAGCAGCTGATCATGAAAACAGGAATATGACTAAATCCACCCACATCAAATTAAAACAGATGGGGCTGGAGAGATAGCTCAGGGGTTAACGATCCTTTCCAAGGACCCACATGGCAGTTCACAACCACTAGGGTGTACACTGTTGCAGGCACCAGAAATGCATGTGATGCAAGCATGCGTGGAGGCGAAGCACTCATAAACATAAAATAAATTTACAAATCAAAATAAGGTTAGATAGTTCCAGCCATTCCCGTGTGTGTGTGTGTGTGTGTGTGTGCGCGCGCGCATGCGCGCGCGCGCCGAGTGTATAGAGACAAAGATACATACATTATACATGTATTTTAAAGGTAAATAAATTTAGCTACAGTAATTTCACAGAGATGAGGGGATACCTACAAGTCCACTACATAAATCAGGCAAGTTGACTCAGACCATCGTTTCCCAGGAATTGAGGTATGAATGGTGGTACACATTTTTAATCCCAGCACTAGGAAGGCAAAGGCAGGTAATCTCTGGGAGTTCAAGGCCAGCCTGGTGAGTTCTAGGTGCCCAGGTCTACATAGCGAGTTCCAGGACAACCAGAGCTACATAAGAGAGACCCTATCTCAAAAGCAAAACAACAACAACAAAAACAAAAAACTAGCAACCAGGGGTCAGCTACCCCAAACCCATCAGTTTTCATTGCCTCTTACTTCTAGACGTTGTTGTTTGGGGGTGATTTTCTTTGCACCAGGATTTCACTAGGTAGCCCTGGTTGGCCTGAAACTTACAAGAGCTCCAATGCTGAAATTACAGGCATGTTCCACCATGCCCAGTTTACAGAGAACCTTTCTCAACAAGCGGTCAAAAACTGCAGGAAGCGCAGGCGGGAGCCCGGTAAGAGATCGGTGTTTATACTTTCTGTGTTAAGTTCATTAGATAAATCACAGCAAAACCACAATGAGGTATCGACGCTGTCTGCTTTTTTTTTCTAATAAAGGCTATGAGGCATAAGATTATTTGCTTTATAAGTTATAAGTTGGGCCGGGCATTGGTGGCTCACGCCTTTAATTCCAGCTCCCAGAGAGGTAGAGGCAGGCAGATCTCTGTGAGTGAGAGGCCAGCCTGGTCTACAGAGCGAGTTCTAGGACAGCCAAGGGTACACAGAGAAATCCTGTCTAGAAAAACCAAAGTAATAATGAGGAGGAGAAGTAGTTGTTACAGGTTGAGGAGCAGGAGAGAGGGATTAGACTGTCCTTTACATCCTTCGCTTTCCATCATCTCACTGGAAATCTTTCACCTTCTTTCCTAGAGAACCCCTGAAATTGGATAGAATATGTCTCAACAGTAACCGATTCCCTGCGTGACCAAACTATTCAGTTTCCTGAGTCTTCCACATTTCATATTTAGCAAAGAACCTTGCTGAGCCAGTTTAATTAGAACACCCTCCCCAGGTATGTGATGGGGGGAGGTCATCATCCTTCACCAGAGTCCAGGCTTGTCTTCAGCAGGACTTACCCAGAATCCCCCTGGAAGGGGATGCAGCCCCTGTCCTTGCTCTTACCTATAAATTCCTGTTTAGCCATATCCCTTTGAGGGTTAAACCCAATTTGTCTCCCCAGGGCCAAACCCATTGCCATGCACAATCCTTATCTTGCTACAGTGGTCTCTAATACAGCTCTTCGCCACGCAGCAAGTTTCATTAAATAACTTTTTCTTTAGCAGCAGTTAGATCAATGGGAAAAAGGAATCTGAAATGTTCTAGAACCGAGAAACATCATCTCTTCTGGTATTTTTTGAAAGAAAGACCCGAGGCTGGATTTGTACACATTCAACAATCAACCAGGTGGAAAGACCACTTGCATCCATTCAGTTCCAGGAAGCTTTTAACCTCAGCCGGCACAATGTTCTTCATGGAACACGCCAGTGGACACCTGCTATCCTGGTACTGGAAAGCAGAGGTGGAGGATTGCTGCAAGGCCAGCTTGGTCTACACAGTGAGCTCCAGGCCAGCCTGGGCTACGGAGTGAGAGAGACTTTATCTCAAAAAGAAAACAAATTACCTAGCATCCGCCTGTATCATAACTGCAATAGAAACTATAAAAACTGAAAGGGGAAAAAGACCTTTCGCTTTATAGAAACCCACATGAAAATTTGGTTGCGTATCCAGCATAAATTACTTGTAGATAATGATAAGTGAAACTTTTCAAGCTAACACAGGATTAGGAAAGCAGCAACTGACATCTTGTCAGGATCCCAGATAAAGGGTACTCTGAAAGATCCAAATACTACTTGGTCAATTTTTACCCATTTGACCAATACCAGTCTAAAATCTAGATTTTTCCCCCTATACATGAATAATACAACTCAACTACAACCACAACAAAACAAAGAGTAAAAACAGGAGCAAAGGATCTCCTTAGACATTTCTCCAAAACAGAGACACACTTGGCCAATAAGCATAGGAAAGACTGTTTCTATCCCTGGTCTGAAACACAAATTAAAGCCACTTAGAGGTATCAAGTCACACCCACTAGGGTGGCTAAAAAAAAGTTTAAAAATGGCAAGTGTGATTTAAGGACATTGCAACCCACATGGTGAGAGTACAAAACGCAGCAACTTTGATTAAAGCCCAAAAAAGCTTCTTTAAAAAGTTAAACACTGAGCAAATCCATGCCTAAGCATGCGTTCAGGGGCATTGAAAATGCATACTGACAAATGTTCTAGCCGCATTAATTATAGCCAATGGCTAAAAAAGAGTAAAACAATCCAATTTCATTAACTAGTGAATGGATGTGGTAGTGATCACATCCAAATAGTCATTCAGCTATAAGAAAGTACAGAGCAGACACTAGCTACATGAACGAGCTTTGAAAACATTTAGTTAAGTGAAGGAAACCAGACAAAACGCCACACACACACACACACACACACACACACACACACACACACACACACACTAACTAGCCGAGTGTGGCTGAAGCCTGTGATCTCACCACTTGAGAAGTTGAGGCAAGAGGACCACGAATTCAGATTAGCCTAAAACTATACAGCAAGACTGCTTCCCTTAGGGAAGAGCCAAAATCTTGTCTTTAAACGGAGGAGGTGGGAAACCACAAATACTGTATGAATTCATCAATGTCCACAGGGGGCAAAGGCATAGGAATAGAGAGATTAGTGGTACTCAGTGGGTGGGCACAGTGGGGAAATGGATAGCGACTAACAAGTACGGGGTTTCTTTTGGAGGTTTAAGAAAATATGATCTGGATAGTGGTGACAGTTGCGAAACTAGATCAATATACGAAAAGCCACATTGGGGGGGGGGGGTTATAAGCAGCACGTATGCCACCTGATGTGTCAATCAAACGTCCATTCACGAAAAGAGGACATGGGTATAATACACCTATATGTAAGTAGCACGCACAAACACGCCAGCTCTCGTCGTCAATGGACACCGAGGCTTCTTAGATCCAGACATTCTGTACGCGCCTATATCCAAGCGCGCTGCTGAGCCCCGAAGCAGGTTCCTGGGGTGAGCGCAGCCCGCCTCCCAGCATCTGCACCTGAGCTCACCTCCCTTCATCCCTGGGGCGCGCGCCCCTGCTCACCGAGGCCTCCGGAGGGGGCGCGGAGCCCGAGGGCAGCGGCGTGCGGCCTCGGGTCCCGCCGGCCCCGGCTGCAGCGCGCGGCAGCACCGCCGCCCTCCGACACCGAGCCAGCCAGCCGAGCCCCTGCGCGGCGCCGCCCCCCGGGAGTCAGTCCGCCCGGCCCGGCCCGGCCCGGCCCAGCCCCGCGGGCCCGCCGCGCCTCCGCGCCGCCGCTGACAGCCGCCCGGCGCCCGCGGCCACGCGCGCGCGCGCCCGCCCCGCCCCGCGCGCGCGCGCAGCCGGCCGAGCCCGCCGAACGCCGCTGATGTGGCCGCCCGGCGGCTACCCGGATCCGCGGCCGCGCCCCGGCAGCCGCCCGGCCCCCGGCCCCGGCCCCGGCTCCGGCCCCGGCTCCGGCTCCCGCTGGCAGCGGTAGCTCAGGCTGCCCCGCGCATCCTCCGCGCCGCATCCCAGCCCGCGCATCCTCCGCTCACCTCTCCGTGGGCCCCGGGGGCCTCTGCGGGTCCGGCTTGCGTTGCCTGCGGATGCGAACGCGGCCGAGATTCAGCCGAGGACGTGGGAGTCGTTGCGCGCTTCCCCGAGGCCAAAGGACGGGGAGGAGACGCGCGGGCGGCGTCACGCCCTCCCAGAGCCTGGCAGGGTCAGAGCCAAGCGCACGGGCGCTGCCCAGTCGAGCCTTTCAGTTTGCCCACGCTCGGTAGTGGAGGTAGACTCGAGCCAGAGCCTGCCAAGGAACACCGGGAGCTGCTTCGATGGCTGTTTGTTAGGTGCCTATTATATGCGATCCAGAGAGAGGAACTCCACCACCCCACCCATCAAGGGTGTGAGCCCTAGGGCGACCACGACTCCAGGGAAAGCTGCTCAGTTTGACCCTGAGGCCTCAAACCAAAGCTTTCACCGCACTGGGACAGGGGTGCTCTAGCGGCTGCTCAGGTGGACACTGGACTATTTATCCTCCGTTTTCTTCTGTGTTAACAGTGAGACCTTGAACTTAACTTTGACCCGTAAGGGAGCTTCTGAATGGTTCTTGACTATCTGCTCACAGGCACGCGCGCGCACACACACACAAGTTGGGTATGGTGGCACCCACCTTTAATTCCAGAGGCAGGTGGTTCTCAGGGAGTTCGAGACCAGCCTTCTCTATTTAGCAGGTTCCAGGAAAGCCAAGGTTACACGGTGAGATCTTGTCTAAAAAAAAAAAAAAAAAAAAAAAAATCAAATCAAATCAAAAAACCAGCTGGGCAGAGGTGGCACACACCTTTAACCCCAACACTCCAGAAGCAGAGGCAGTCGGATCTCTGTGAGATCAAGGCCAGCCTGATCTACGGGAGTTCCAGGACAGATTCCAAGGCTACAGTGAAATCCTGCCTAGAGAAACAAAAACCAGTCATTCACTTGTCGATTTTTGTTGTTGAATCCTAGAAAATAAATAAAATCTTCGTGCAGCCCAAACTAGCCTTAAACTATTTTGGGTTTGTTTGTTTGTTTGTTTTGGTTTGGTTTTCTTGTCTCGCCATGTAGTGTGTAGATTTGACTGGTCTGGAACTTGATATATAGACCCTTGAACTCACGGTGATCTGCCTGCCTCAGCCTCTTAATGCTGGGATTAAAGGCAGAAACCACCATTCTCCAACCCGGGGCTCAACCTGTTACCCATCCTGTACCGCTGTGCTCAGCTCCAGCACAGTTTCTAAAGGATTTCAAAGTAGCAGTGTGGTGGGTTAAGGCTGGAAAGGTGATTAGCTTTTAAAAACTGGTTCTGCTTGCTGAGCGGTGGTGGCACACACCTTTAATCCCAGCACTTGGGAGGCAGAGGCAGGCAGATCACTATGAGTTTGAGACCAGCCTGGTCTACAGAGCAAGTCCCAGGACAGGCTCCAAAACAATACAGAGAAGTCCTGTCTACTGGTACTGTTCTTACAATACCAGCAGCTTCCCAACCCTCCACCAACACACACTTGGAACTCCAGTTCCAATGGACCCCAAGCTCTCCTCTGGCTTCCACGGGCATCTGCACGTCTACAATAGCTTAAAGTTTTAAATCTTTGGAGGATTTTAAAACACCTTCAGGAATGAGAGCATTACTGTGAAGAATATAAGCACTGAATACATTTTACAGGAAGTCAATATTTTGGTTTAGGGTTCTGTGTCCCTGTTACCACAAACTGAAACTGTTCCACTTTCCCAGAAACAGCTGTTTGGATTGACATAGTTATAAAGCTGCCTCTGCCTTCCCTGATGCACACGCAACGGCAACCTGATGGTTCTTGAGTTTTCTGTTGTTCCCCGTCTCTATCTTACAAGGGAAGGGACTTTCAAATGACCAGTCTGGCCCTGGGCTTCTGGTCCCCACTTTACCCCACTGGGGCGCCCACTCTGTTTTGTGGAATGAAGTCTAGCCCAGAGATCCGAGTGCCTATGCCTCCCGAGTGCTGGGATTGAAGGCTTGCGCCACTGCTGCCCAGCTGCATGGGTATCACTTTGCAGCCCATTTTCTGAGACGGAGTCTCTGGACAAACTTGAAGCTTGCTGCTTCAGCTAGTCTGGTGTGCTTGTTAATTGTTGGGTGTTACGTCAGCTTGACACAAGCTAGGGTCATCTGATAAGAGGAAACCTCAATTAAGAAAATGTCTCCATCAGATTTACCTCTAGCCAAAGCTGTGGGGCATTTTTTGATCAATGATTGATGGTGGAGAGTCCTGCCCACTGTGGATGGTGCCACCCCTAAGCAAGCAGTCCTGGGTTGTATAAGAAAGCAAACTGGACCAGCTACAGGCAGCAATCAAGTAAGCATGGTTCTTCTATGGCCTCTCCCTCAGATCCAGTCCCCAGGTCCCGCCCTGCTTGAGTTCCTACCCTGGATTTCCTCAATGGTGGGCTGTGATTGAGATGCGGAAGCCTAATGAGCCCTTTCCTCCCCAGGCTGCTGCCCTCCAGGTCTTCCTCTCAGCAGCAGAAAGTAAACTAGTACACCCAGCCAATCAGGGGGTGCGTCGACATCTGTGTGCCCTCCCTGATGCCCAAGTGTTGGGATGTTAGGAAAAGGCAAAAGCATCTTGTTCCAAGTGCTGCCATTCCGACTTCAGACTCCATTTTACCTGTAGGGGGAAACAAAGTTCAGGTTCCCAAGCTCTAGGGACACTGGGAACCTTGCAATAGCTGACCAACCTCCTCCTTATACCACAGGAACAGTCGCTAAGCAGCTGTGGTTCTATAGAAACATAATGCCCGTTCCCATCGGTTGGACGGCAAAGCTCGCATTGGATGCCAACTGACAGTGATGGGACACTTAAGTCCCCAATCTCTGAATTCTGATTGGTGAAAATTTTTAACTGTAACTTGGCAACAAATGTTTGTGATTGAGAGCACTTGATCCTCTTGGGGGAAGTCCTGGTTCGATTCCCAGCATCCATGTGGCAGCTCACAGCTGTTACTTCAGTTCCAGGGTGTGTGATGCCCTGTTCCAGCTTGGCTGAACACTGAGCACACAATGGTGCACATACATACATGCTGGCAAACACATTCAGACAAATATAATGTCATCAAGTAAATCTTTTTTTCTTTCCTTTTAAAAGAAAGCTGGATGCCTGTAGCACACACTTCTAATTCCAGTGATGATGAGATGGGAGGTAGAAATAGGTAGATCACAGGAAGCTCAATAGGCAGGTGGTTTAGCCTACTTGGCAAAGTTCCAAGCCAGCGTGAGACTCTGATTCATACAAAAAGTGGAAGGTTCCCAAGAAATATCACCAGAGGCTGTACTCTGACCTCTACAACACATGTGCATGCACACAAAGAACCAGTGTGAACTACTTAAGGGTGATCCCACAAACAATATAAAATATCCCCAAAGCAAAAGCATTAGGGAGTACTGTCATTCAAATGTCACACCGCCCATGCAGCAAAGGACCCACAATTTCTGCCCTGTTATCACAACTATTCCTAGGACTTTAGAACATTTACATGGGTACACATGGAGTCCATTTGACTGTGGGAGATGGGTCCAAGTTGACTCCCTGAAGCTTATGTGCAAGCCAAAGTTACATTTTAAGTTTTAATTACTGTCTTACAGATCCATGGAACAAAAATGACTGATCTGTAAGTCCCTTGCCCAAGGACAGATAGTTTCTGAAATGCTGGAGGCTACTGTTTATAGAATATAGTAGGCTATGTGTTTTTACTCCCCAAGACAAGTTTGTTTGACCCATCTATACCAGATGGGTTTGATCACATGTGGGTGGGAGATACATAGGCAGGAAATTTGTCAGGAATGCTTGCCCCTGGTTGGACCTGAAGAGAAATGTGATAAATTATGGGTTCTTCTTCTTAAGCCCTTGCCATACTTGATGCTGGGTCATTTCCCAGGAACCTGGGTATGAACCTGGCCAGAGCTTATGCACCTGGCCAGTATTAATTAAGGCTTGCTTCAAATTTGGCTTTAAACTGTGGTAGTGAGCTTAATCTCTTCTCCATTGGTGGAATTAACAGAAAATGAAAGTTTTAGATGTGTTAACGTCACCACTGTTTATAATCTGCACTGAGAGCTACATTGTAGAAAAAGGCAGGGATTCATGCACCTTCTGTAGAGTTCATGAGGGCCGTGTACTCACAGAGAAGCGCTAAGACAACCAGGGATGTTAATGTCAATGTCACTGGAGGAGATAAAACCAAACACCTACACACTATCCAGAAGACTGAGAGGGGAGGTTGTTAAGGACCTGTGACCTTTTGCTATCTGAAGGGACAGACCTCCCTCTAATTCCCCAGAATGCTTATTCTAGACTCTTCCTTCCCTAGGCCATTGCCCATCCTTCGGGGAGATGTCACATGTCCTATAGGGCCTGCTGACCTCTATGCTATCATCAGAGACCACTCTAGATTCCAGATCATATAACTGTGGGACCCACCCTCATGATCACATGCATTTTGTAAAAGAGTTTCCATGTAGTCACATCATAAACTCTATTGTACACCTGGAATTGGAATTATGAGCATTTTGTTTCCTGGAGACCCTTTTCCAAATATTGTGTTTAAATATGCCTACAACATACTGCCTGGTGTTAAGCTTCCTGAAATCTGATGGAGGCTGCAGAAGTCATCTACACAGGGCTTTCATTCTCATCTCTTTGAGTTGCTGACTTGCCAGTCTATGCAGGAGATTGATGCTGGGCAGTGGTGGCTCACACCTTTAATCCCAGCACTCTGGAGACAGAGGCAGGCGGATCTCTGTGGGTCTGAGGCCTGCCTGGTCTACAAAGCATGTTCTAGGACAGCCAGGGCTACACAGAGAAACCCTTTTTCGAAAAACTAAATCACAACAGCAAAGAAAAGGAGTAAGAAGTAGAGCCTTAGAGAAGAGAGACTTTGGAAGTGTAGAGCAGAGTGAGTATAGATGTCATAGATTTGGAGATTCTTTGTGCAGTGGCAGTTGTTATGATGTATGGGGATTAAGGGATCAAGGACACCAACTTTTTGGCCATTGATCTGTACTGAGGCCAAGCTGTAGTAACACAGCCCGAGTCTGTAGAGGAGGAGAGAAAGTGGAGGGGATTCCCATAAGCTCCAAGAGGAACCGAGAGCAGAAGCTGCCAGAGATGGGGGAGAGGAGGGGAGGGAGGGAGACTGGGGGGGGGGGCAGAAGGGATCAAGCAGGCCGAGCACTCAGCTCCCAGAGGGTGGAGGAAGCTTCAAAGGGAGGTGAGAACAGCAGCTGCCGGGCTGCAGTTTCTAGAGGGAAGAGATAAGGAAACTCACAATGTATCGGTCCAGGAAGGCACACAGAGGGAAAAAGTAGGTAACCGGGAGTGGGAAGAAACAAGGAAAAGGGTCCCAGGCTGCTGCAGGCCAGACTGCAGCTCCTGGGGAAGCGCTGAAGTGGATGAAGTGTTGCTGTGACAAGAATTTCCCCTGGGCATCCCCAAGCAGAATGGGAAACTTGACAGAGAGGAGATTGTTCCCGATCACGGAGGAAAGGCATCCCTTGTCCTTGTGACTGGAACCCAGTGGGGGGTGAGAGGAGCTTCCCTACACACAGTAAACACCGGGGCAGCTGCGGTGACACTTATCCAGAGGAGAAGGGGGAAACCACAAGCAAAGGGGGATGTGCACGTGGGCGCAGCGGCCAGACGAGTAGCAGGCTGCAGGAGCAGAGAAGCATGCAGAGCGTGGAGGGCACAGCAGGCCAGAGCCCAGACAGACAGGCACAAAGAGCAGACCAGAGACGCAGGGTTAGAAAACACGTAGAAGGAAGCAGCAGCTGGAGATGCTCGCTCTAGGATTTGGAATCCAATCGCGTGGGTGGCAGAAGCCGGCAGAAACAAATGATCAGTACATACCCCGAGAGTCAGAGCAGCAGCTTGTCCGGAGCTCCTTGGGAGGGAACTCATTTATGACCCAGGTTTCAGCACCAGATGAATAAAAGGAAAAAAAGAAGGAGGAGGAGAAAAAAAAAAAAAAAAAAAAAAAGTAAAGGCCATGACTGCTCCTAGGTATGGTGGAGAAGCAAGTTTATTGAAGACAAAGGGGAGAACATAATTAGAGGCAGAGACATTTGGGAGAGTCCAGAGTGAACACAACCAGACAGACTTAGGTCATGCGAGGAGAGAAAAAAGGAGCTGCAGACCCTGGGCTACCAGGGTAAAAGGTAGATCAAAAGGGCCAGGTACCCAAAATGGCTGGGTCATATAGGGAAGGGCAGCCCAGACCCTGGGCTGCAGAAGTTTAGGGTAGGGATGGGTATGCCATAGCCTGTAATAGGAAGGGACTGGAGAATCAGGGAGAACCTGGTGGTCAATGTCTGCTTTGATATGTTAATAAGCACCTCATTGAGCCATTTGTCCAGGATTTGTTACACACAGGACTCCAGTGTGCCAAACGCTATCATCATTCATCCATCCGCAAATATTTATTAAGTACTTAATTAAAAGTGATTTTCCATCCTCTGCTCTGGGAGTACGGCTCTGGTTTCACTCATGGAAAAATAAAAGAGTGTCTGTCTCACAGGGTCCCTGATCAAGAAAGAAAAGATGGACAATTAAAACATTTACCTATGGGATGGCCAGTGAAGACACTTGTCATCAAGCCAGACAACCTGAGTTTGGTCCTAGGGCATATGGTAGAGAGGACCAACCCCTGCAAGTTGTCCTGTGACCCTCACACAAGGTCTGTGGCATGTCTACCCACATGCACTCACAATATATGTAATACAATTTTAAGTATATCTTGCCATATGGTGATAATTACTAAGAAAGCAGAGTTAAAAGGTTTGAGCCAGATGTAGCAGTGAACAACTTTGATCCCAGCACTCAGAAGGCAAAGGCAAGTAGATCTCTGTGAGTTCAAGACCAGCCTAGTCTACAGAGTGGAGTTCCAGGACTACACAGTGAAACCATGTTACCTTCCTACCCCCAAAAGAAAAGTTTTGGAATGGGGAAGGGGAGGCCATAGAAGGAGGGGCTTTGTTTCATTTATAGTAAACATCCTCCTTAATTATACTATAACCAGAGAAAATTTAATAGCTGGATCAGAAAGAAATAGGAAGGCAGTTATGATATGGGGGGGGGGCCCAGTAAATACAAACGTTCTGAGGCAGAAATGAATGTGCTGTATCCAGATGACATCAATAGGCCGGGGAGGTAACTGGGAGGGTAGAATGGTTGCCTAGCAGGCCAAGCATTGAGAATGGGGGTGGAAACAGAGACAGGGCACAATCCTTTGTCTAGAATGCAGTGAGAAGCCCCCGAAGGATCTGAACCCACTGTAAGTTTGGTTTCAGTGGAACTGTTGTGGAGAACAAAGTCGGACCATGCCTAAGACAGTTCCTTATAAATCCGGATGAGAGGGATGGTGGCCTGGTCCTGGTCAAACAGAAGCAGTAAGGAGTTTCCGGGCTCTGGACATGTCTGTTTGGAAGCCGAGGCAAAAGGCAGGATTTGCTCATGGAAGTATGGCAAAGGAGACAAAAAGGGTTTTTTGCCGCTGCAGTGGAGATGGATCTGGGACCTCGAGAGAGCCCGGCAGGAGCAGTCTTGCAGTAGAGGGCAGTTTTGAGCCATGCTTTAAGACGGATAAGTTGAGGCTTTACCCTCTGACTCCATGTCTGCAAAACATAATAACCTCCTGAGTTTAGAACTGGGTGTAGAGCAGTAACAGCACACTTTCTTAGTGAGCTCGAGGTCCTGGGCTACTTCCCCAGCACCCAGAAAAACACTCTTGAGTTTACCACTGCCTTGATCTCAGAGAAGACAAACAGTTTTACACACAACACAACACCTGCAGCTGCAAGCCAGAGGAGATTTGAGGGGCCATAGTTTACAGAGCAGAGGCATCTTCCGAAGTTTGGAGGTTGGGGGAGAGGGTCAATAGAGACAAGTAAGAGGACATAGTTTAGATTGAAATCGGAAGGATTAACAGTCAGGGAAAGATCAATTTTAGGAATGGGAATTAGCAAACAAGAAAAGGGGCTAGAGAGATGGCCTAGCAGGCAAAAGCTTTTGCTATGAAAGCCAGAGAACCTGAGTTCAAATCCCCCAGTACCCACACAAAGCTGGCCATGGTCAAATGTGTTTGGAATCCCATAGAGATGGGAGATGAGGAAGCTCGAAGCCAAGCTAGTTCTTCAGCCACAGTGGTAAACAAAGAGACCTCGTCTCAAAGAAGCTAGAAGGTGAGACCCAACACCAAGATTGTCCTTTGACCTCTAACAGAGGTGTTGTGATGCACCCATGCTTGCAAACACACAGAGACAAATGCACACACACACACACACACACACACAGAGAGAGAGAGAGAGAGAGAGAGAGAGAGAGAGAAAGAGAGAGAGAGAAAACAAATGAGCTACTGTGATGGGGGCGGGGCATCTTGAATGACCAGAGTTGGTGCAGGGCTGTTTGACAGCTGAGTCTCTTGGTGATTGACCTTTAACTGAGCTTTTTTTCCCACGAGGTCTTGCTCTGAGTGAGCTGTCCCTGTCCCCGGTGTCTTTAGAAGGTGCTCTGCCCTGTGTGTGTTCGTTAGGGTTCTATCAACCTTGACCAGCGAGTTCTTGCCTCCAGGCTTTAAGCATCTTGTTCTTTTTAACTAGGAAGACTCCATTCTTCCAGAACCCTGCCCTGCCTGATCTACACCCACCAGACAGATTGAGTCTCTCTTCTTTGTTTCCGCAGTATCCATTGAATAGCACTTAAATAGCACTCAGAACTATCTGATTTGGTGAAGTGAAGCTTTACCACCTATCTACTCTTAGAGTTTGTCAACTATACTATTATCTCATACTTGCTTGACATTGCCAACCCTAAGCGAGTAGTCTATAGTTACCTAATTGAAACAAATGAATGAACACAGCTAGTTCTTCTGTTGATGGTGCTGTGAGCTGCATTTTGGGTTTTGATTCTGGTTCCACTCCTAGCAGAATAATCCATTAAGTATAAGTATACAGATAATATATATATATGCATGCAAGCTGGGCAGAATAATCCATTAAGTATACAGATAATATATATGCAAGCTAGGTAACTCCAGCTGGCCTCAAACTTTAAATCCTTCCGTTCAGCCTTCAAGTGCTTTGGATACAGCTTACACCACCATGCCGGATGTCATTTATTTAATTTAGAATTAAACTGTAGGAGGCTAGAGAGATGGCCTAGCAGTTAAGAACACTGGCTGCTCTTGCAGAAGACATGGGTTCAATTCCCAGCACCCACACAGTAACTTGCAGCTGCTTAACTCCTGTTCCAGGGGATCTGATGCCCTCTTCTGAGGGGCCAGGCACATGGCAAACAGACACACTTGCAGGAAAAAAAAAAAAAAAGTTCATACATTACAAATAAAGATATATAACTTTTAAAAAGAATTTAACCGCATGCGGCATGCTTTAAGCTGTCTTGGTGGAGCTTTGCTAGGACACAGACTCTGAGTTCCTCTACTTCTCTTTGGCTGCCAGTGTGTACCTGTGCCACCAGGACCCGCTCCTCTGTTCTATCTTCAAAAATATTCCAGAATCTGGGGACTGAAGAGCTGGCGCAGCAGTTGGGATGCGAGACAGACTGCTTTTCTGCTTTTCTAGGGGACCTGAGTGAATTAAGGCTAGACTTTAAATGAAAAGGAGGTAGATTAGATGCAAGAGGATCTCTGAGTTCTGAGTTCTAGGACAGTCGGGGCTACAGAGAAACCCTGTCTTGAAAACAAACAAGGAGAAATGGATCTGAGAAGATGACTCACCCGTGAACGCAGAGGACCCAGGTTCTGTTCCCAGTATCCACGTGGCAGCTCATAGCCATGAGAGCCAGGTGTAGCGGAGCAGGCCTTCAGACCCAATACCCCAGAGGCCAAGGCCAGTCTATCTCTGTGAGTTCAAGACCAGCCTGTTTTCCATGGTGGCTTTTGATTGGATCTCAATCATTTGATTACACCAATAAAGGCTCAGGAGCCAGATGCTGGGGTTAAAAATCTGCTCGTTCAGATTGTTCAGAGCAATCACCCAGCCGACCCTCCCCTGACAACATCCAAAAAAAAAAAAAAAAAAAAAAAAAAAAAGTAAAAGGCCTTTCTCCTCACCAGCTCAAACAAAACCCCTCAAACTGAATGTTACTGTGTGTCTATCTGTCCTCCTGACTCATCTTACTCTCTATGGTTTTTTTTCCTGTCAACTGGTTGTTTGATCTGCCTCTTGACCTATGGTTGACTTTATTTAATCCTATTTACAATATCCAAGCAGAAAGCTCTTGGGTTAAAGGTTTGTGCTAGGGCTGAGACACACTACAACTTGAAACAGGTTTTTCTAGTAAATAACACAATCTTGGGGTTCTCGGTGTGATACAATAGCCTGCAAAGCTACATAGTGAGTTCAAGTCTAGCCAGGGCAACACGGCGAGATGCTCTCCAAAAAAAAAAAAAAAAATCCTGCGAGATGCTCTCCAAAAAAAAAAAAAAATCCTGGATTCAATCCCTAGTAATCCTCTGCCCCCCATCAGAAAAAAAAAAAAAAAAAAAAATCCTGGATTCAATTCCTAGTACATCCTCTGCCCCCCATCAAAAAAAAAAAAAAAAATCCTGGATTCAATCCCTAGTACATCCTCTGCCCCCATCAAAAAAAAAAAAAAAAAAAAAAAAAAAAAGGAAAAAGGAAAAAGAAAAAAGAGAGGCAAAATGTATTCATTTTTGGAGTCTGCATATAATAAGTATACAAGCACTACTTTTACAATTTGTCTATAAAAAAATTATAGCAAACAAAAAAAGAAAAACAGGAATGAAAGAATAGAGAGTTAGTAGGTGCTCTGCACTCTGCTGAATTCCTGCAAGCAAGAGGCCCAAAGACAAAGTCGTATGTACTGTGTGCACACCAGGTCTCTGCAGCCATCCCTGGCCGCAGCCCTTCCATGTTCTTAGTTAAATCAATCTGAAGTTCACGCCCACTGGGTAGTGTTCTGTTTGGGCCATTTCAAAGGGAATAGCGGATATTATGACCTCATGAACATATTTACTTTGCGATAATGGAGACCTCTCTGTCCTGGATAGGGCCTATAACTGGGAAGGCCTATACCCAACTGTGATCAGAATGTGTAAACTTGCAAAAACATTCTCAACAGGAAAGAGATCAAAAGGAGATTGCATCTGTAGGATGAGGACAGGAAACAGTACACACTGTACACAGTTTGCCAACATGGGAAACGAGTGTTTCGGCTGCAGTTTAACTGTTGTACGTGTCCCCTGTTGAACTCGTTTCTGCTGTGGTGCTTTGGCGCTGTCTAGAGTAACAGGAACAGGCTCATTTTCTCTTTCAGCTGAGGAACTAAAGGGGAATCCCAGCAGAGCTGTCACAGAATACTTGAGAACTTCCTTAGGGTTCTTAATTTCGTTAGTAAACTAATTTAAGAATGGACACAAACGGAAGCCTGGAGACAATTTATTGGGTTTATAAGGAAAACTCCAGACACACCCCCAAGCCTGGAAGGAAGGAAGGAGAACAGAGAAGAGAAGGAACAAATCTCAGGTGGCTCCAGATAAGGCCTCCAGGAGGGCAGTCATAGTGGCCCATAGCCGCATGCCCTGAAGGGGAGCTGTGACAACGATAAGGAAGCCCAAAGCATTCGTTTTGTGCCTAAAAAGAAAAACAAAAATATAGACCTCAGAAAGACAAGCTGACCTGGGGGCACTGCAAGGCACCTCAGCTGTGGGGACAGCATTAGGGGGTGGGAATTCTGCACAGGAAGAACACGGTATCGTCAAATGAACCAGTCTCCCTGGGGGTGATCCGCTAGCCAAGCCCTCACCGGCCCCATTGGATTAACCCTTTAAGGAGGAGGCAAGGGTATGTCTCCACCTAGAGGTCGGTTCCATCCCTTACAGTGTGTCTGCATTGTAGTGAACAATTCTACCAGAAGGCAGGGCTGCGTCCTAATTCTGGATGTATTTTTAAGTGCTTTTTAGCAGAAGCTGAAAAGCCAGTGTTAGATGCACTGTTGTTCTAGGAAAAATATCCTCGAAACTTAACCCAGTAAAAAAAAAAAATTTAAAGGGATGGAAATAACCCAAATTGTTTTGACTTTAAAAAACAAATACAGTGGTTGGGGCTGTAGCTCAGTTGGCAGAGGGCTTGTCTAGCATGCATGTACGAGGCCCTGGGTTTGATCCTAAAGCTACATAGCCAGGTGTGGGGACCTTTGGCTACATGGTGAGTCTGAGGCCAGTCTAGGTTACTTGAGGCTCTGTGTTAAAAAAAAACAAACTAAAATAATGAAGTTGATGGTGACAAAAGCCTGTAATCCCAGAATCAAGGGGAATGATACAAGTTTGAGGCCAGCTTGGTGTGTCGTCATAGCTCCTCCCCTTTCCACCTAGCAGCTAGAGCAGAGGTGGGCATGGGGAGCATCCATGTCTTTCCTGGTACAGTTCCTGGCAGACAGCTCCTCCTCATTGGCATGGCCCTTTAACTGCAGCACAGGCCAGCTGCCATTACAGCCCACTGAGGGTGCTGTCCTGTGTGTAACACATTCTCTAGTTCCTCAGCCAGTTTGTGGACCCTGCTGTACTTGTGTGTGTCTGTGTATGGTGTGTGTGAGCTCAGATGTGGTCTCAGATGAATGTTCAAGTGATAGGTTGCACTTGTGTAGTGCAAATGATTTCAGGCCAAAGATGTCACTGAAGAGCACTTTGATTGCATGAAACGAACAATAAAAATTTGTTCACTTTCAAAAAAAGAAGACCTTTATTCTCAAGCCCTTTGATCATATTTTAATTGTGTTATTTTGGCTGGTTGATAGCTTGGCAGGTAAAGGTGTTTGCTGCTACAATGTTTTGATTCATAGGTCAACGACGTAGAAAGAAAGAACTGACTCCCTCAAGTTGTTCTGACTTCCACACACATGCCATGACATGTGCCCTGCCCCCAACACACACACACACATATACATATAGACACTCACACATATAGACACACATTCACATAGACACACACACACACACACAGAGGTTTTTTTTTTAAAGATACAGATTTACTGTGCAGCTCTGGCTGGTTTAGATCGTGCTATGTCGACCAGGCTGGCCTTGAACCCACCTGCCTCTCTGCCTTCTGAGTGCTGAAGTTAAAGGCCTCTGCTACTACTCTTAGCTTAAAGCAACATTTGCAATATTCACTGCAGCTCCTGGTCACAGCAGCTACTATCAAAGATAACGTGCTGTTGAACTAGCCCTGGTAACAAAGCCTCTCTGTAATCCCAACACTTTGGGATTGTTTGAGGATTGCCTGGAGTTCAAACATATAGCCTGGACTATATAGTGAGACCCTGTCTTCCCAAACAAGCTCCTTCCCCCACAAAAGCAAATATGGGACATAATTTAGTGACGTATTAGTCAACATCAAACTAGAAAGGAATCCTCAAACCTTTAAAGTATTATTTTCAGCGAAATAAAAGTCACAAGAGCAAGTGGTTCATGATTCTGTTTATATGGAACAGGGGCAGGAAGAATTACTATCCAATGGATCTAGCTTCAGCTTTTTAAAAAAAATGTTTTGGTGCTGGAGACCAAACTCGGGCCTCCAGTACAAGATTTACCACTTAATTACTACCTGGAACGATCTTTTAGGATCTTGAGATGAAAATGTTTCAAAGTCTTGTTGCATAGAAATGTAAACGGTACTCGTGCTGAATTTTGTGTTTACAATCCAATAGCAAATTCAGCTGGATCTGGTAGACCACGTCTGTAACCACAGAGATCTGCTTGCCTCTGCCCAGCCTCAAGTGCTGGGATTAAAGGCCTGTGCCACCAACAACGGGCTTGTAATGCAAGCTATTTCGGAGGCTGAGTGACATACCAGGACCTTGATAACCAGGCCAAGGCAAGTAAGTTGGCGAGATTTCGTTTAACAAGTAATTTAAACCAAACATGGTGCCGGTAGGTTTAAGTACACAGAAACTGAAGGTTAGTTTGAGGTCAACCGTCTGCAATCCTGGCCCCTGGGACAATAAAGCGGGATTGCCACAAACTCAAGACCGCAGCATCCTCCCCAAACAACAACAAAAACGACGACAAAGGACTCGCACTATGGTCTCCAACTTGAATTTGTTGTGTAAACCAAGCCCGGGACTCTGCCAGTAACAGGGGACGCCCCACACGTGCTTCCGCCCCGCCCACGCCACCCTTCCCCACCGCTTCCGCCCCGCCCCGCCTGCCCGAGGCCTCAGCCCCGCCTCCTTGCGAGCCCCGCCCCGCCCCGCCCGCCGCCACCGCCCACCTCCGAGTTTCCGCCAATTGCCGCCTTGGCCCCGCCCCCGCCCGCGCCTTCCTGCATCCGGGTTCATTGCCCTCGTGCTGTTTTGCAAGTATGGAGCTTCCCGGCGAGCGCGTGTCCGGCCCCACAGCTTCGCCGTCTTCTGGGCGCCGCTCGCAGGTCACGGTGTCCACGGAGCTGCTGACCGCAGGGAGCGAGGGTTCAGGAGGTGAGCGGCGGCGGAGACAGGCCGGGCTGGCGGGGCCGGGATGCCGCGGGGCCCGGGATGCCGCGGGGCCCGGGATGCTGCGGGGCCGGGATGCTGCGGGGCCCGGGATGCTGCGGGGCGGGGATGCCGCGGGGCCGGGGATGCCGCGGGGCCGGGGATGCCGCGGGGCGGGGATGCTGCGGGGCCGGGCTGGCGGGGCCCGGGATGCTGCGGGGCCCGGGATGCTGCGGGGCCCGGGATGCTGCGGGGCCCGGGATGCCGCGGGGCCCGGGATGCTGCGGGGCCGGGCTGGCGGGGCCGGGATGCTGCGGGGCCGGGATGCTGCGGGGCCGGGATGCTGCGGGGCCGGGGATGCTGCGGGGCCGGGCTGGCGGGGCCGGGATGCTGCGGGGCCGGGGACGCTGCGGGGCCGGGCTGGCGGGGGGGACACTGCAGGGAGGGCCTGGCCTGGCTGGGATGATAGGTGACAGACAATGCCATTTTTAATAACCGTGGGCACGCACTCCTTAGTTCCTTAGTTCACTTTGGTGGAGGGAGACGTGCAGGAAATCCACTCAGCATTTTAGATTGTGTGCTACAGAACAGCGTGGGTTCAGCGGGACGTGGTGGCGCACGACTTTAGTGCCAGCATTTGGGAGGCAGAGGCAGGCGGGTTTCGAGTTGGAGGCCAGGACAGCCGGAGGTGTAATACAGTGAGACCCTGTCTCTAAAACAACAAAAAAGGGGGTCAAATCCTTAGTCCGAAGTGGGGCTTTTATATAAGTTGCTTTCTCTAGGCCTCCGTTTTCACAGCAAACAGGTAGGACTACCCATAGAATTTTAAAGAATGCATAAAAGTGCTTGTGCCTGCCTGCCGCTTACTAAGTGTTGTGAAGTGATTTGAGAGGTCCCAAGTGTCTGATCCGCTGGAACTGAGGTTAGACCATGTTGGTGCTGGGAATGAAGCCCTAGTGTGTGACAGTTTCTCTATATCGGTGACCCTGAGTGGCCTGGAACTCAGATCCGCCTGCCTGCCTGAGTGCTGGAGTTAAGGTCTGTTCCACCGTGCCAGCTTTATTGTTGTTAGTAGTAGTAGTAGTAATAGTACAGGTGCCAGGTTGTTGTTGTTGCTAGTCCAGAAGGTGGAATCCGATGTACCTTTGTTGCAGATGAGTAATGGAGATGAGGTGGGTTGAACTGAGGGAGGTGGATAAGCAACATGTAGAAGAGTGTTTGCCCCTTCTCCCTCGTATCCAATGGTCCAGACTTCAGACAGTCACGGGAGCGGTTGCGATGGTCCCTCTCTCCCTGTTCTGCAATGCTGAGGGTCAACCCGGTGCTGAGTTGTACTCCTGGCTCAGCTGTATTTATGATGTAAATGGTGTGTGTGTTTTCAGGTATCTGGAACCAGTTGCTTATCAGCTCTAAGCCACATTCCAGGAAGACCTCTACTCTCCAAACAGTTCGGGTGCAGAGGAGCCCTTGTAAGTACTGCCTTTCTACTCTAAGGGAGCGCTTCCCCAATGTAGGCTAGTTAATCCTGTCTTCGTGGCTCATATCAAACTGTAGAGTCAAATATGGTAATATCGTGTAAGTCATTGTTTAAGGACTAGAATTTCTTGCCTTAATCTCTTGCCTGCAGTTTTTTTCAGAATATATATTTTTTTTCTTTTTGAAACTGAAAATAACATTACTGGCTGACTGAGATGTTCCACACCTGCAGTTGGAAAATTGTAAGGGAGATCAGCTTGGGTAGTTACAAGACTTGGTTGAAAGGCATGTATTGTTCACATGCTTTGGAATATTAAATGTGTTTATGGAGACCACCAATATTGGTTAACTTTTATTTTGATACAGTCTGGGTAGCCCCTGTGTAGTCTGTGTTGTATAGAAGTCTCAAAATTGAAGCATTCCCTTCTAAATCAAAACATTTTCTTAAATGGTGTAAGGAGGCTCTTACGATACAGAGAGTTAAGTCCTAAGCCAGGAGGTGGTGGTGCACACCTTTAATCTCAGCTCTCAGTTGGTAGAGGCAGGCAGATCTCTTGAGTTCCAGGCAAGCCAGGGCTACTTGGAGAAACCCTGTCTGGAAAAGCAATAAAAGGAAAAAAGCTACAGGTAGTAAACACTTCTTTGAAAGTAAATTTATAGGACTCCAAAGACCTTTTCCCTGAGGATTATTACACGGAGCTGCTTGTGCCCCAGCAGAGAGCTGTAGGGAGGTAGCTTTTGGGAGTTGTCACTCTTGTTCCTCTGAGTAAGCCCAGTAAACCTGCTGGCTCACCTAGTTAGTCTTTGGGGGAATCTTTGAACCCCGTCTAGGGTGAATACGTGTTACTTCATGTCTCCTAAAGGCTTCACTTCACATACCAAGCTAAACTAGAACTCTGTGTAGCTCAGGGTGGCCCTGAGCTCGTGTCCCTGCTGCCTCGGCCTCTTGAGTTACAGGATTACAAGCATCAGTTGTATGGCTCACACCTTTAGGTGGTAAATCTTGACAATCATATAACCTAATGGAGCCAGCTCTCCTCATTAATCACACTACAGCATTGCTGAATTGCACGCTCATAAGTGTGCTCCCCCTCACGGAGACGGTTGAAATAGCATTCATAAAATCATCAGTATCTGTGGAAAACAACTTTATTTTTACAAGTCCAGTTGAGATCCTTCTGCCTCAGCCTCCCCAGTGCCTTGTATTTTGGTGTGTTGCTACCACTTGAACCTGGTACTTTCTGCGGGCTGCGGCTGAGCAAGCACTATTCCCAGTCCTTTCTCTCTGTTTTGGTTTTGTTTTTTTTTGGGGGGGGTTGTTTGTTTGTTGTTGTTTTGTTTTGTGAGGGTTTCTCTGTATCCTTGGCTGTTCTGGAACTCACTCTGTAGATGAGGCTAGCCTCAAACTCTCAGAAATCCTCCTGCCTAGGCTTCCGGAGTGTTGGGATTAAAGGTGTTTGCCACCACTGCACAGCAGAATTTTTTTTTATTTTGAGATAGGGTCTCGAAGTTGCTCAGGTTGGCTCTGAATCCGCTCTGTCTCTAGGCAGGCCATGAACTTGTGACTATTTCCTGCCACAGAGCAGATAATGTGGAGGCTTGTTCAGGATGAGGGCCAGTAGTGGCCTAAGCTGAAAAGAAGGGCAGGGCATGGTGCTGTGCACCAAGGTCAAGTTAGAAATCGGTCCAATTTATGAACATTGTGAATTCTAGCCTGGGCTACATAGCAAGCCTATTTCCAAAAAGAAGGTGGTAGTGTTAACATTTTCAGCGGAAGGTGGGCAGATGTTTGCCAGGTGACAAACACATTGCAGGTAACTAAAATAGTAAAAAGTTAGAAATGAGATCCCATTAATGACCTTGAAAGCTTCTCTGTAAAGACCAGGCACTCTTAACTATTAGGTCATTCTGCCTTTGGTCACCTTGTTGAATACCAGCCTTCTAGAATTTTCTGCTTTCAAGATGGAAGAGAAACACAGAATATTTGAGTAGTAATTGCTGAACTCTGTGGTATTTGTGCTCTGAGAGTGTAGCTGACTGGTAGAGCCCTTCTTGGCCTAGCAAAAGTAAAGTTCTGGTTCATTCCCCAGCAGTCTCCCCTAACCCCATCTACGCTCCCATCCAAGGCAGCTCAGAAGCAGATGGACCTTAAGAGTTGAGGGGTCTATTGTTGCTCTGCTCTGCAGTGTTTTACTAGGAGTTGTGGAGTCTGGAATGTACTAATCTGTTTTCATGCTATGTTTGCTCTTCACAGTGTTAGACCAAGTTCAGGCCTTTCTCCCACAAATGGCCCAGGCAAATGAAAAACTGCAAAAGGAAATGGCAGTTGCTGCAGCTGATCACTTCAATATTGAAAATATTGATGGGACATCCGGAAATATCATACAGATGGTATCTGTGCCCTGTTTGTTTCGTGTGATGGAATTAGTGCATTTGTCACTAAAACAGGGAAGGAAGGATGTTTTGAAGGTAGCAGGTAGGATTTAGCCTGCTGGTTATAATTTACTGGCCCTTGCTCAGAAATGTAAATTTCTTTAAAGCGAGATGTGGGGTGTTTTTTGAGAGAGTGGGGTTTGGGGGCGGGCGGGCCTTACGTGTAGCCCAGTGGGCTTCGTTGTCTGTCCTGTCTGTCTCCCCAGTATTGTAGATGTGTCACTGTGGCCAGCGTTTGCATTTCTTAAGTCTAAAGTGTCCAGTGTGGTGCCCAACTGTGGTCCAGTGGGTCCCCACCTGCTTAGGATCGTTGGAGAACAGGTATTCACATTACGATTCCAATAGTAGCAAAATTACAGTCATGGAGTGGTAGTGAAAGTAATTTTTTCCCCCTTGGGGGGGCCGCCACAACATGAGCTGAATTAAAAGGTCACCGTAGCATTAGGAAGGTTGAGAACCACTGCTCCGTTTTTGTTCAGAGAATGCTGTTGAGTATGTACGAGTAGGAAGAGCCTTTTTTTTTTTTTTTTTTTTTTTTTTTTTTTTTAAATTTTGTGTGCATGTATGTCTGTGTGAGGGTGTCATATCCCCTGGAGTTACAGACAGTTGTGAGGCACTGTGTGGTTGCCGGGAATTAAACCCAGGTCCTCAGAAAGAGCAGCCGCTGAGCCATCTCTGCAGCCCAGGAAGAGCCTTTTCAAAGGCATAAGTAAAATAAGTCCTTCAGGTTGATGCTGACTTTGCTCTGTGATACATTCTGGCCCCTGAACACGTGAACATGCCATTGTGTTAAGCACACAGCCAGCCTGTGCTCCAGAATTTGTACTGAACAGTGGTAGCTCCCTCTGTTGGGTTTATTTAAGAGTTAATATTTTTTGTGTGCATGTTAGTATGTGGGTGCCCATGGGGGCTGAAGAACCAGAGCACTGTTAGACTTCCTGACGCTGGAGTTGAGGGGGTGTGAGCCACTTGGTAATGGGTGTTGGGAACTGAACTGGGGTCCTCTGGAAAAGCAGAGAGCCCTGTTGCCCCTCTTGAGCCATCCCTGCAGCCAGCCATGTTGCTGTATTAGAACATGTTACAGAAACGTGCTGAAGTAGATTTCTCACCTTGACATTTTTTACAGGATGTGGCCTTATTTGAGATGAATCAGTCAGATTCCAAAGAAGAGGGGAGCTCAGAAGAGAGCTCACAGGACGGCTCTGAGAACAGCTCAGAGTCCGACGATGAGGACTGCATCCCCTCCGAAGTCACCATAGACAACTTGAAGCTTCCACATGCAGAAGATGGCAGAGGCAAGATTGAAGTTTTAGACAGTCCTGCAAGTAAGAAGAAGTGAGGGGGATCAGCGCAGAGACGCGGGCGCCCTCCTCCTGTGCCTTTGTGGGGAGGGGCCTCCCGGCTGTCAGGAATAAACTTGATGAGCCTGGGTGTCTTCTGAGTAGAAAGTGCTGAGAGCAGAGAGGTAGTGCCCTGGGATTCTGATAAGTGAAAAGCGGAAGAAGAACCTGGATTGGTTGCCTGCAGGCATTTGTTCAAGGTGACGTGGTCTGCATAGTGGCCGGTGACTCGGTGAAGCTCATCTGTTGTGAAGCTAAAGCAAGGCTATTGGTTATGAAATTCCCACTTCTAAATTAGGTACCAAGGCAGGTTGCAGTCTGTTGTATGGGAACCGGGTACCGGAAAACAGGCCAGGATAATGGCGCTCTGCCATTTAAGCTGTGATGATGGCTATATTTTATTCAAGGAAATCAAAACTGCCTCTTAAAGATTCATATGGTGCAGCATTCAAGACCAGTAAGGGCAGGCTGATCTTTGCTCTTACTGTAAAGAGGTTTAATGTTTACAAATCTCTGTGCTATATCACTGTTGCTGTATAAATATGAATTCATGTAAACATTGTCTTTGAATTGGAATGGTACCGACAGCCTGAAGGATGACTTCAGTTCTCCCGTAGGTTAGCTTTCAGAGTGCTGGGTGGTTTGAGTAGCTCTTCTGACTCACCAGGCGGGATTGTTTTATCACGGCTAGCAGATGCCAGAGGTGGGAGGGGGAGCCATGCCCCCAGGAGGCTTTGAGTATAGGACCACGCCCCTGTTACCTGGTGATGTGCTGGAGCTTACATCCTTGTCTCCTCTGAGCCAGGGTCTCTGGGTGGTCCCCTTGGCAGCTGATGCTCCATGGTAAGACAGGTTAGGGTATTAGGCCTGGACCTGGTTTCCTACCCTCCAGCTCTTACCACCTTCCTGGAACTTCTTCCCTGAGCCTTAGAAAGAAGAGGTGGATGCTCCCCCCCCCCCCCAAGAACTGAACCATTGGGCTGCTGTGCCACACAAGGAAAGACGATAGCCGTGGATACATACTCCTAAAGTGATTCAAGCCATCAGAAGGTTGCTGTGCCAACACAGGAGAGACCACAGCCATGGAGGCATACTCCTGAAGTGACACAGGCTGTCAGAAGGGCTGCTGTGCCAACGTAGGAGAGACTATACCCATGGGCACACTCTAAAATGATACAGGCTGTCAGAAGGGCGCATGCCTCCATGGTATTGACCTAAGCCAGTAGTCAAAAACACCCTGCAGGTCTGTATAAGTATCATGTATGCAGTGACTGCATACAGATGTGAGTATACCTGTATATATACCCAGAGCCAGTCTGTAGCCCGTGACTTAAGAAACGTGTGTGGGTGTGGTTCAGAATTTGGCAATAAACGTAGACCTGGGGCTTTGCTTATGTTGCTGATATAGGCCCCTGCTTAGGGACTAAATACCTGAGTGTTCCTGTGACAAACACAATGGCTTCACATCTGGGTGAGTGCCAAGCTACAAAGCCATGGCATTCTCTTTTGGGGCAGTGACCTTCCAGGGGCAGGGTTTCTCTGTGTGGCATTAGCTGTCCTGGAACTAGCTCTTGTAAACCAGGCTGGCCACGTACTCAGATCTGCCTGCCTCTGCCTCCTGAGTGCTAGGATTAAAGGCGTGCGCCACTACTGCTTGGCTGAGTAAAACATTCTTGTTACCATGTTACAGGAAAACAAAGGTCATATGCAGTTCTTAAACTGGACATGGTCCCACTAGCAAAGAGACACTGAGCGCTGTATTTGAGAAGCTTATATGTAATCATATAGGGAAGGCATGTTGGAGACTAACACGTTCCTGCCAGGGCATACTCACAGTCTCAGCTCGAAGAGGAAGGTGGCACATGACTGACAGCTCAGAGAGGGGCTTGGAGTGGCTCCAGATGTGTTCTCCCATAAATACAAATGTTACTGTTTACCTGTAGTACCCTTTTGCAACTCTTACCATGTACCAACCAATTGTAGTGTGTCTCATTCTGTCTAAGCCCAATGCAAATGCCCACTTTGGGGTTAGGTCTGATTTCATGATTCCCAGAAGGTAGCGTTTGTGCCCAGTTGTGGTCCCTTCTCTACAAGAAGCACATACATGTTTAAAACGAGGCAGAGTGGGGCTGGGCTTTTAAGACCTTAAAGCCCAGCCCTGGTGACACTTTCCAAGAAGGCCTCAGCTCCTAATGGTTCCGCCCACAAAGGGCCAATTTAAAGCGCAGTCATTAATTGGGTACATACATGTTTAGCAAAGCAGTGGTGGTAGTCTTGTCGTTTGGGTGTACAGTTTTTTTCAGCTCCAGGTTTCTGACCAGAGAGTTCTAAACATGAGGGGACTGTACATAAAGCTGGAAGAATGTATACTGTCCCTGTGCTGAACATGCTGTTGCGGGTGTGCACGCAGATAGTAGACTGTGGGTCCACAGCCAAGGGAGGCTGGAGGATGGGCTCCCCCTGGTGGCCTGACAGCTAACCACTGGGAATGGGCAGTGTATCCTGGTTTAAGCCCAGGTCAGACTGTTGGTGTCTTCAGAAGTCAGGGAAGACCACTTATCTCTGAAGCACCCAAGTATCGCCAGAAGCTACAGTGTGGGGTCCATCTTCATGGCCAACAACTCCTAGGAAGGCAGACCACTATCGGAGTTTTTATTTAACAGCCTTGTGCTGTCTTTAAACATCAGCTGCCATTGAAATATTTGTGCCACCTCTGTGGTCTAATTTTGTAGACCTTAGAGACTTGACAGAAAGCTCTCCACCATCCCTTCTCAGACATGCTGGTTTTACCATCAGCAAAGCGGACCCCAGCAGTTGCTCCAGTACTGTGGGTATTGATTGGGATTACACCCCTCTGTGACAGGTCTGTGAAACCCACTGAAACTGTCAGGTGGGGTAGGCCTCAGGACCAGTTACCTTTAAGGTAAACATTGGGACAGTAGGCACACAGGATCGTGTTGGGGGAGGTGGAGGGAGGTTGACGTGCAGATGATCAAGATGGATTGTTTACATGTATGGAATTGCCAAAAAAATAAATTCTATTTTTGAAAAAAAAAAACATGTAAAGCATTTGGTGGTACATTTCTGTAGTCTTAGCACTGAGACTGAGGCAGGAGGATTGAGAATTAAGGCCAGCCTGGGTTGCACAGCATGACTGTGTCTGAAAACTACATTTTGGGGTTTTGGTGCAAGCAGATGTCGTGTAGAAAACTTGGTTATCTTGAGCAAGCAAGTGTTTTGTACAGAAGTGGAACCAGCTGTTAGTCATGTGACCTGCTGTCTTGCACAAACAGCAGAGGCAGTTAAAATTTTACAAGGCCTAGGCACTTTGAAGAACAGCCTGAATGCTACAGTTGTTCCATCTTAGGCCAGTTAGCTGACAACGTTTCCACAGCTAGAGGCTTACAAGCGGAAGATGGTTTTTGCTTTATTCAGTAGTTTCAAGACGTTGAGCATAATGTTAGCCATCACAACATGTAACTGTACAACTGTCGGGGTCATGTACTGAAGTCCTGTAGAAGGATACAGTAACTATAATTGGCAGTTTGTCACACCAGAGGCCCCGCTAAAGGAACAAGCACCCGGAGTCTCTTACAGAGAAGTCGGGTAAAATCATCGTCATGAGTCTGATGACAGTGTCTGGCCACTATAAGGATGCAGGCATCATGCTGCCCCACCCCCTACAGTGGGCAGGATACACACACCACCACTCAGGTAGACACTTAGCTCAGAAGGCCTTGTGTTGCGTGACCACTATGTCATGCATTACGTGGTGGCGTAAGGACCCTGTACGCATGTGCAAGCTTTCCCTTTTAAGCCAGCACTTCCCACCTGTCTGCCCCTTCTTCCTCTTCCCTTCCAGCTCTGTTCCCCCTTGGCCAACACCTCCCCTGCCCCTCTTTGCTCCCCAATAAACTCCACGTGGGTTTTATTGATTTGTGGTTCGTGTTTCATTGCCCACAGCTGCAGCAGAACAATAACATCTGGTGCTGTGGAACCCCCCTCGTGCTCGGATGTAAAGGAATAAAATCATAAGGGCCTTATACTAGGATGTCTTCATGTTTAATAGCATAATTGAGAAACATCCCCTCCCCCATATAAGCCTGAAATCAGAAAGGACAAAGGAAAACCTCACGAAGGAAACTTTAAAAGTCTAGAAAACCCAGGGTAAACATTTGAAACTTGGAACAGTGAGGGTCCTAAATACACCATGGTCTATCCAAAAAAATCATCGAAAATGTCGCGTGTCAGAGATGGGGACCATTCGTGGGGAGTGATTGATGCTGCGCCTTCTGTCTGTTCTCTCAGCTCCAAAGGTGTTCTCGGTGCTTACAGAATTGGTAGAGGACACTGGCTGCTTCTCACTGAGTTCTTCTCATATTGGCCACTACCCTTAAGTGCCATCCCTCACTTATGTTTGCAAGCCCTTCTTACAATTTTCATGTTTGTGTAGTTTACTGTGTGGTAGTTACACTGTTTTTTTTTTTTTTTTTCCTTTAAAATGCTATGTGAAGTGAACCAAACATTTACAGTGTGTATGCAAAATCGTCATGGTAAATAAATGCTCCAAATGTTTAAGTGTGTGTCCGCTGTGGTAATTTTAACTAGCTTGCATGTATTGCTGTATGACCACCGCAGTGGTGAGGCCCTCTGTGTCTCTCAGTGTCTGGTACAGGGCCCAATTCGGAATATATAGTGACAGCAGAGTCTCTTCTCTCATTTTGTTGTGTCAGTAATGGACTTGAGCTTAAACTTCGTTTCATTTCCTGGTTAAATGGTTCTGAAGGAAACAGGATGTATTTAATACTAGCAGACCCTCTAACCTGTGGGTTCCCTCCATCATCACAGAAGGGCCGCGTCCGTCAGTGGTTTGGGCAGGTGTACGTGAGGGGACTTCCCAGACAGAAGTGCAGAGAAACTACATCCCGGGTTGACCTGAAGTTACAATGGCCATCCTGCCTCAGCCTCCTGGGCCTGGTGTTACAGACGCGAGCCGCTGTGTCTAGCACTTTCCATTGCACGGCAATTGTTGGTGTTCTGCTGTGTCTACTGTGTCATACACTATGTGAGGTGATGGGTGGGAAGAGTAGTCCAAGCGTTGATGATTGACAAGTGTAGGAAGTTCGTGAATCCATCGGTTAAACGTAACTGATTTATGAGCCTTCGAGGAAGTTCACTCACCTAGTCAGTTAACACTATTTTTAAAGTAGTGATGGGAAGGAAGACTTAAATTTAACTGACTATGCCCGGTGTTGGTGGCGTATGCCTTTATCCCAGCACTGGGAAGGCAGAGGCAGGTGGATCTCTGTGAGTTCGAGGCCAGCCTGGTCTACAGAGCTAGTTCCAGGACAGGCTCCAAAGCAATACCTGTCTCGAAAAATCTTTAAGCATTTACATACATAGTGAAGCCTAGTGCTTTTCTTACTGCATAGAGTCCTTGTCATGAGGGTTTGAGGAAGGTACTGCTACCCCTGTTTACACATAAGGAAGCCAGAGCTCATAGAGGCTGGATGGTTTTCCCCAAGCCGCATAGTAAGACAGTATAACATGACTACTATTGGCCATCACATGCTGTTTACCAGGATTTCAACTATGGGACCAAAGATGATGTCGATAAATTTGGTGCCCTCAGAATGTAACTTTGTACCAAGTAGGTAGAGCTGGAAGAAATGCTCATGGGCTGCTCGTCTGTCACAGTGGGTTACACAATAGTCAAAGGCACAAAGATCAGTCTTCAAAGAACAGGGAAAAGGACAGCCATCACATTCTGTGTGGGTGAGAAATAGTTACCAGTATGTGTGGCTCAGGGGTCAGATACCCAGAAATCCTAAATGCATCTGTGTGTTTTAGCTGAGCGAGGTCAGTGTGTTCGAGATGGATGTCCTTGAAGAAATAGTCCTTCCGGGCAGAGAGCAGGATGTGACACTGTAGAAATACACACAATACCCAATGCTGTTCAGACCTAACAGAGGTAAGTCACTTGGTGATAGAAGTTGTCCTAGGGCTGGACATTGGTGGCACACACCTTTAATCCCAGCACTCGGGAGGCAGAGGCAGGTGGATCTCTGTGAGTTTGAGGCCAGCCTGGTCTACACAGTGAGTTACAGGACAGGCTCCAAAGCAATATAGATAAACCCTGTCTTAAACAAACAAACAAAAATTACTGAGGCCCTCAGACAAATGCATAAATGCATGCTCACACGAGTAGCCCAACTCCCTTCTTGGTCCTTGTGTATGTATATTTCCGTAGTTCACAGATGGTTCCTCCTCCCTCAGCTTGTGAGGGGCTGAGCAGCGCGGGCTGTTTGCCTAAGCCTTCCTGATGCTGGTGATGCTCTAATACTCAAGTGTCACTGTTTTGGTTTTGAGGTATTCATTCAGGGCTTCCTCACCTGGAGAAGAGAAGAGTAGCCAGTAGAACATGCACAAAGATGGGTGAAGATTTGTTGCCTAGGCCATTGCTCCTCGGGGGTCACACAAATCATCCCGGGGCCTTGCGGACTTGCAGGTGAATTGAGTTAAGCTAGGGGAAGACACATTAGGCGTCTCCAGCAATCCTCAGTGCACATGCTAATGGGCCACAGACCAAGCTGATTAGTAGGGACTTAGTTAGCAAGGATTGACATATTGGTTGGCAAGCTTTAGCCCTAGCCTTCCATCTGTTTCTCCATTTTGCAATCCTGTAACTAGGGTGCTGTCTGTTCAGTCGCATTAAATAAAGCAGAGTTGAGTACAGGGAGGAAAGCTTGGTGACACTGACTTTCAACTTACTGGGAAGAGAAAGGAAGCAGTGTCCTTTGCTGGGTAGACAAGCGGTCACTACATAGGCCAGGGGCAGAGTGTCACAAGAGACAAATGAACACAGTAGACGAGACTGTCAAACTCGTCCCCTCCTTATAGTGACCCAGGGAGAATTGCAGACTTGTCCCCAGCCCGCTCCAAAGCAATTGGAGCAGACATCTCTATTTTTTAAAGGTTCTAGATGATTGCAACCCAAAGCATAGCCAAAATTGAGACTACACTGAACTAAGGGGCTTTCGAACTTGCGGGAACCACCAGGCAAACTGTAGTGTCTTCTAGTAAAACAAGCCTTTGGCTGTCAGTTACACTGTCAGAGAACAAGCAGAAATGGTTGCTCCTATAGCAAAAATTTCCCAAGAAAACCTCCGACTGTGTTTTAGACCCAAGACCCCTTTTTGTTCTTGTGAATACAGTGTCAGAAAGTGTTAAGAAAGAGAATGTAAGATCCCATATGGGCCAGATTTGCAGGTAAACTTCAGCAAATCAAATACTTTACACTTCAGGTTATTTTGAGACTCACATAGCCTCCTATTTGCTGTTTGGCCAACAATGCTGTTGAACTGATCATCCTGTCTCATAGCCTGAGATCCTAGCACATGTCTGCTGGGTCCAGCATGAGGGCCCAGCACAGCTCCAGCATCCAGTCAGGACAACCACTGACCGTGAAATGTGTCAGGCATTGTCCATACTCTGCCCTACATGCCCAACAGTCCCTGTTTATCTCAAGGACTCTGCAAGACTCAGCTTAGAGAAAGGACCAACTCCAGAGCTACTTCAATCCCTAAACTGTCTTCTTGGTTCCACTGAGTTCAACAAAACTAAACCAATTTCATACGGAGAGATTTGGGGAGGGGGACGCTGCAGGCAGTGACACATGCCTTTGATTTCACATGCCTTTGATCCCAGCACTCGGGGAGGGGGGGAACAGGTGGATCCCAGTGAGATCCAAGACCAGCCTGGTCTACAAATCAAGTTCCAGGACAGTCAGGAATATTACACAGAGAAATCCTGCCTGGGGAAAAAAAAAAAAAAAAAAAAAAAAAAAAAAAAAAAAGACAACCCAACACATTTTAGCTAAAACATTTTACCCAGGAAATTGCCAAGTTCCATGACCTGTGTTTAATCTCCAGGACCCCCAGGTGAAGGGAGAGAGCTAGATAGGACAATTGTCCTCTGAGCACAACTTGTATGACATGGCACACTTACACATGCACCTAAACACATATTTGAAGTTGTCTTAAAAATGTATTTAATGGTTTTAAAATGCCAGTGTCCTTTGTGAGCTGCTGTGTAGAAGATGCAGTAACGGGGTGTTTGTTGCCCGGGGCTGTGTGTGTGTGTGTGTGGTGATGGATGCATAGAGACAAACAAGTCACACTCACCTAAGTCTTTCCCGAAGCCAGACTGCTTCACACCGCCGAAAGGCGCCGCCACGTCCGTCTTGTTGTAGGTGTTGATGAAAACTGTTCCCGCCTCTAGCTTGTCACTCACATACATGGCTTTGTTGATGTCTCTCGTGAAAACCCCAGACGCCAAACCATACTCGGTGTTGTTTGCTCTACGCAGCACTCCATCAATGTCCCTGTAAGATGTTTCCAGAGGCAGAAAACATCATTAAAACTACAGTGAAGGGGCTGGAGAGATGGCTCAGTGGTCAAGAGCACTGGCCGCTCTTCCACAGGTCCAGAGTTCAATTCCCAGCACCCACATGGTAGCTCACAACCATCTATAATGAGATCTGGTGCCCTCTTCTGGCCGTGAGGCATACTTGCAGGAAGAACACTGTATAAATTATATATATATGTATTTTTTTAAGTTTGTTTTTGCATGTTAAAACAGGAAAACTTCCCTGGAACCTGCTTAGACTTTTTGTTAATGAAATACTCCAGGCCAACCCTAAAAAAAAAAAAAACTGCATGAGACATTATAACCAAGAGTGTTCCACTCTTCACACATGCCGTGGAGTGTCTTTCCATGTGACCAGCATCATCTGTTTAGTCTTCAAGGATCATTTGTGAGCTTCCTCTCCCTGGTTTTCAGAGCATGTCTCCTGTGTGCACCCCTCTTCAGATCTGTACAGATCTAAAGCTCTCCGGGGTTGTGATCCCCCCCAAACCCTTGCCAGATCTCAGCAGTCATCTGTCACTTTAGCTTTTGAGACGGGGCCTCTCGTTGGCTGGATTGGCTTGTCTGCCTGACAGATCCTCCTGCCCCTGTCTCCCTGTGCCCTGTTTGCATGTGCATGCCACACACCTCCCTCTTAAGTGGGTGCTGAGATCTGCTCTCAGGACTTCATGTTTACCTGGCAATCACGTTACCCACGGAGCCGTCTCCCCGGCCCCCAGGGGCTTCTAACTAATTAACCAGTTGACGTATTCCTAGGGTGGAGAATTGCATGTGTATTGGCTGCATGGTCTTTGTACAGCCCAAGACAGAGAAGGTCTCTAGCTGAAACCCACGCACGTTACACAGTGTGCCTAAGGAACATGCATACCCATCTTGAAATTTAGAAATGACCATGATAGGCCCGAAGGATTCCTCTTTGGCAAGGTACATGTGGTCCTCAACATCTGTGAACACAGTTGGTTCCATGAAGAAGCCTGTGAGGAGAAACCAAAGCATCAGTCACAGGTAAGATCGTTTTCATCCCCAGCTCACTCATATAGCTCCAGCCCCCACCCCAGGCTTAGCTCATCACGAGCGGAGCCATCATCCTCTATGTTAACCTACCTGGCTACTCCTTTTTTTTTTTTTAATGTCTTTATTATGAAAACTTCAAGGTTGTAAAAGTAGAGCATGTGCTTAATAAATATTCGTATCTCACCATCTTTGATTTGTTATTTTCCCCACTGACGTGGCTTAAAACAAGACCCAGACTCCATTTTTCACTGCCAAGCATTTCAGGGCAAGCCAGGCAAAAGAAAAGGCATTTAAAAAACGTAACCACAATGGAGATTAACTCTCATGACATTGTCGCATGCTTTATTTGTGTTTGTATTTCACTTTCAATGTTTGATAGTTACTACCCTCTTTGATTTAATTAAGATTGAAATCCACAGGTGCATTTGACTGTTTAATTTCTCACTCGCCTTTTCCTTTGCTAGTTCCTCCTCTGTTCTGTTCTGTTCTGCTGAGACAATACCTCCCTGTTGTTCAAGGTTGCCTGGAACTTGCTATGTAGACCAGGCTGGTCTTGAACTTCCACTCTGCCTCAGCTTCCCACGTGTTGGGGTTAAGGTGTATGCCATTTTTAATTTGCCGTTGCTTGTTGGGTGATTTTGTTTATCTGTATGGTATATCCCTTTAAAGAAAATAATTGGGGCCTGGAGAGATGGCTCAGTGGTTAAGAGCACTTGCTCTTCCAGAGTACCCGGGTTTGACTCCCAGCACCCACAAGGCAGCTCACAGCCATCTGGAGCTACAGCCCCAGGGGATCCAGCCCCTCTCCTGAGTGTCACAGGCACCAGGCAAGCACGTGATACACAGACACACATACAGGTAAAACACCCACACGTGTAAAATAAAAATGGTAAGTCTTTTTAAAGAATAATATTTTATGCTTGCATGTATGCACACCATTTGCTTGCTTGCTGCCCACAGAGACCAGGTGAACTCTGCCGGAACCAGAGTTACTGTCGTGAGCTGTCCAGTGGGTACTGAGAACCTAACTGCGTCTTCTGCAAGAACATCCAGTGCTGTCAATGTAAATCCCCGACCCATCTCTTCAGCTCCCACTGCCTTGATCTAACAACAACAGCCTCCGTGCACCACCATACTCTCGCGGAATCAGTGATTTTATCTGTTAGAGAAATGAAAGACAGTGATTCTGTAATCTTTACTGGCTTCTAATTTTAAATACTGGTAATTACAAGGAAAATGAAAGTATCCTGTGTTTCCTGGACGAACTGAATCGCCTGAAGACTGAGTAGGTGGTACAGGGACATTTTCACAGAAGAATCCTTGCAAATAACAAAACAAAAAAGCTGCACGCCTTTAATCCCAGCACTCAGGAGGCAGAGGCAGATGGATCTCTATGAGGTTGAGGCCAGTTTGGTCTTCAGAATGAGTTCCAGGATTGCCAAGGATGCACAAAGAAACCTTATCTCAAAACAACAACAACAAAAAAAGACCCAGCAGGATAAAGATACGTTTTTGGGTCATAATTACCACTATTGGTTTGGATTGATGGCTCAGTGATTAGGAGCGTGGTTTGCTCTAGTAGTGAACTCAAATTTGGTTCACAACACTCAAATCTGGTGGCTCATAACTACCTGTAACCAGCTCCAGAGGAAATGATGGATCTGGATTCTCTGGGTACCTGTAGTCACACACACACACACACACACACACACACACACAGAGTACATACATACATATATACATACACTACACATGCACATATTCACATGTACACACACGCACATGCGCACACATACATACACAGAGTACATACATATATACATATACCACACACATGCACACATTCACACGTACACACATATACATGCACACACCCTACGCACACACATATACATACTCCACACACATTCACATGTACACACACAAACATACATACACTCACACCCTGTACACACACACATATACGTACACCACACACATGCACACACACATACACATTCATACGTACACACACACATTCATACGTACACACACACATGCACACACACATTCATACGTACACACACACACACATTCATACGTACACACACACACACATTCATACGTACACCACTCTTCTGCAGGGATAGACTCAAACAGAAGTCATTGCCATCCATTCTGGCTTTGGGGTGGGGCCGGGGACCGGCACTTCCCTAGAGGAGCTCTTACCTGACCGCTGCACCTGCTTTCCTCCGTATACCAGAGTGGCCCCTTCCTTCACCCCGGTTTCACAGTACTGCAGCAGCTTTTCCAGATGGGATTTGTGGTTTTGGGGCCCATGGTCCGTAGATCTGTCCAGCGGGTCACCGATCTTCATCTTTTTAATCTCTTCCACCTGTGGATTACCCAGGCCACAAAGCACAGTCACTGTTAGTGGTGACAGTGGATCCCTGGCCGAGTCTGTGTGGCACATGGTGCACTAAGCAGTTGCCAGACACCCTCACACACAAGCACACCCTCTGGGTGCTGGCTCTTTACAGCTGCGCTGGAAATGAGCCTTCACTATTTCCATGTTACAGAAGGAGAAACTGAGGCCCCGCAGGGGTGAAGTGGTCTGCCTGTCACACACACTACATCATGGCTGGGTTTCTCCGTAGCTTTAGGAGGCTGTTGTGGAACTCACCCTGTTGGTCTTGATCTTACAAAGCTCCACCTGCCTCTGCCTCCCGAGTGAGCCACCACCGCCCGGCTGAGGCCAATTTCCTTAAGTACTGTTTTCTAACAATATAAGCCCGGGTCTGTGTATCCAAATCCTGAATGTGAACCCATTAAGAGCAAACTAACATTCTGAGATTTTCATTAACATGTCACCTTAGACTCTTGATGACAAAAGAATTTCTAGTGAGTTTCCCTTCTTAAATACGGTAGAGTGCCCTTGTGGGACTCTTACGAGATCGGCACGCCAGAAGAATTGCTGGAATGGTTTTGGTTTCCTCTTTTGAGACAGGTTTCACCTTGGCCTGGAGCTTCCTGTCAGTATAGGCTGTTTGGCCAAACAAGTCCAGGCATATGCTTATCTCTTCTTCACTGGGATTACGTGTGTGTGTGCATGTGTGTGTGTGCATGCGTGTGTGAGTGTGTGTGCTTGTGTGTGTATGGTGTGTGTGTGCATGTGTGTGTGCGTGTGCGCGCATGTGTGTGTGCATGTGTGTGTGCGTGTGCAAGTGTGTTGGAACACAGGGCCATATGCATGCTAAGGACTCATCCTATCACAGAACCCTGCACCCCCAGCCAGCTCTGCTTTCACAATACTGCTATTGCTCCCCTCACATCTGAGGGTCATGACTAATCCCAGAAAAGTACTTTTGAAGGAAACTGTCCGTGTAGGACCTGCAGCGGATCTGAAGATGCCTTACCACTCTGGTCACAAATCCATCGTGGATGGACTCTTCCACAAACAGCCGTCCAGCCGCTATGCAGTTCTCTCCCTTATTGAAAAACACTGCGCCCATGCCCTTCAGCAGCAGAAGAGAGAGCCACGTTAGCATTGCTCAAGTCAAGCCTGCGTCCAGTTACACAGAGAGCGTGGCACTTCAGCTATGAACGTGTTTATATGGAAACAAGAGGCCGACACATTTATGTTTCCCTTCGTTGCTCTCCAATTTTAACTCTTTTTAAAGGACACAGTCTCTCACTTTTTAGCCAGAATGGGCGACTAATGACCTTCAGTGGCTCCTGTCTCCAGCGGGGACTGCAGGCACACACTGTCCCCTACCTGACTTCTTATGTGGGTGCTGGGATTCCTAATGCTGGTCCTCACGCTTGCTGTTACTGACTGAGCCGTCCCGGGCCCCACGTGTATGAATGCAGTGCACACAGTTCTTGCATGGTGGGAGCCTGGGCTCCCTAGCTGTGGCCTTAGGGGGAAATGGCTCTTTACCCGATCACTATACACTGGTTGTCTTCTTGTTTATAGTTTTTTCACCCTTCATTCATCTGACACAGCCAAGCATGTAAGATTGGAGGGGGAGGGCGCCACCGGAGAGCTGGCTTAGCAGCTGAGAGCATGTGTTTCTTTGGCAGAGGACCCAGGTTCAGTTCTCAGCACACACACCACACACATGCTACACACACATGCCTACAAGACACCCATATGTGTAAAAAATTCTCTTTAAAAAAATATAACAGTAGGGGCTGGACAGTTGGCTCAGTGGTTAAGAGCGCTTGTTGCTGTTGCATAGGACCCTGGTTCAATTCCCGGCACCCTCATGGAGGCTCTCCATCTCCTCAGGCGCCAAGCACGCATGTGGTGTACATGCACGCAAAAACAGTTATACACACAAAATAAAACAAATCTTTACAAATAACATGACAGTAAGGTAATAGAACAAATTCCCCCTTACACTTTTCTCTGGAATGTTCTGGAAAGGCTCTCAGGGGAGTCTTGACCTTGGTATCAGTCAGTGTCCCCTGTTGCTGTCTGTCACTGGGTCTCCAGACACAAAATAGACCCAAAGGAGCACATGGGTGCCTCCTTCACTGCAGACCCCTCCACTGTTTTGGGGCCCTTGCCCAGTGGGGTTTGGCTGAGCCTGCTCATTCAGATTACAGTGTGTGGTGGGGGGAGTGGGCAGAGACTGCTCAGCGCCGAGCTTGAAAGCCACAACTCGCCACCAGAGCCAGTCACTGTCAGGCTCAGCACCCTCAGGCCGACTCCCCTGTCTCAGACATGAAGAGAGGACCCAGCCACTTTATTCGACATGAGAAACGTAATTGAGCGTCTTGTCTTATTTAAAATACGCATCCATGCTTTGATGTAGTTTAAATCCCTTGGGTCACAGAAGTAGTAGGAGACTCTGTGCCTCCTCACCTAGCATCACCCATGATGGTGCATTAAGAGGAAACCAAGAAAGAGATTGCTGCCAAGTTCTGTGTTTTTAGGGAATGGCATGTCCCTATGTCCGTCCTGGTTCTGAACTTCCAGCCTCAGATGATCCTCCTGCCCAGCTTCTTGAGTAACTAGTACTATAGGTATATGTCACTCACTAAGGTCAGCTGCTAACTACTCTTGAGTGAGCTATGGATCGATTGCTTGCTTTTAGACAGTCTGTAGCCCAGGGCAGCCTTGACTTTAATATGAAGCAGAGAATGACTTTGAACTTCTGATTCTTTTGTCTCTCCGTTAAGTGCAGGGGTTGTATAGACGAATACCACCATGCCCAGCATACGTGCTGGGACTCAACCCCCGAGTTCCATGCATGCAAAGGCAAGCCCTGCTAACTACTTTTGATCTGTATTTTAGGAATCTTTCCCATGTTAGTTTTTGAGGCAGGTACATGAATGAGCGTGTGTAAGTCAGAGGACAACTTGCAGGAGGTAGTTTTTCCTTCACTATATGGGTCTGCGGGATGGAACTCTGGTGTCGGCCATGGAGGCAAACCCTTTGCTGGGTTTCTTTCGACAATCTAGCCAGAGCCCCGTGTCCAGAACAGATAAAAACGGCGGAGAAGGCAAGGTGCTAGCAGGCAGGACAGAGATATTATTAAAGCATTAAAAATTAAGCATCTGTAGGGTAAACAAAAAGATGTGTGACCAGCTAAAGTAGATCCCATCTGAGGACTTGATTCAGAGCTAGGCGCCCGCTGCCTGGTTCTGGCCTACTTACCATCCGTACTGCCTTGTCAAGTTCACAGTCATTAAATATTATAAGTGGGGATTTGCCGCCAAGCTCAAGGGAAACCTTCTTCAGGTTGCTCACGGCGCAGCTGGGGGAAAGCAAGTAGGAGAGAGCAGTTAGTATCTGTCTCTTTGTCTCTCCCTCCCCCTCCCTCCCTCTCTCTCTCTCTCTCTCTCTCTCTCTCTCTCCTCTCTCTCTCTCTTTCTCTCTCTCTCTCTCTCTCTCGTACTACTTGGCATGCAGAGCACAATCGAGCCTTGGAAACTTTAGGAACTTATTTATGAGGCTGTGGCAGTGCATGCCTGTAGCTCCAGAATTCAGAAAGTGGAGGTTGGAGCGTGGAGAGTTCAAGGCCAGCCCCGCTACACAGAGAAATTGTCTCAAAGGGGAGGGAAAAGAAGCCCGAAAGGACGGCTGGGTGGTAAGCGTGTGAGGTTCACCTGCTTTTTTTTCTCCTTCTGTATATTTTAGAGGCTTTCTGTAGTGTTTGAGAAATTCTTTGGTCAAAGAATGAAGATTCTCAGCCCTGCATTGGTGGCGCACGCCTTTAATCCCAGCACTCGGAAGGCAGAGGCAGGCAGATCTCTGTGAGTTCGAGGCCAGCCTGGAACTACAGAGTGAGTTCCAGGTCAGGCTCCAAAACAATACAGAGAAACCCTGTCTCGAAAAATAAAACAAAACAAAACAAAAATGACGATCCTCATATGGAAATTCACTTTAAGAATTCAGTTCTATCAAGGGCTGCAGAGCAAATCCAGCTCCTAGACAGCCTGCTACACCCTGTGGGTGGGTTACCAATTGTTAGAAGTGCAGTAGTTGTTTACTCCTTTTATTACTTTGGTTTTTATTTATTTGCAATTTGAGCTGTAATAGTGACAAACCATGGTAAGACCAGACCAGCCCTCATAGGCTCTCCTGCTCAGAGCAGATACAACTGTAGAAAGAAAAAACAAAACACAAAATTCTCACTGCCTCAATGTCAATCAATGGTCGTTGCTTTTATCATTTGGACTTGAATGTTTGTGGGTCCGTGACCTGCCACATCTTTCTCTTCATGTTGGTTGCATTTGGATTTGTTAGGCACACTGTTGACCACATAGCTGTCTCCAGCCCGTGGCTGGGTTTCAACTGTGGAGAGCTTTGCTATACATTTATGTATCTCGGTATTCGTCAGTGATAAAGTCAGTTTCTCCATTTGATGTGGTTTTTCTAGCTCTAGTTTTGTTGTTTGGTAGACAAGAATGACCTTGACCTTCTGACCCCCTGCCTCCATCTCCAGAGTGCTGACATTATGGGGTGGACCGCCACATCTGCTCTCTCAGTTTAGGAGACCATGGGTGCCAGGCAAGCGCTCCACCAGCTGAGCCCTATCCGAGCCTTGGTTCGCCCTGTTATGAAATGCCCTGTTGAAACCCAAGAGTAAGCCAGCACCTGCTCATGATCTGCTTGCCCACAGCCGTGGAACCAGTGAAACCAAGCTTCCGGATGTCGGGGTGTAGAGAAAGCCGCTGCCCTGCCACACCCCCTGCGGGAGTAATTAAGGGGAAACGTGACTTGAATCTTGGTGCATTTTGCATTTGTTGAAGTAGGTTTCTCAACTTGCATTTGAACCTTTATTTTGCATTTTCTGCATTAATTACAAACAGACTTAAGACAATATCCTCCATGCAGCTGTCTGCACGTCTCCCATATTGATGGAGAAGCCTGACTTCCATGCAGCTCTATCCCCCCCCCCACTACCTCAGCCTTCACCCCCCACATCCCCCAACCCCTGCCTTCATGGTGAAGCCAATGGCCCACCTTAGGGTGCTTTACAATCTTGTCCAGTCCCCCTTATACCTCCCCACACTAGATTTCAACTCTGTACATGGTAGGTGTATTTACTCTTGGCGAACTGTTCAGTTTTCATGGGGTTCATTCAGGCTAAGACTGCGCTGAACAGCACTTAGCTCCCTGAGGCACTCCTGGCCCCTTGCAGGCTTACCTGAGCCTGGAATGATGTTGATTACCCCCTTGGGAAAGCCTGCTCTCACAGTCAGCTCTGCAAACTTCAGAGCTGTCAAGGGCGTGACCTGGAAGTATAGACAGGAATCACCTTCCTCGAAGCCGTCCTGTCCTTTCCAGGGCCGGATTCTCTCCTGTGTGGGTGTGGTGCATGAGTGTGGGCATGCTCACTTGTGGAGACCAGAGAGGGATGCTGTTGCCATCCACCTTGGAGATGCAGTCTCTACGAACCAGAAGCTTGCTGTTTCAGCTAAGTGGGTTGACCAGCAAGTTCTTGCAGTCTATCTGTTTGCATCCGCCGGCTTCCCTCCTCTGCTGGGTTACAGGCACACAGTTTCTGAGAATTCGAGCCCAGGGGCCCATGCTGGCAAAGCTTGTCCTCCTACCTAATGAGCCATTTCCCCTGCCCCTGAGAATTCGTTTCCTTTGAGTTTTACTTTGTGTGTGTGTGTCTGTGTGTGTGTGAGTGTCTGTGTGTGTGTGTGTGTGTGTGTATTTGTTTGTGTGTGTATGAGTGTCTGTGTGTGTGAGTGTCTGTGTGTGTCTGTGTGTGTGTGTGTGTGTCTGTGTGTGTGTATTTGTTTGTGTGTATGAGTGTCTGTGTTTGTGTGTTTGAGTGTGGTGTGTTTGTGTGTGAGTGTGTGTATGAGTGTCTGTGTGTGTCTGTCTCTGTGTGTGTGTGTGTGTGTGTGTGTCTGTGTGTGTGTGCCCCTGCTTGTGAGGGGAGGCAGGTTGGGAAAGGGAGATCACAGTGGTTCCCTCATTGGCTGTGTGTCTGTGTCACAGTCCCGAGTTGCTCATCTACTCTGAAAGCTGCCCAGTGTGCAGTCGACAGGCCTGGCTATGTGGAGTCAGACTGTGCTATTATTTGAACTCAAGCAACCTTTGTAGAATGGACAAGTAGCTGAAAGAACCTGCACAACAAATCCTGCAGCGAACTGGAAAACGGCTGCCGCTCCCCCTTCTAGTGACTGATGTGGGAGCTACAGCACAGAGCTTAGACAATGGCAGCCTGGTGAGGAGGTGGCCCCAGACACTGGAGCGCCAAGAAGCCATTGCGCCAGAGTGCTGCTTAGTCTGTCACAGCACTGTAGTTGAAGAGAGGACTGGTCTACACAGTGAGTTATTATGTCCTGGAACAAAGCCACTGTGAGTAGAACAACACTTAAAAGCACTCCTGAAGTTAGATGTGGCCTCTGCCTGTGAGTATATCTTGAGACAGGAGGGCCAGCTGTTCCAAATCAGCTGCATGGAAGTTCAAGATCTGCCTGGGCTACACAGGGTGCTCTTAAAACAAACAGAAGCTCCTGCAGCAGCAATAGATGTCTCTGAGAACTGCCTGGCGCATTTTTTAAAGATGCTCTTGTTACCCACATACATACATACATACATGCTTCTTCAGGCGTGTTCAACCTGTGGCCCTCCAGCCATTTGTCTGACAGGATAGCTGCATGTGACCCAACGCATTTATAGATGTCTGCCTGACATCAGAGTCAAAGGTTGTCCACCCCTAGACCTTACACAATTGCCATGGTTACTACGTTGTTAATTTTGTGTGCTTTCCATCTTCCAGACCTCCATACGAGTTTTGGTGATTAAACGTGAGTGGAGTCAGCAAGGTGGTGGCATGTGATGAAGCTCTTTACACCAAAGCCCATGACCTGAGTTGATTCCCGGGGTCTCACAAGGTGACAGCAGAGAACAAACTCCCGGGAATTGTCTTCTGACCTCTTGTGCAAATATGTTTCTCTCTGGCACACATTTTTTAAAGTGAGAGTTTACGAATAATATGTGGAAAGTTGTCTGAACTGTGGAAAGCCGGGCTCTTTATAAATGTATGTCTGCTTTAAGTTTGCAGACAAGGGGGACCGGACCCTCTGCCCGCTGGCCAGGCTCACCTGTGCCGGCTTGAGTACCAGGGTGTTGCCTGCTGCCAAGCATGCTGCACTCTTCCAGGCCAGCATCATCAGTGGGTAGTTCCAGGGGATGATGATGGCACAGGCACTGTGGGGAGAAGGCCCGCAACCTTAGTCCCCTCTCGTGAGCACAATGTCCACATGACCCAGAAGCTCTCCTCTTGTCTTACCCAAGTGGCTCCTTCTTAGTGAAGGTCAGGTTGCGATTTGGACGGGCCTGGTTGATGGGGATTGTAGAGCCCTAAAGGAAAGAAAGGTTGATATTTTACTATTTTAAATGACTAAGTTTAATTGCAGATGACATGCTTTTCCACCCCCTCTCCTATCCAACCAACGTCTAGAAAATAAATCCCTGCACTAGAATGAATTGCTGATTCTTTCCCAAAAGAATCATGATAGGGCTGGAGAGGTGATGTGTCAGGTACAAAGACAGAAGCTCAGGCACCCAGCATCGATCGGGATATAAAACTGGGCGAGATGGCACATGCCAATCCCAGCACTGGAGAGGCAGGACAGGCAGATTTCTGGAGCTTTCTGGCCAGACAGTCTAACCAAATGCATGAGCTCCAGGTTCAGTGAGAGACCCTGTCCCAAAAAATAAGGTGGAAGAAACTGAGGAAAGGCACCCAACATACGTCAAACACGCATGCACACATGCTCATATGCACACACAGAGCAAGAAAGAAAAGTACTTAGAGGAGGCTCATAGCCTTGGGCCTGCTCTTCAGCAGGGTGAGGATCCAGCATTGCTCCTCTCCTGAGGACAGGAATAAATACCTCCACACACGCAGAGGCCAGGCCTGCCGCAGACTAGTGCTCCTGAGGCCACCCTCCTCTAGGAACGAGGAGTATTCGTGCTAACCTGAATCTTGTCACACCAGCCTGCGAAGTATCTGAATGTCTGCACAGACATTCCGATGTGAGTCTTGAGGGCCAGGGTGTAGACGGCTCCGGAATCTAGTGCTTCTATGGTGGCCAGCTCCTCTTGGTTTTCTTCCAGTAGATCAGCAAGTCTGTGTGGACGTCGTGAGAAATCCACTCAGCACTTATTGCTGGGGCCCACTAGCTCTGTAGCGCCGGCCACGCATAGGGCACCGTCCCAGGACCGAGATCCTGGAGACTAATCCAGAGCAACGCACTTGCTCCTGTGGACATCATGGTCTAGGAAGGTAGTGACTAAATAAACCATTGTATGAATGCCTTATTTCAGGAGGGTATTAGCACGGATTCTGCAGTGCTATGGAGTCAAAGGAACCAGCAGCAAAAGAGTAGTTCATTAACACACAGGGAGGCGTCAGAGCCCAAGCCACGCACCCCTGAGGACTGTGAACACCTGTGCTTCCCTGTTGGTACAGAAATGTTTTCAACACTGACTGAAGAGGGCAAAGCAGGCATTGGGAGTGAATTACAAGCAGTAGAGTCTCCAAGGTGCCAGTTTCCTTAGGAAGGTGAGTGGGGCCTGTGGGATTGTGGGAAATAGCAAAACTAGCCTATTGTATTCACCTCTATCCTGGTCCATCCTCACCCCTCCCTTCCTGGGATGGTTCTTTTTGGACATTCAGGAGTTAGTCTTGACAGGACCTCCTTCCCCGTGCTTCTAATAGACCTCACTATAAGAGATTTGCAGTTCAGTTCAAACATTTAGCTATAACAAAGCAGAAAGTGGGAAGAATCATTGAAACTACTTCTAGAACACTCACTCATTTCTAATATTCTTCCAGGACCTTGGTATTTTTTTCCTCCTTCCTTCCTTGTCTTTGAAAACAAGGTATGGGATGTCCCCATGTGCAGCACTGTCTATTCTTTACTCTGGTCTACTTGGTGACTGAGAGGCACCTCAGGAAATTTGTGAAGTAGAAGGATGTGGTTGAGGGGCTAAATCCCCCAGGTCACTGTTCCAAGTGCTCTTCCTTCCAAGACCATTGTAGAGCACTCTGCTACAACTACAGAGGGTTCTGCAACTACAAAGTGTTCTAGGACACTCTTCTGCAACTACAGAGGGCTCTAGAACAGTCTTCTGCAACTACAGAGGGCTCTAGAACACTCTTCTGCAAATACAGAGGGCTCTAGAACAGTCTTCTGCAACTACAGAGGGCTCTAGAGTGCTCTTCTACAACTACTGAGGGCTCTAGAACACTCTTCTGCAACTATAGAGGGCTCTAGAGTGCTCTTCTACAACTACTGAGGGCTCTAGAATAGTCTGCAACTACAGAGGGCTCTAGAACAGTCTTCTGCAACTACGGAGGGCTCTAGAACAGTCTTCTGCAACTACAGAGGGCTCTAGAGCACTCTTCTACAACTACAGAGGGCTCTAGAACACTCTTCTGCAACTATAGAGGGCTCTAGAGTGCTCTTCTACAACTACTGAGGGCTCTAGAATAGTCTGCAACTACAGAGGGCTCTAGAACAGTCTTCTGCAACTACGGAGGGCTCTAGAACAGTCTTCTGCAACTACAGAGGGCTCTAGAGCACTCTTCTACAACTACAGAGGGCTCTAGAACACTCTTCTGCAACTATAGAGGGCTCTAGAGTGCTCTTCTACAACTACAGAGGGCTCTAGAGCGCTCTTCTGCAGCTATAGAGTGAGAACTCTAGAGTGCTCTTTTGCAATGACAGAGTGAAAAAAATTCTAGAACACTCTTCCACCTCTGAGGATCTTGCCAGGTTTCAGGTACCACCTCTTGGTCTATCCCTTCAGACCTGGGGGAATTACTAGCTTCCTCTGCCTCCAGCCTTGCCTTTTCTTAGTCTTTGTGGGTGTTCCATGGCATCCCCCACATTCTACATAGTCCTTGATGACTTCTGACTAAACAAACAGTAATCCAAACATCAAGAACTTGGGATTTTGTATGACTTAAGTATGGGTGCATTCAACATAGAATGTTTTATGGGAATTTTTAGTCTTGGCAATATTAACCAATATCCAGAAGTAACACAGTTGTTTCTCCAGAAAACAGACCTGTACATCAGTCTTCCTCTTTCTCTGGCATTCATCCTTCCCCATTCACCATTTTCAAAGGCATCCTTGGCTGCAGCCACAGCTTTGTCAACATCCGCTGAAGAAGCGAAGGACACTCTGCATATTGTCTGTCTCAAGGCAAGCAAAAATAGGTCTCCTCATACTCTGGCTTCTCTTCAGATTGTATAAATCTTTCACCTTTTCCTAAAAATAGGTCTCCTAAGGGATATACTAATGTGGCTCTTGGAATTAATATTCCACTACTAGTAAAAGTAGGGTGTAACTTATAAAATGGGGGAAAATCCATGACAAAACTAATCCACGTGGGGAAAAAAAATGACATAGTTTGAACGTGGAAACTAAACCTGATCTTGGTCCATCTTATGCCTCATCTCATTCTGGAAGAACAACGGTACAATTCTTCCCCAAGGAAATGGGAGTGCTTGCCGTGAGCTCCCAGAGTCTGAAGTGTCCCCCTCCCTCATGGAGATGTGTACAGAGAGATCTTCTGTATACGGGCACAGCATTCTAAATTCATTGTACCCAGTCCGCTTTTTCAGAAGTTACTGTGGTTCACAATAGTCTGTATCAGAGCTGAATGGGTAAGAGAAATGCATGAAGTGTATTTGAGAAGCTTGCAGGCAAAGCTTGAGTCAAGCTCAGCCTGTCTGGTGCACAGCCTTGTGAGCCAAAAAACTCATGGCTGCTGGTCATTGCGGCTGTCATTACTCACAGATCCATCCGTGGGGTTGACAGTGTCGTAAGTCTCCCCATCTTCAGCATCCACAAACTGTCCGTTAATGAAACACTGATACGGCATTTTCACGGTCATTTCATTGACCTCCTTTGAGACCTGAGAATAAAGTCAGTGTGTTTCTGTGCTTATCAACTTGATAGCAGATGGCCATAAAGAAACATTCACAGGGGCTGGAGAGATGCTCATTGGTTAAGAGCACTTGTTCTTGCAGAGGACCCAGGTTCGGTTCCCAGTACCCACCTATCACACAAACTTTCTGTAATTCAAGTTCCAGGGCATCTATGTCCTCTACTGACCTCTGAGGGAGCCAGACACACACATGGTGCACAGACATACATACAGGCAAAATACTCATACACATAAACAAATTTTAAAAGAAAATTTAAAGCCCATAAAATAACTTAAAAAAGGAGTAAGAAAGGAGGGGGGTAACATTCACTAATGTGGAAAGAGTCCAGCTCGGAGGGATGTCACAGGCAGGCATGGTGGGATGCTCTGGGTGGCAGCTCTGCTCTGGCTCAGATGGTCTTCATCAGAGGCAAGAAAAGCGCCTCAAATGCCCGTGGACAGCGCCATCTAGCAGCAGACTCAACACCAGTGAACCACTTTCATTCTTGGAAAATTCTTTACCAAGGCATTTCCTTTTATCTGGGTCCATCTCCAGGTCTCTTCCCTTGCGCTCACTCTGTTATGCACGAGCTGCCTTATCGTTCTCTCTGCTGCTAGGTAACAAGCAGAGACAGAAACTGCTATGCCTGCTTCCACCAATCTCCGGATTTTCATCAATAAAGTGGGCAGAATGGTGTCTGCCTCCTGCTGCTAGCACATCCTTCCAAAAGAAGTGTAGCATCCCGAACGGGCGGAGTTCAGTGATAACGGAGTAGCCCCCTGGGCTGGGGTGAAAGGGCATCAAACAGCATCATGAACCCACGTAAAGAAGAGGCTAGCAAGGTGGCTCAGCGATCCTACCATCCATGTGACAGGCCAGGAAAACCATGCATGCACACAAAACCCAAGCTCTGAGGGGCGTGGAGACAAGACAGTGACTGGGGTTTGTGGCTTCCAGCCTAGCCAAGGAAATGGGAGCCCCAGTGCAAGCCCCAGCCTCAGGGAGCGACCCTGCTCAAAGGAATAAGCACTGGGGTCACCCAGCATCCTTTCCTCAACACTGCGCTCTCTCTCTCCCTCTCTCTCTCTCTCTCCCTCCTTCCCTCCCTCCCTCTCTCTCTCATGTATAACTCTTGAATGCACATAAAGAAATAGATTGCTTAAGGTGACACCTTAAGTAAATAAAGAATTCTGTGTGAAAACATTAAAGAAAAAAAAAACTTTCTACCTGGTTTTTAAAAACAGTTGCTATCTGCCTCTGAGGAGACAGTGTAGCAGTTAAGAGCACTTGCTACTCATCAGAGAACCAGGTTCAGTCCTCAGCACCCTCATGATGCAGCTGCTTGTAACCCCAGCTCCAGGGGGCTCTGACACACTCTTGTGGCCTCCATGGACACCCACATTCATGTACACACACACACACACACACACACACACACACACACCCCGAACCTCACAGACACACATTTTAAAAAACAAAACAAGAAAGAGACAGTTGTATAAAGCAATCATTAGAAAGCTGTGGTGGAGGTTTTGACAAATCCAGATGGAATTCACCTGGAAAATAATAGCCCAGGTCCAAGTTAGAGGTATATAACAGAGCTGTGTGGCAGCAAGGGTTTCCTGTACTACTGGTATTCAGTTGATACTGATCTGAACTAGACTAAGCAAAAATGCTTATTGTGAGGAAGTAACTAAAGAAGTAGTAAAAGAAACAATACAGGATAAGAAAGGGTTCCAGACAGTCCTTACATCAGAGAAGACAGTAGAAGAGACACCAGACAACCTAAACAGTGCAGTGACAAAGAGTTTCACAAAACTCTTAGTGGTGTGTGTATTTAGTCCCTGAACTCAGGAGGCAGAGGCAGAGGCAGATGGATCTCTGTGAGTTCGAGGCCAGCCTAGTCTACATAGTGAGTTCTTAGGACACCCAGAGCCACATAGTGAGACCTGTCTTGGGAAAAAAAAAGTCTTTTATGTGTCAAAGGATGCTGTTACCAAGAAAGTGAAAACACATACACACCATCTATAGCTCAAAAGTAAAGAAAATATTCACAAATCCATATCTGATACGGATTTAGTGTCCAGAATAGACATAGGACTTTGACTCTTAAAAAGTCAAGATAACCAATTTTTTTTAACGTGGACAAAGGATTTGAATGAACATTTTTCCCAAACAGAAATAGACAAGTGCATAGCAAACACTCAAAAAGATGCTTAATGCCATTGTTCATTAGTGAGTACAAAACCAGAACCATACGCTTTACACACACGTGCCAAGACAGCAGAAGAAGGAGACAAGAGAGAGCTTGAGTGGGGCATGGAGAAGATACGCCTCCCATTACACTGGCAGTGGGGTCATACAGTCACGTGACTGCCTGTGGCGATTCCTCAAGAGATTAAGCACAGAGTTATAGTATGAGTCATCCACGCCACTCTCAGCATTATACCCGAGAGAAGAGAAGATGTGTGTTCATGTGAAAACATACCTGACGGCTTACATTGGTGTGGTAGTAACATCCTCCAAAGTAAAATGATCTAAACACACCATCCGATGAGTGCATTAAAAAAGAAGTCTACCTATACATGGTGGAGTATTAGCTGGCCAGGAGGAGAGGCAAAGTGGCAATAATTGCTATAAGGGTCAACCTTGAACACATGACAGGTGAAAGAGAATAGACACAAAAGGCCACGTGCCGCCCAAATCCATAGACACAGAAAAGAGACAAGTGGATTCTGAGGGCCTGGATATAGAGCAGGTGGAGTGGTGAGAAATATTCTAAAATAACATAATGATGATGGTGATTGTAAAATTTGTGAATGGTCTAAAAATAAATGAATGGCAAATTCAACTAAGGAAAGTTTTATGACACCTGGATTGTGTCTCAGTCACACTAATCTTGAAAGCCATCAATGCATGTCCTCTGTAGCAGTGAACTGAAAGAGATTGAAGTTGAACGTCAATGACAAACTTACATAATCCACCACCAGCTCCACCTCTCGGTCCTCGCCTCTCAGTTTCCGCACAACCTTTTGGATGAAATCCTCAAACTTGGTGGCCATGTAGACATCTTCATTCTGCAGTTGAAGCCCACCACATTTCTGTCTGATCTCTTCCACCAGCCTTAAAGTGAGAACCAGCTCACATTATGTCCATTTTTTAAAAGAGTTCCATGACCTGTTCACTAGCGTTGGTAAGAGATTTGGGAGTGACCCCTGTTCTCATCACACAGGATTGTCTGTGATGGCAACTATGGAAGATGCTAAGATGTGGGTCAGCCTGGAGAGGCACACTTCCTGTTCTTAGAGAGGACCTGGATTCTGTTCCCATCACCCATATAGGGCAGGTCACGACCACCTGTAACTCTAGTTCCAGGGGGGATCTGACGCCCCTTCTGGCCTCTGTGGGCACTGCTTACACGTGATGCAGGTCAGACAAGCAGGCATACACAGTCATAAAAGAAAAGTAAATTTAAAATGTGACCTGGCATGAGAAAACTTAAAATCAGCCTTGAGAACAGTTTTGTGGCTTTAACTCTACCCACAACTACAAACAAGATAAACTAAGGGGAAGATAGATAGGTAAGAGCACATAAGTCTGCAACTTTCGGATGAACTCGGAAAAGGCAGCTTGCTAACTGGAAAGATCATGAGAGCTGGATGTAATGGAGAATATTGTCTGTAGCCTGTCTACCATAGTAATTTGTTTGTATTACACGTGTAACTTGGGTACTAGACAGTCACAAGTCCCCTTCAGTCCTCGACTTCTCCACAAATTGTTACTGCCAGTCGACCTTTCTTACCCGGGGAAGGTATACCAGCTGTGGAAAACACGCCGCTCGCAGCGCTCTAGGAATTTATTCTCTGGAGAAGCTGAGGCACCCTGTAAATTATTAATAGCAATGGGGCTAGCAAGATAAAGTGGATAAACCCGAGTTTGACCACAAGATCCCACATGGTAGAAGGCAAGAAAGGGCTCCCCCGGCGTTCCTCCAACTTTCACATGGGATTGCCCAGGCACACCAACACAAACACATGATGTTTATAAAGGCGATAATAAATGACTCATAATAATAAACAACAGGAAATGGGTGATTCCTGCAGGCCTCTTGTCAGCAATAGTTAACAAGAACTACAGCATTGGAACCTTTATTAAGCTAATCAGAATTTTCTGGGACTTCATGGATTATTGCTAAGAAACTGTAATTTAGGGGCCCAAACCTCTCGATTTTGATGATGTCATATGCTCTTGAAGTTAATATTTTTGGCTACACCATGAATAAAAGGGAGTTGTTAGGGAGTAGAGAGGGTGAGAAATGATTGTGTTGGAACATGGGCAGGTGAGGTGTAAAATGTACTGCTCCAGCCGTGGAGACTGGCTCAGCCATGAAGGGCTCATACTCTTGCAGAATTTGGTTCCCACACCTATTTGAACCATTCATAATTCCAGCTTCAGGGCATCCATTGCTTTCTTCTGGACTCTGTGGGTACCTGCACACACTGACACTGGCATTCTCTCTCTCTCTCTCCCTCTCTCTCTCTCACACACACAATACATATATACATAAAAATAATATATATTTAAGGTAACAATTAGAAACATTAAAGGATGTGAAATCAGCCTAGTTAGTAACATGAATAAGCAGTGTGACCATGGAAACAGTGAAAAACATGAAGAAGAGGGAGCTATGACAAACAAGTTCCCAGGGAAAAGCACGCGCGTGCGTGTGTGGTGTGTGTATGTATATGTATGGTGTGTGTGTGGTTTGTGTGTGTGGTGTGTGTGTATGTGTGGTCTGTGTGTGTGTGGTTTGTGTGTGGTGTGTGTGTGTGTGTGTATGTGTGGTCTGTGTGTGGTGTGTGTGTGTATGTGTGGTCTGTGTGTGTGTGTGGTGTGTGTGTATGTGTGGTTTGTGTGTGGTTTGTGTTTGTGTGCGCGTGTGTGTGTATGTGTGGTCTGTGTGTGTGGTGTGTGTATGTGTGGTTTGTGTGTGGTCTGTGTGTGTGTGGTGTGTGTGTGTGTGTATATGTGTGGTGTGTGTGTGTGGTATGGTGTGTGTGTGGTGTGTGTGTGTATATGTATGGTGTGTGTGTGTGTGTGGTTTATGTGTGTGTGTGTGTGTGTGTGTAGTGGTGGCTTTACCTCACAACATCCATTGAGCTTGCTCCAGATTTAAAGAAGTCTGTAGAGTCTTCGATCACAGGGACGTTGCTTAAAATTCGAGCCCAGATGACCTGCACAGAAAGGGCCACATTTATGAAAAAGGGCTGTGTGGAATCCCAAGCATAGACCTCCTTGCCCTTCACCCTAAGACACAACGTGGAGGGTTGCCCATCATCTCCTTCCATCACAAATGTCCAATGACCATTACAGGAGGTGACCGGAGTGTCTCACCCCACCAGTCTAGTCCCATGAAAAATGACATTCAATTATATGCGAGGTTTTGTCCCTCTGGCTAAAATAAAAATGACCTCCAGCCTGGGTTTCTGAATTGTTCTACCTTTGTCCTTCATGTTCCAACTTCACCCAAGCCCTCCAAGCCAACCTGAACTGAAAAATAAATTTTTTAAAGATGTATTTATTTATTATGTACAATGTTCTGTCTACATGTATGCCTGCAGGTCAGAAGAGGGCACCAGATCTCATTACAGATGGTTGTGAGCCACCATGTGGTTGCTGGGAATTGAACTCAGGACCTCTGGAAGAGCAGCCAGTGCTACTAACCTCTGAGCCGAAAAATAAATTTCTGTATACTGTGTCTGAGCATATCAATATCTGAGTTGGTTTCCTAACTGCAACTTATACAGAAAGAGGAGATAAAGTCACACTCCTAACTACACCAGCTACAAATAGGTATCTGTTTCCCAAGGTAAGATTCCCATTAGGGGCATCACGTGTTCACCTTGATGGTCTCTGCCTCCTTCATCTCCTCAGCTGTAAGTTCTAGCACTGATGTCTCACCCGATGAGAAGTACTGGGAGGCGGGGATCATCTTCCCATCCTCAAACTGCAGATTTCTCACCACCAGCTACAAGAAAGCAGGGGAAAAGCTGAGGACTTGAACCATCCACCAGTGAGGCCGTTGGGAGGAGGGGTCTGAGGTGTTAGGTGATATAGAGACCAGCTGGTTTGGAGAATATAGACATATGGTGTTTTAACTATTCCCCTATGTCTAAAAGGACTGGAATGACATCTCAGTAGCGGCGGAAAAAAGGACAGAGTCAAGTCTGGGCACATGCACCTCAAAACACACCCAGGGAAAACCTGCATTTGGGTTACAGATGCTTGGACCAAAGGACACTATGAATGTTCTGACGCTGTCAGCATACAGGCACTCGCTCTGGTACACTGTGGATGCATGTGCTGGAATCTTATTTGAGCTGAGAAATCCCGATGGAGATGGGCATTCCTGTGTCTGCTTAACTCTTGTGGAACTGCTGGCTCAGTGATTTGTCTAGTGTCGCCCAGGTAGTCAAATAACAGAGCTGGTTTGAGACTTAACAGCGGCCAGATGGTGGTGCACGCCTTTAATCCCAGCACTCAGGAGGCAGAGGCAGGCAGCTGATCTCTGTGAATCTGAGGCCGACTTGGTCTACAGAGCGAGTTCGAGGGCAGTCAAGGCTACACGGAGATATCCTGTCTTCCAAACCAAAACTAAAACAAACAAAAATGACCTAGAAGCAGCTGGCACTGAAACATGGTAACATTAGCATTCATTTATCCTTAACAGTGGGGACAGGTCTGCAAACTACAAATGCCCTTTTACACTCTTACTTGGAACTAGAGAGACACGGCAGGGAAAAACCATCCTTCCCAAACCAGCAGGTGGATGAGCAGAGGTCCACCTCTCCCTCCTCCTACTCAGTTTCCAGGTGCCCTGGGGTCTCACTCACTGTGAGGGTCCATGGGGCCTTCCTGAGGAACCTTGTCCTTGGCATACAAATGCCTCTCATCTCCAGGGAAGCAGAACACACACACACCATGACCCTCCCTTCCCCCAGTGAAAGCTGGAGGAGCTATTCCCTACTAGCTGTGGTTATAGAAGGAAGACAAAAAAGAGGCTTTGTATACTCACTGCTTTTCCATCATTACCAAAAAGAACAAGTCCGTTTTTGGTAACAAGACCAGGCTTCTTGGAACCGCTAATGTCCAGTGGTTCTCCAGCAGGCACAGAACTAGTCAATAATGATGAACCATAGAAAGTCACCATCTAAGAAAGAGATCAACCCCTGTAAACTCAGGAGGTAAAGCTGCTGCCAGGTGTGTGTGTGTGTGTGTGTGTGTGTGTGTGTGTGTGTGTGTAATGGCAGCACAGGGAGGGGGTGACATACATTGCTGGGGACTTGTCCTGGCTGCTTTTGTTTGTTTGTTAACTTGACACAAGCTAGAGTTATCTGAGAAGATAGACTGGCACGCAGGCATGTCTATGGGGCATTTTCTTAATTAATGATCGATATGGGAGGGCCCGGCTCACTGGGGACCATGACACCCCTGGGCAGGTTGTTCTGGGTTGTAAGAAAAAATGCACGCTAAGCAAGCCATGAAAAGCAAGCCAGTAAGCAGCACCCTCCATGGCCTCTGCTTCAGCTCCGGCCTCCAGGTTCCTGCCCTGGCTTCCCTTGTGACAGAGTCTGACCTGGAAGCGTAAGATGAAATAAACCCTTTCCTTCCCAGGCTCCTTGTGCTCAGTTGTTGTTTGTTTTTTGTTTTGTTTTGTTGATCATGGCAGTAGGAACCCTGACTAAGACAGGACTGAGCTCAAGGGCTCATATATGCTAGGCAGTCACTGTACACCTGAGCATGCAGACTCTTCCAGTGCAGGGCGATGAGGGGTGAACGGTGCAGGCTGTTCTGTGGATAAGTTCAAGAAAGCAAGACTAGAAAAGGATAGGGACCAGGAGCAAAGGACAGTTTTTAAAAAGAAAAAAAGATCATTTCTATGAATACTGACTGTCATTTATTAAGCTGTAATAGTTAATATTTATTGAATATGTATCAGGGACTATGTATTTTCATGAATGGGAATGTATTAACTCATTTGGTCTTTCTTCCTTCCTCCTCCCCCCCCCCCAACTTCCTCTCTTTTTCTTTCTTCCCAGACACAGTCTCATTGTGTACATCTGGCTGGCCTGGAACTTACTATATAGACCAGGCTAGCCTCAAACTCCCAGAAGTCTGTCTGTCTCTGTCTCCCCAGAGCTGCACTTTAAAGGAGGATCAGAAATTTAAAGTTAGCCTGGGCAACTTAGTAAGATGGGACCAAAAGTGTAGCTCGATGTCACAGTGCTTTTGTGGCTTGTGGAAGGCCTTGGGTTTAAATGCCCATAGTACACACACACACACACACACACACACACACACACACACACACACACACACACGGCGGGGGGGGGGCTTGTATGGGAAAGACGCATACCCTTGAGAGCATACCTGTCCATTTATCTCTGCCCAGGCTCCAGGGACCTTATCATGACCTCGAATCCAGTTATGCAAAACTTCAGCAGGCTGGTCCCAAGAAATCTAGGTGAGCACAAAGAAAGGCTGCAAGGCCTAAAGGTGGCAGTAACCTTTCTCTCCATCAGGGACAGGTGTGGGGACACATAGGGCCAGCTGGCTTGGAGGGGCTACCTCTGGGTCAGGGGATGGTATACTGGGAACTACTCAAAGGGAGAGGGTCATGACTTGGCTGTGCATTATTGATGCAAGTACCTCAGCATTCTCCTTCTTCTGGATCCCTTCATATGATGCCCCCTCTTCTGACTGGGGGATTCGAGGAGCTTTTCCATCAGCTATGAGTTGAACGGCTTCTACCTAAAGCCAAAACCATCACTGGTGTCACAGCTCACTGATCCACAAAGGCATGGCCTGCGTAATGGAAGTCCATGTCCACAGACACACTGCTCATAACTCTGCTCAGAAAGTCAGGCTGTGACACCCATGCCAAGCACACACACAGCTACTGTATGTAAGTTATCCCTTGGAGGCATCACATGTATCCTGAATGTGCATACCACATTCCTGTTTTGTTTTGTTTTTCAAGACAGGGTTCCTCTGTATTGCTTTGGAGCCTGTCCTGGAACTAGCTCTATAGACCAGGCTGGCCTCGAACTCACAGAGATCTGCCTGCCTCTGCCTCCCGAGTGCTGGGATTAAAGGTGTGCGCCACCATACTGGGTTAAATTTTTTTTCTTTCTCTTTTTGGTAACTCAATTGCACATCTTTTGAGTGCGAACGTTGTAGATTACAGTGTCATTTCGCAACAACAAGAGGTTTGATGTGGCTGGCAGGATTTACACTTAGGTGTGCCCACTGTCAATATCAAGCCTGCACTCAAGCATGAATTCTTGTTGGGCTGAAGTGCGGTTCAGTGGCAAAGCTCATGCTTCGCATACGCAAAGGCCTCAAGTTCAACCCACAACGATGGGAAGGCAGGAGGGGATGGCTGTCGAGTTCATCACAGCAATGCTGGCCATCCGTGACGTCACTGCTTTGGGATGTGTCTGCCTTCTCTTTCCTGCCACACCCCCTGGGAAATCCACGCATGCCTGTGCGCTATTTTGATTATAATTATCAGTTTTAAACATACACTGTGTGCTAGGTGCTTCACACAAATGATATCATTTAACTTTGAGATTACTCCTCAAAGCCGGACAGTGTTTCCCACATTCTACACAGGAAGGAAACAAGGCCAAAGAGGCTGAGGGGCTGGCTGTTGTCAGGCCATAAAGCGTCCTCTGTAAGTGGTAGCACAGGAACTTGCAGATAGGTCTCTCCAACGCCAAGACCCCTCTGCATTGGCCATTAAGTGACATAAACAAGGGTCTCACTCTTCTCTCACATAAATGATGACTACTTCATAGGACCTTGCTACCTTTTCTACCAAATTCTGGTAGGTGGATAGACAACAACCAAATAGAACTTACTTGCTAAATCTTTGAATAATTTTTACAGACAAACTATTTTATTTCATGGTATAGATGTATGCTCAGAGTATTTCTTCCTCTGAGCACATCCGAATAAATAAATAAATAATCATATCTAACTCTGTTATATAGAATAAGTAAAAATACCTTTAAAGGAAGTCTGTTACACAGGGAAAAAATTTTAAAGATTCTTTATACCTCCTTATAATTAGCCATTATGAACAGGGTTGGAGATTTAAAAAGATGGAACATTGCCTGTTGTCTTGTCTAGTCTTTTTTTTTTCCCCAGGAGGAGGAGGAGGAGGCAGTAGTTAGCACCACAGAGTCTCAAGCTCCAATTGGCATTCCAAGCATGAACCACCGAGGGTCACAAGCACATGCAGCCATGCCTGCCTGGCTTGGCAAATTCTTGATGAAAGAAAACCAGCCCTCCAATGTTAAAGGTTTCCTAAACGGATGCTGATGGTGTAAATATACTGACCATGGCCTTGATTCCCTCAGGAAAAAGGAACCGGTTATAGAGTGCATCCACTGTGTCATTGGGTTGGACGTCACATGATCTCTGAAGAAGGATGGGTCCTGTGTCTAAACCATCATCTGCCCAGAAAACAGAAAACCCAGCTTGCTTATCTCCCGAGATCAGAGTCCTGTAGAAAAAACAGTTGTGACTTAAAACCATGGTTGATCCTACCAAATAGAGATGTAGTCTTGTTAAAGTAGAGGGGGTGAAGCCCGGAGAAGCTTAAAGCCAAGCTCGAGTTATCAGAGCTCGCAGAAGGCAGCGCCCGCAGTTGCTGACCTCAGAAGCTGTGTGACCCGTTACAGCCACTGGGATTAATAAGCAGAGGCCAACCCTGGGGGAGTCTGGTCCTACTTCATGCAGTGTCTCCAGACCTCAGAGGAATTCACACAGTTTAAGCAACCTATTAGCACCCTACAAGCATGCTAGGTGTGTGTGTGAGTGTGTGTGTGCGCGTGCGCACGTGTTGTATGCATGTGTTTCTGTGGATGTGCGCATGAGCAGTATACATATGCAAAGGCTAGAGATGGACATCAATAATCTTCCTCAGTTGTTCCCCCCTCCATAAAGTCAAGGTTTCTCTCAGAACCTGGAGCCCATTGACTCAGTCAGGTTGGCTAATCAATGAGCTCTGGGGAGCCACCTGTGTCCTCCCCACCTAGCAGGGGTTACAGATGAAAGCCTCCGTGGCTGGCTTTATGTGGGTGCTAGGGATCTGAATTCAGGTCCCCATGCATGCACAACAAGCACCTTCCTCACGGAGCCAAGCACATCTAGTATCTGCAGGAAAAAAAAACAAAAACAAAAAAAAAAACAAACAAACAAAAAACAAAACAGAAAACCAGTCTATTTCCATGGACCGTGGAAACAGAGCCATCACCCCTGCTGTTACAAGTCTCACCAGTTGATGGCAGAAGCTCCTCTGTGCCTGGGTAGGAGGGATGGATGGTAGATGATGGAACCGTGTTTTGGGCTGTCAATGACATCCATGGGGATGAACTGTGTGCAGAAGGGAAGCACATTGAGCTCGGCGCCCACTGACTGGTAGGCTTCTGCCACCTCCTTGATGGTTTTACCCTTGACTCTCCATCTAGGGAACTTGAACACAGGGATTCCATCTTTCCCTGCAGCCAGAGCTGAGCACAAAAAAATAGAGATTGTCCTTTTTAACAAGGCCATGGTCTTTTTTAAAAATAACATTTTTATTAATTTTTTACATTCAAATCCTAGATCCCCTTCCCTCTTCCCCTCCTGCTCCCCCCCCCCACCTCCAGGCCACGTTCTTATATTAACACACAGTAACATCACAATTTCACCAAACTTTTACAGGTTAAACATCATGGAGGATAACTCAGATTGTGACTAGAGTTTGATGCTGTTTGTTATTGTGTGAGGTTCACCATCTTTCTTTCTTGAGGGACATTAGACATCTATGTGTTGAAAGCACAATGTATTTGAGTTCAAAAGGTGGTGAGTTTTCAGATGTTGACGGAAGTTTCTTTTTTAAAAGGACTTTCATTTCTTTTTTATTCATTTGGTGTGTGTGTGTGTATGGTGTGTATATGTTGTGTGTGTATGTGTGTCGACCCTATATATCCATCCATCCTAGGCTATTTTTCTAGGAGCCATGGCAGGAGGTTTTGCCTGTGTCTTCTCTCCCCACTTATCACAATCATAAAGGATGAGATGAAGTCTCCAGGACAAAGCCTCAACTCAGATGCCTTGTTAAGTCCTGAAAGTGTCTGACCCAAGGTGTCTTGCACAGAACTTTACGTACGTTTCCCCCCATGAGTTCTCACCATAGCCATGTGAGGCAGGGGCCACTGAACCGGAGGTTAGTAAGCCAAGTGATTTGCACAGAGTCACAATGCTGGCGAGTGGCAGAATCCATCACCAGTCCCCTGATTTTAGAGCACATGCTGCTAAGCATGGCGCACTGTGTCAAAGCCATGTTGTACATAAGTTAGGTTGTCTTTATCTTCTTCTTCTGAGTTACAACATGAGTCCAAACCATCATGGCCAATGGAACAAGATCCTGACTCTGGGACAAGGTACCAGGGGAATGCCCCTTTCCCAGATGTATCTTGAAATGAGTCTGATAATCATATTTGTAATCCCAAACCTCCATGTTCATAGAAGAGACTGCTAGCTGTCTGCCCTCCTCCTCCAGCAGTGGAATCTCCTAGCGGCGATGGTCAGCCTTGTCATCTTGGCACAGTCTAGAGTCACCTGGGCAGAGTCACGGTGAAAGACTGTTTGATTAGGCTGATCTGTGGGGGGTTACCTTGATCGCCTTGGTCTAAGATGGGTGGTGCCATTCCCTAGGCTGGGGGTCTTGAGCTGTGTGAGTGAGGAAAGCTAGCTGAGCGCTAGCACGAATCGTTCATTCATTACTCTCACTCATGCTTGAGTGGATGTGACCTGATGAGCTGCTTCAGTCCTTGCTCCCTTGACCTCCCCACAGTGATGGACACTAACCTGAAATGGGAGCCAAATAAATCCTTTCTTCCTTAAATTGCTTTTACCATGGCCGATCCGGGTGTGAATGGAAGTGATATGCGCCATTTCTGGATTATGTGTTTGATAATGGGTTCATTCTCCACTTCTTGGTTTTTTTTTTTTTTTGGCATGGTGTATGTATGTGGTGTATGTACATGCTCATGTGAGTGTGTATGTCCATGTGTGCACCTGTGTGTGTGGAGGCCACAGGTCAAGTGTCTTCCTTGATCCTTCTTCATCTTGTTTTCTGAGAATCTTTTTATTGAACCAGGAGCTTACCAACTGGCTAGGTTATCTGGCCAGTGAGTCCAAGGATTCCCATGTCTCTACCTCCACCCCACAATGCTGTGGCAACAGACAAGACCAAGGCACCAGCTTCTGTGTGAGTGCTGGGAATGTGAACTCGGGTCCTCGGGTCTGTGTGGTAAGCCTTTTACCGACTCGGCCATCTTCCCAGCTCTTGCCTATCCCTGTTTGTTTGCTGGAACACAGCCTTGGCTGGAGCTGAGGCAGCCACCTTGGACCGTAGATATGAAAGCCTTGACTTGACGATGGAACAATAGAGGTCACATGCAGTGCCACAGAAGCAGCTTCGGTCTCTAACCAGCCTTGAGGATGTTTGACCCCAGTGCTCCAAGACACACTCACCTAGTGGGTCAGCCTTCCCATCCTTGTCTGGAACTGTGAACACCCCCACTACGCGGTGGCCCTCTTTCTGGAGGCGGCTATAGACTTCCTGTCCGAAGAGGCTCTGGCCAATAACTGCCAATTTCAGCTTGTTTTTGAAATAAACCTGTGAAAGAATGTAGTAACAGTGACAGCTGACATTGTGGACAGAAAACACTGGGTGACAGGTCTTGGAAAACTAGTACGATAAGATGACTCAAGGGCTACCAGAAGTTCCTAGACCTCCAAAACAAAGTGGAGGTCTTGTATCTCTGATGGCAGGAGGGTTCCTAGTAGAAGACCAGCCTGGGCTACGTAGTGACTTGCAGCCCAGCTGTGCCACTTGGAGTAACAATGCTCCCCCAAACTAGACTCTCTAACAGAAACCACAGCTTCAGGCATGAGGGACCTCCTTTCAATTTTTTGGTCAGGGGAGTCTAAGACACTCCCAAAACAATACTACTACTGTTACCCTTAGAAGCTGAATGGAAGACTTTATTGCTAAAAATACCGTGCCCTTCAGTTGTAGGATTCAGAGAAATCAAACTGGATTTGACTGGAAAGCCTCTTCCCTGAGGACTCACTTTCACAGTACTGGAAGGTGCTATGCAAACTGCCAAGTGAGGAAAGGAATCAGTAGCCCTACCCATCCGTGACACCCATAACCACAAGGACCATTATGTCAAGATAGCCCTAAAGGCACAATAGTGGCAACTTACATCTTTGTGAAACCAACGGCAACTTAATTGGACTTAAGGACTAAGACCCTCTAAATAGGAAGGGATTTATGCCTGGAAATATAAACCAAGCCGACTGCCCATGGCTAGTGAGGTCATAGATGTTAGAAAAGAACATGGCACTACCACTCTACTAAACTGGCAAAATCCCAACTGCATCCTAAATCTTAATGTCACCCCTCAGGAGAGAAGTGTTTCCTTTTGGTAGGAGATGGAGATAATTATAGAAATCCATCTGATTGGTTAAAACGCAGAACTGATCATGGGGTGCCCCACCCCAACTGATACATCCACAATGCATCCCTGCACCTCAAATCCCAAATGACCAGCCCTAACCACAGACACATTCGGGCAATGCTAAATGGACTCAGACGGTCTTACACACATACCTGTATGTATGTAACGATGCTAATTGGGAGAAGTTGGGGGGGGATGTTATAAACACAGTACTCATGCATGAAATGCTCAATAATGTTTAAAGTGAAAGAAAAAGTTGGATATGGGGGCATGCATGGATATTTCAGTGCTGAGGAAACAGACAGGTGGATTGCCAGAGCTTGCTAGCCCACCAGGCCAGCCAGTAAGCAAACTTTGGGCCATGAGGGACCCTGTCTCAAAAACAAGGTAGATGGGTACTGGAGAGCTTGGTAGTTAAGAGCACTTGCTCATCTGCCAGAAGACCCTGCTCCCATGTTAGGTGGCTCACAACCACCTGTAACTTCCGCTCCAGGGATCCAACCCTCCTCTGACCCCTGAGGGAACACACACACAGACACACACACACAGACACACACACACACACACACAGACACACACACACACTCACACACACACTCACACATACACACACTCACTCACATTTACACACACACTCACACACATACACACACACCTAGAAAACAAAGGTGCTCTATAAATATTTTATTTCTATATCTTATAATTAGGGCTGAAATAGAATCTTCCTGTTAGACATCTTACAAAATTTTCAACTTCTCACACAATTACTAATGCCAATTATTTTTAAATTTTTTATTTATTTTTATTTTATGTACATTGGTATTTTGCCTGCATGTATGTCTGTGTGAAGGTGTTGGAGCCCCTGAAACTTGAGTTACAGACAGTTTCAAGCTGCCATGTGGGTGCTGGGGATTGAACCTGGGTCCTCTGGATGAGCAGTCAATGCTCTTAGCCTCTGAACCATCTCTCCAGCCCCTAATGCCAGATATTTTAAGACATATGAAACACTGCTTTCAAAACACGCAGAGGGGGCCAGGCTATAGTCCTTTGCCGGAGTGCTTGTTCAGCATGTGCAAGACCTTTGGTTTAACAACCAGCATTACCAACAAAAGTGTGGTGGTCATGAAAAATCTCAAAGCACATAAAAGCCAAGAGGCCTCATCCTTCAATGCATCTAGCTAGTTGGAGTTCAATTCTAAATCAGCTGAGAAAGAGTGTTGAAAGCAGCCATGTTGTCACTGAGAATATTACAGTCATTAAACACCTTCTGAGCTTGGTGGGTGTCTCTCCCACCCTATCCCTCTCTACAGTGCTGTGAACTGAACCCAGAGCCTTCTTCCTGAAGCTTTCACTCTGTTATAGAGCTACATCCCCAGCCCAAGGTGAGTTTTAACACTGGGAAATACTCGGATTTCAGGAATCCGAGTGTGCTTGTGAATTCACGGGATTCTAGAAAGCTGGACTTAAGATATTTCTTGCCTTCATTTCCCCGAGTGCAGCCTGAGTATTGACCACAGGAAGATGCATTTCAAATGTGAGTTCTGGGTTCTCACTGCACATCTACTGAGTCAGAATCATGGGCTCAGGAAGCTGCATCCTAACAGGCTCTCTAGTGATTCGTGGGCCCACTAACACCTGAGACTCTCCACTCCATGGGCCAGATGTGCCAGATGTGCCAGACCACAAGAAACAGTCTGCCCTGGGAAGCTCAGGGGGGAAGGAAAAATAACTGGAAACGTTTTAATGGAATGTTGGTCCACGCCACATATTTCACGCGCATGACTGCGTTTGACTACACAGACTCTCAGAAATAGGCACCCATAGCTCGAATTCACAGATGAAGAAACTGAAGCAAAAAAGTATGGCTACATAGCTTGAAATCCAGTAGTCACCAGGAAGCAGATGGGTCGTGACAAGCACCATGACCAGAAACAACTTGGGGGAGGGTTTGTTTGGCTTGTGGTCCCAGGTCACTGAGGGAAGTCAGAGCAGGAAGGGAAGCAGAGACCTCGGAGGAAAGCTACTTACTGGCTGGGGATGGTGCTGCCCACGGTGGGCTGGGCCTTCCCACACCAATTATCAGTCAGGACAGTCTCTTACAGACGGACCCACAATTCTTCAGTCTGTCTCTCTCGAATGTTGTTCTCTGTGCTCGTTTCTCTTAGGAGCCCCTGTACTGCCAGATGCAGAGAGAGAGTGGTTCCTGTCCTCAGGAAATTCATGAGTTGGGAGGGAGGAAAGACATCCAAGTGACACATCAGTGACTCTGCACTGGGATAGGTGGGCACAGTGAGGTACTGAAAGGGGAAAACATTGCCCCAAGGTAGTGGGTAGGAGACAGGATATGTGTGCCTGTGTGTTTGTGTGCATGCGTGCGTGTGTGCGTGTGTGTGATATATGGTGTCCTCTGGTTGGTTTAATAAAAGAGCTGACTGTCTGGTAGCTAAGCAGGATATACATGGGACACCCAGTATACTGGGAAAAAGGAAGCTGGAGTCAGGAGTTGTCAGGCAGCCACAGAGTGAGCAGGAGATGGACATGCCATATTAAGGAAGATACCACTATGTGGCAGAGATATGGGCTGACTTAAAATGCAAGAGCTAGTTAGTAATAAGACTGAGCTATTGGCCAAGCATTTATAATTAGTACAAGCCTCACTGTGTTTATATGAGAGTGGCTGTGAGACAGGAAAACTCTGTCTACTAGTGTGCACATATGTATGTGTGCAGGTATACGTGTGTGTGTGTGTGTGCCCATGAGAAGGTCAAATGTCAATGCCAGGTGTCCTCAGTTACTCTCCGAGTTCTTATTTGAGATAGGTCCTTTCACCAAACCTGGAGCTGACTGATTCAGCTAAGCTGGTAGTCAATTAGTCCCAGGGATCCTCATGTCTCGGGTGCATTTCACAAGGTCCAACTTTTCTTTTCTTTCTTCTTCTTCAAGACAGGGTTTCTCTGTAACTTTGGAGCCTGTCCTGGAACTTGCTCTGTAGACCAGACTGCACTCAAACTCACAAAGATCCACCTGCTTCTGCTTCCTGAGTGCTGGGATCTAAACGCAGGACTGGATCCATCTCCCTGTCCCTAGGGGAAATCTTTAGCTGAATCTCAGGAGTGTCGTCTTGGGAGCTGGCCAAGAAAGTGGGGGAGGGTTACAGGAGACCCCTGGGAAGTTCCAGGCAAAGAATGAATGGCAAGGGTTCCTGAATGGGGGAACACAGAATTCTGACAAATGGCAATTGGGACAGGAACTTCAGAGAGCTTTGTCTATTGCCAGTAATGTGTACCGTATTATGAAGACAGTGAGAATCCCCAGGCGATTTTGCACAGGAGAGTGATGTGGATTTATTTCTGGGTTAGCAGATTGCTGAGGCAACTCTATCCAGGCATGAACTTGCCCCGAGGCGTGCCTTTTGTGCTTGAAAATGGAGCAGAGGGTGAAAATAAGAGCTGATTTTCAGTGTATTCCCAGGATGCATTTGGAGTGTGCAAAGACCCAGCTAGTGTAACAAACTCCCACATGAATAGGAGCAGCACAGGGGTAAAAGTACACAGCTTGATGTCCTTAAGGCACCATTAGATACAGAAGGTATTCATATCAATTGTCATACTGATTTTTTTTTCTCAAATAAGCACCAGAGAAACCAAGTAGGTTAAGCATGTAGTTTATCTCTTCCATGGAGCGAGGTGCACAGTTGTTCTCCTGGGATGCTGAGGGGAGTGTAGTTTACAACCTGGTAATCCTTTGCTACCTGTTGGGCCTGGCTACCCTTGTATCCCCCAGAATATTGTTTGTTTATCCCAGACACACACACACACCCAAAAAAACATGAACATTACTTCTCGGCATAAAACTCATCTTTGTGAGAGATGCCACTGTACCTTACAGCCCAGTTACTGCTGTGCCATCTCAGAGCGGGGCTAGTCCTAACGCTTACCAACACCATTCCTAAGTCAACAGCTGTGCCCACAACACTGAGTTCATTGTTATCTGAATATGGTTTTGTTTTGTTTTTCCAAAACTGGGCTGTGCTTAAATATGGCCGAAGTCAAGCGGCCTGGACCAGATTCCAGAAGTCCTGGCCCTGCACTGGTCACCAAAAATCAGGCTGATGGGAATTTCCCTGCCAGCTGTGAAGTCTACACGGCTCCTGGCACAGGCACTGGGACCTGAACTCACAATCTCAGTAAGAGCCAGCTCCTCCACCGTCGCCCCAAACACAGTTTCTCTGTGCAGTCGGCTCCCTGGCTGCCCTGGAACTTGCTCTGTAGATCAGGCTGGCTTTGCACTCAAGCGATCTGTGTCTCTGTCTCCAGAGTACTTGGGTTAAAGGTGTGTGCCACCACCACAGCCCAGGCGCACCCCCCCTCTTTAAGAAATAAAAAGAAAGAGTAGAAAAGTGTTAAAGAGGACATCATTAGAGAGGCGTGCCAGGAGGTGAGGACTGCAGAGGGATGCTTAGCACGTGTGTGTGTGTGTGTGTGTGTGTGTGTGTGTGTGTGAGTGTGTGTGTGTGAGAGAGAGAGAGAGAGAGAGAGAGAGAGCGCTCCTGGCATGCAGCTGGCGATGACAGAACATTTGTAAGAGTTTCAGGAAAGGGGTCACCTCATCCTCACCCTCCAATGTGTCCCCATCCTTGTCATATCATTTCTCCAGAGCCAAACAGATGCTGGTGCCATGCTCCTGAGCTTCCTGAACTGAGAGCTAGAGAAATCTCTCTTTATAAAGCCCCCAGCCTCCTGTCACAGCAAGCAGACTAACACAAAGGATGGTTAAATACAACCATGTCGTGCGCATGCCTATGCATTTGGGCCATGTAAGCACTCCACAACTGTGGAGATTCTGGCACCCACCACCATTTCCTTATGCCCGCAATACTCGGTCCTTCCTACTACACTGGGATCCTGAGAACTAGCACATTTTCTTCTTTCAAAAGTGTCAGGTCAGGGAACATCCTGACACATGCTTAACATACATATTGGAGTTTCGTTCCCAGTGTGGACGCCAGTGGTTCTTTTCTCCCCACGAGAGGTAAAATGCACTATCTACACGGTTACATTGCCTTTTCTTTATCCTATTATCAGGTGAGAATGATCTTTCCAATTAGGGTTGATTATAGAAACACCGGTATAAACGTCTGTATCTGGGTTTTATGTCTCATGGGTAAGTAAGTACCTAGGAATGTGGGGCTTGGGCTACAACTCCGGGGTGCAGCACTTGTGCCTGTGGGAGGCTCTGGGCTCCACCCGACACCATGAAAACAAACAAAGACCTAATAGGGTGGACGCAGCACTGTACGGTGCAAGGCTCATCTGGTAAGGGCACTTGCTGCCAAGCCTGGGGACCTGACTTTGCTCTCCAGGACCAACAAAATGGAAGGAAAGAACTAACAACTGACAATTATCCTCTGGCTTGTACATGTGTGCTTTGGCATGTGCACACCGCAAATAAAATGTGATTTAAGTGTTTTACAAAAGAAACTACCAAACTTCCAAAGTGGTTGTGCCAGTTTATGTTATTAGCCATGTATGTTCATTCTAACCTAATTCTTAGAGAGCGCAGTCAAAGATTGCGGTCTGCATCATCCTTAGAGGAAAGTGTCCCTAGTTCTTCCCGTATCTTTCACCACCTTCCTTTTGACCATGCGGAACTCTGCCTACTTCCAAGCTCTGTCTGTGGCCACATGTACTCCTGGGGACAGCGGGGGGCCCTGGGAGTGCCTGCTGCTTTTCCCAGCCATGTTTCTATTCCTGGTATGTCACCTGTCGCGCTCAGTTTTCACCACTGGAAATTTCTCTAAGCCCACGTGGGGATCTTTACATCCTTTGAAGCCCCTCCCTTTCAGCTTCCCAACAGTTCACTGACTAGGTGAACAGGGGCCAGTGAAATGACACAACCCCTTGCCGCCTGTGCGAGCTGACCAGACGGTAGAGCCAGAGCGGTCGAAGAAACTAAGGAAGGGTCCCAGGGCATGGGGAAGCCCAGGGCAGACAGGTTTTATAGACTGTGACTATTCCCCGAAATCACTAGAACTGAGTGTAAGGCGCAGATGAATTCTGGCCATTTGGGTTTATCTAGGAGACACAGAACTTTGAAATGAATGAAAATCTGGGACAAGTCTTAGCACTAGTCAAGATTCTGCCTGAAACTTTTTTTTTTTTTTTAAATATATGGCACTGTCAGAGAAATACCAGTGGGGGAAAATCTATAACATAACCAGGACATGCCCCTTACAAAAGAGATTATGTACACAGGATAGAAGCTTTCCTTTGCCCAAACTGCCCGAAAAGCTCCCAAGTCCCACCTAAGTGCTGAAGGCAGCCACTTGCAACGTGTCAGCTCCCGTTGCATTTCTAGAAGTGCTGATGCAATCCCAAGCCCAGGGCTGGGCCAGGGCCCTGTTCTTACTCTATAGTTCAACAATGTTCCAGCGTGGCTACTCCGGCAGCTGCAGCGCTGTGTGGTCCTGGAAATCTGGTTGCTGCTGCTCGGTGGGAAGCACCAGGGTGTCCCTGCTCACAGGGCTGAGCTTGCCTGAGCTTGGTAGTCACATCTGATAGACCTTGCAAGGCCAGTGCCTAGTGCTCACTCTAATTCACCGCTCACATCGGGACCAGGGAACCTTTCGGTTGCAATGCAGAAAGGAAGAAAACAGACGCTGACTCCGGCGGCCCCTTTTCCCATTGTCAGTCCCCAGCTTGTCATCCCAGCCAGACCTTACACTTTTCAGTAACCGCGTCTGCAGCTCATTCCCCGCAGCAAAGAGACAAAGGCACACTCGACAATTCCCATCCTGGATACTGCCGCAGCCTTCTCTGAAGTCGCCCGGTCTGAAAAAAGCCGCGGTCCCTTCTAACAAGGTCTGAGCATCACTGCCCACCCCAGCCCTGTCGCGCTGGCCCTGCAGACGCTGAGGTCTGGAAAGCAAGACCAGGATGTGGATGCTCGCTTTGGTTGGACTCACCTGGCTGGTGGAGAAGTGCCTAAGCGCCTGGCTGCCCCGCCACAGCATGATGCAGGGGACCGCGCAATTGCCACTGCTCGGGAGACGCGGGGAGTGGGCACCAGGGCTGCTCAGTCCAAGCTCTGCTCACCGCCCCGCCCCTCGGCTGGCAGATCCCGCCTCTCAGCTGGCAGGGCTCCAGCCCACCCTAAGCACACGTGACCCGGAGCTGTCTAGAGAACGAATTGGTGCCCAACCCCAGGGTCATCTCCTGGAAACTACCTGGACTCCGCCTCTGCTCCACAGATAGCCCAGGCGTTTACTAGAGGTGGCACCTTCCACCAGTTACTCAGACCCCTCGGAGTCAGGAAGAGAGATGTGCAATGGTCCATCCGACAGGCTCCGAGGGAGGGCTACTTTTATCAACTTGGCAAAAGATAGAATGGCCTGAGACAGGGATTGCATCGATGGACTATTTCTTGGGCTAATTGAAGTGCGAAGACACATCCTGATTGTGGGTGGCACCATCTCATGGGCTGGGCCCTGCAGTGAGCGTGCACGCATTTATTCTCTCTCTGTCTCTGTGTCTCCCTCCCCCTCCCTCCATCTCTCTCTGGAGCAGTTCACGAAGAGACATCCTCTGGCGAGGGAGCAGAGATGGTAGGTACTTGAAAAGAGGCAGGGCCAGGTGGGGGGACAGTGAGACCCTGGAGTGAGTGTGATTCCTCATTGGATCAGCTTTGGAGACAGCGGGCTATTAGAAAGCAAGGTCACTTTGTATGCTTGGCCCTCCCTGAATAAGAAACTTTCCCTTTCTGCTTGTCTGACAAGTTGGGACTTGGCTAGAGAGTCCCCATGGCTGTCAGTGCCATGCTGTTTGGATTCCTAAGACACTGGAGTTCCTCCGAACTGTGAGTTCAAATAAGCAGCCTCTTTATACCTTCCTGGGTCAGGTGTTCTGTTTATAGTGGCACAGACTAAAGCTAGGGACAGTGGAAGATTCAAAGTCATTCCACGTTGCCTGCTGTTGATCTCATCGCATATATACATTTTAATAAAGGTCTTTGGGACAAACCAACAGTGGTCATCAGTGACCTAAAATAGCTGCCCCCACCCCCAGTTTTCTTTTCCGTTTTGACCAGCAGAGAGCCTACAGACCAGGCATCTCCTCTGGCTCGTCCCCCTTGGTGGAAGGCTCTCCTATGGCTCACAGTGATTGGAGATGGCACACTTGAGTACACAACTGGCAGATTGCCAGCAGTAGGGAGTGTCAGCATGGCTTCAGCTACTGTGTCCCGAGCTTCTCTGCAGTCACAGGACTCTGACTCTCCTGAACACTCACTCCAGCCACAGACAGAGAGTGCCAGAGACCAAGTTAGTAGGCCATTCATGGGACATGCCCATGGAGCTAAACATATTTCTTAAAAGGTACTTTATTATTATTTAACTTTAAAAGTAAGACTGTGTGTGCTTGGATAAAGGATGGTTTCTGATCATTCTTGGCAGCCTCCAGTGTAGTTCCAGGAAGAGATGTCTCTGAGCACATTTTAAGCCAATCACAACAGAACTTTCACTGAAGATGGGGAGGGGGGAGGGCGGATTATGTGGAGAGGAGAGATGGGGAGAGACTGCAGCTAGCCAGCTATAGGTCATGCTAAGTAGGTGATGGGAAGTCCTGAATCTTCTTCTGTCATTTGCTGTTGGATATTATGAAATAATGAAACGGATAAAGACAGAAAAAAGTCATTAATAATCTCACAAGGATAACAACAATTTTGTAAGGCCAAATTAAAACCAAAATGAGAGATTTTTCAAAGAGTATTGTTTTGGGGATAGCCACATAGGGAATAGTCATGTGAATCCCTGGCATGTTTAAAGAGGTTGAGGCAAAAGGAAGGGTTTTTGTTTTGTTTTTTTTTTTTTTTTTTTTTTTTTGTTTTGTTTTTGAGACAGGGTTTCTCTTTGTAACCTTGCCTTTCCTGGCCTCAAACTTACAGAGAACCACCAGCCTCTCCCCAAGTGCTGGGACTAATGGAGTGCACCACCACCACCTGGCTTGAAGGAAGGTTTTAAAGGTAGAAGTAGAAATGATTACATCAGTTTTGTGAAAACATTTTTCTTGGCCACAGTGATTATAACAAGAGCTGTATTATTATCTTCCCTCTGTGCAAATCTTAGAATATGGCAGAATATTTTGTGTCAATTATTATTAGGCAATCATGGTCATTGAACCCTTCCTTCATGATCTCCTGGCTTTATCCATTTTGCTTTGTAGGGTTGACATGTACAGCCCAGGGCATGCCTGGAGGTCAGTGGACAGACTTCAGAAGTCAGCTCCCTCCTTTCCCTGTATGAGTCCCAGGGGCTGACTGAACTCAGGATGTCAGGCTTGGTGGCAATCACTTTTACCTGCTGGGTCATCTTCCCTTCATGAGACTGCATTTCGATCCTGACAACTTTTTCATTTTATCCACACCTTGAAAGGCATTTAAAAACAAGATTAATTTAACCTTTCTCTGCTTACAGCAAGAAGATGAGAAACAGAAGGCATTCTCATAGTACCCAGCTTGGCCTACATGGGTCATCCAGCTGTTGACTAAGCAAGCCATGGATCTCACACAGTGTAGGAAGCAGGTTCTGGAGTGGAATCAAACTTAGGTGGTAAGAAATGTTTTCTTAGACTCTTGGCTTTCCCCCAAACACGTTTCTGCCTAGCCCCTTTTCTTTTTACAGATCGTCATGCTCTGGGTTGCCTACTTTTCAACTTTTCTCCAGATTTTTGCTTCTGTTTGGATTTGCTAGAAAAAAAAAATTCATTGATTTTCTAATTTCATTACAAGGCCAGGCATGGTGGCACAGGCCTGTAATCCCCAGCACTTAGCAAGTGGAGGTGGGAAGATCTGGTATTCAAGGCCAGCCTCAGTTAGACAGTGAGTTCAAGTTTAGCCTGGGGTCCATGGGCTCAACAACAACAACAACAACAAACCTCTTGTTATAGATTATGCAATAAGCACAAAATAAATATTAGTAAAGTCCTAGAAGTTCTGTGATCCGGAATTCTAAATGTAAGCATCTAAATAATAAAATTATTACAAAATGAATTTTAAAATAATCTTTTAAAAAGGTTCTGCTTTAATAACTAATTTCAACTCTAATTCCTGGTCCATTGTCACCATGAGGTGCTTGGCTGCTAAGACCATGACTCAGTGGTGTGATCACGGGCATGTTCCCCCTGCCCCCTCCCCCCCCCCCACATCCATCATCTTCTTGTGTAACAGTCACTGGCTTCCATACAGTACACTGGCCAAGTGATCCCTATAGGATTGTCTCTTCCTTTGCTCTCTGCACCTGTGGAGCACACGACCCACACTGAGCCAGTCTGCCCATTCCTTCCATTTTTTCAGTTTCCCAGACTGGCTGGAAAGTGTGCTCAAGTACCAAGAAAGGCTAGTCATTACTGGCAAGACTTGACTCCGGGGCTTTTGTTCGAGCTATCAGTTAAGTGTGCTCTTTTTCTCTCTTGATAATGTGAGCCTGGAGCTGCCAACAGCTACCATCTGGAGCCTAATGAGTGCTGCCAGAACCATGCAAGCTACAGAAAGAAACCGAAGATTCCAACAGGACATCCTGAGGCCAAATGCACGACAAGTCCCCTTGTGTTTGACAGTTGTCACTGTAACGTATTCCTGAGATCAGCATCTTACAAAGTGAAGATGGTCATTTTTGACTCACGTCTTTGGAATTTTCACTCCATAGCCTTGCCACAGGCCCAGGAACAACAGCTCTGCTCAGCTATGATAATGAGATCTTGTCTCAAAATAAAACCATGCCCAAACCTCAGCATCTCAGAACATGCTTTTCAAGATAATATCCTATGTTGATTTTTGTTACTTTATGATGCAAACAACTTAAAAACTCTACTTGCAAAAGATTCAGTTAACAGACCCAGGAAAAATTTAGGAGCAACTTTGTATTCATCAGGGTCTACTTTTTCCCAAGAAAACCATTGTCTTGTTCAATTAGATTTCAATTCTTCCTATGCATTTGAACACATGAGCATACATGTATGCTTACATAGATTGTAATGTAATGGCAAATATGCGTTGTTCTAAAATCGGCTCCTGTTCCAACCCCCCTTTTTTTCCCCATGCGATTTGAGACCTACTTCATTTTATTTATAGCTCTCTAGGAATTCAGAGTGTGGATCTCTTAAGTTTTATATTGTTATTTTCTTGATGGATAGACTGTTTCGCACCAGCACTTACTAAAAGCCGAGCCGATGGAAAGCTTTTTGTAGACTTTAAGGGTAAATGTAGAACTTCAGGGTAACACAATTCCCACCCCACCTTCTTAAAAACAAGGGAAGGAAGAACAGGGTTACGTGTAAAGCAAGCCCGGTAGTGAGGAGTCGTTCAGGGATGGGGACAGGGAGGGTAAAGACAGAAACGGAGCCGCTGAGACCGGCATCTTGGTCCCCGGCCAGGGCAGCGTCCCGGTGAAGGACCCCGCCTTTGCTTGCGTTGGCCGCGCCCCGTTATTTCCGCTCTTCCCACGGCAGACCCAGAAACTCCGTCAGGTATTAAAAAAAAAACAGCCTGGACGCAGCAACCAGAAGCCGAACGCGGCGTGAGAGCAGACGCAAACGGCAGCGAGGCCGGGCACCAGACTCAAGGATGCCAGCGGCAGCCACCGTCGCCATGGCGGCCGCGCCGGGCGCAGGCGGACGACTCGCTTTCCCAGCGGCCCCCGCGGTCCGCAGGGCCGAGCGTCCACTGGCTCTGGCGCCCGGGGGCGGGGCCGAGACCGGAAGTCACGTGCCGCGGCAGCGGCTGGGGCGAGGCCCGCGTCGCGGCGGTGGCTGCTCGGTGCCGTGTGTGCGGGAGGCGTCGCGGCCATGGCCGTGGACACTCTGTCGCCGGACTGGGAGTTCGACCGCGTGGACGACGGCTCTCAGAGTAAGCCCCCGGCGTCGGGCGAGGCGGGCCGGGCCGGGCGGCGCGGCCGAGAGAGCCGGCGCGGGGCAGCGCGGCGCAGCCGCGGGGCGGGCGGGCGGGCGGGATGGGACGGGGCGCGCGGCGCTGCGTGGCCGGCGGGGTCGCGTCCCGCCGCGCTCGTGCCGGGGGTCCCTGCCGGCAGCCGGTGACCGGCCCGCGGCGCCCGCCCCCTGCGCCCCGCCGCGAGACGCCAGCCTCCCGGGCTGCCCATCCCACCCCAGGGCTCGCGCCAGACGCTCTGAGCCTTCAGCTCTGGTCTAGAAGAGTCGAGGTTCCCGTTTCGGCTTCCTGTTTCTCTTTGCTTCTCAAACCCAACTTTTGAAGTTTGGGTGCGCGTTCTTAGAAACATAGAACATAGCGGGAAAAACAGCTCTCCCTGGCACTAAACAACAACAACAAACCAAACCAAAACATCAATCAACATGGGAGTGTCATCATCTTGCCCCTTCTAGGCCTTTCATTAATTTTATGTTTTTTTTTTTTTTTAAACCTCCTGTAATTGTCATTGCAGCTGAAAAGTTTTTTTTTAAATTTGTTTTTATTATTTTCTTATATCTGATTCGCAGTTGCTTCATGAAATCGAGTCTTCAGGTTTAAATTTTAAAATTAGAGATCTAACCCAGAAACCTTACAGTTTGCTTCAGCAAAATGTACAAGCCAACCTAGTTATAGTAGAAAAACTCTTGAGGTTGATAATATTTTTTTGTGATAGAAGAGAAATTGGGGCAAGTTGAGAATTTTTTTTAAAAAAAATGCACGTCTTTCCCCGAAGTAAGCTGAACTGTGAATTATTTATCGATCATAGCATGTACAGATTCATATGTACTTAGTTTTTATTTGCCTTTACATCCAGTCGAGCTCTGTCAGGGTGCTGTGCAGGTTTTCCGAAAACATTTCTTAAGGTGTTAGACCCTGTGCAGCATAAAGAAAGATCTGGGTGGAAGGATAAAAACCATTTTTCTCTTTTTTATTTTTGGTTTTAAAGTGAAGCGCATCATGTCAGGTGTTTTTTTTTTTTTTTGTGCGTTTTTATATTTTGGTTTTTTTTTTTTTTTGCATTTGGCCAAAGTTGGGCTGAAGGTGTCCTGGGTTTGAAAGTGTTTCAGCTTGAAGTAGAATGAATGATCGGTTAATGATAATGCGTGGGCCCTTTTTTGTAGACTCTAGAAGGTTGGGAAAATGACTGGGGAAGGGAGGGGAAGCAGAGCATAGATGATGAGGACACAGTATGAGCACGCCTGTGTGTGAAAATGCCATGATGAAACCCGTAGCTTTGTATCCTAACTTAAAAAGTAGTAAGAGAAATAAATGAAGAAATGTAGTTTGTTGGGAGGGAAGCTATGCACTGTAACTTTTATGAGTTCACAGATATGCAGGTTTTCTATTGTTTTTTTACCTTGGTCTAACCAGGTGATCAATGAGCATGTGGTCAAATGATACTTTGGTCATTTCCTGGGTAATAGAGTAAGACATTAACGTGGGATTGTTAGCTGTAGGTAAGAGATTTCTCTGTGCCTGGGTCTCATTAGTGTTTGGACTGTGACTCTTATCTAGATTAATTGTTTTCCAAAATTGACAAAACAGTTGCTATAATGACACAGAAGTCTTCTTAGTGACCAGGAGCCTCAGTTACAAAGTAAAAGGAGTCTATATCTCATACAGTGTGAGTCAGAACATGCTTTACTTTAGAACACAAAGACTGAATAAAGTTATATGGGTCAGTAAAAGGCACTGAAGTGGTGTTGAATTTTTTGGAATAAGTAATAAATCTTTAGGTATAAGATATAATGTTTATTAATTTTGGTGAATAGTCTTCTGAAGAATCCAACTTATTTTAGTTGCTATAAGCCTAAAGCCATTTACCAATATTCAAATTCCATAAATCCCAGCTGTGTTTTTTTTATATTGTTTTGTTATTTTACACGTATGTATAGTACCTATAGAGCTAGAAGTTGATACTGGATCTCTTGTATCTAGAGATACAGAACTGCCACATGGGTGCCGGGAAATGAACCTCAGTCCTCTAGAAGAGTAGTCAGTGCGCTTAATGGATAAGCCATCTCTCCAGCCCCTGCCTCAGCCAGTATGTTTTATTTGGCTTTTGCATCTTGATTATGATAGCTAAATAAACAAGTAAAGCATTTTTGTAACAACTATGAATAGAATTAATCAACCTTTTAAAACTTATTCTGTTAGCAAGGGGGAGTTTTGTGTGGCTTCTCATCAGGTAGTCGATATCCCTGTAACAGAGTTGTCTGAGGCTCAGGCTGGTTAGAAGTCCTATGGTAAGGGGCTGCACGTTTCCTAGTGCTTTCACATATTTGGAGTAAATTCAAAGGTGAATGACTCTAACTTTGGAACTTTATTTCTAAGAAGTGAGGCACTCCAAAATAATTAACAGTGTTTTGCTGCAGTTTTTGAGATTACTTGGTTAGTATTATGATGTTCACTATTTGTAATTATACCATTCTGTTTTAATTTAGAAATTCATGCTGAGGTCCAGCTTAAGAATTACGGGAAATTCCTTGAGGAGTATACATCTCAGTTGAGAAGAACTGAGGACGCACTGGATGACTTGATTGGAGATGTTTGGGATTTCAATCTTGATCCTATAGCATTAAAGGTCTGAATACATTTCATTAATAAAAATAGTGTCCTCAGGAAGAGCATCCAGTGCTCTTAATTGCTGAGCTGTCTCTCCAGCCCTGGGAATGCTTTTTTAATGTATGTAAATAAGATACTCTTAGTGTATTTTACTTTAAGGCTGTAGTCTGTTACCTCTAAGGAGTTGATAACATATCCTGAGCACTCCTCTGCCACCCACCATCCTAAGCTGTACATTAGCTTTTCTTTTTTGAGATGTAACTCATAGATAATACAGTTCATCTTTTTTGTGTGTCCTTTTTGGGACATGGTTCCACTAGGTAGCCCTGGCTGGCCAGGGACTCACTGTGTGACCCAGCTGGCCTCAAACTCAAGAATCCTCCTCCTTCAACTTCTTGAATGCTAAAATTACAGGCGTGAGACATAGTGCTTGACTATAGTTTACCCATTGAAATTGTACAATTTAGTGGTTTTAAAAACTATTATTTTTAGATTTCATTGTCCATTGCCATCATCATTTTTAGAATGTTTTCACCACCTAAAAAGGAAATCCTGTACCTAAATTAAGTCACACTGCCATACACACACACACACACACACACACACACACACACACACACACACGTGTCCACTATTACAGGCCATCAGTCGGTTCACTGAAATGTTTCTCTGGATTGTATTCATTAGATGTTTCATATGAATGAGATCATGCAGTGTGTGAGCATTTGTGCCTAACCATGTTTTGAAGGTGTAGCCAGTGTTAGTACATACATATTTTTAAATTGATGAATGGTGTGTTCTGTTGTATGGAACCCTTACGCCACATAGCCATCCATTCTTCAGTGGATAGACAGTTAGGTTTTCTAAGGTTTTCCACTTTTGGTTATTGGAAGTTATGCTATTTATGTGTCTTAAGTTTTTATGTAGACATGCTTTCATGTCGAGCACATGTATTCCAGAAGGAGAATTACTGAGTTGTATGACAACTATGTTTAACTTTCTGAGGATTTTATTTTATACACATTTGTGTGTTTGTGTGCATGGTTTGCGTGGAGAGAGTACAGCTTATAGGAGTTGGTTTTGGTCATCCAACTCAGATCACTTGGCTTGGCATCAAGTTCCTTTATCTGTTGAGCTATTTTGCTGACTCCTTTGTCATCTTTTTCCTGATGTGGCGACACCGTTTTACATCCCTATCAGTAATATGTGGGCTTGAGTTTCTCTACATTATTGCCGTTTTGTTATTATCATCTTTTAAAATCGCAGCAGTCCTAGTGGATGTGGACTGATACTCCATGGTTCTGTGAAAGGGTGTAATTGTCTCAGCTTTATCTTCATCGATAGAAACTTTCAAGCCTCTTTATACTCCACCCTCGCATACAGCCCTTTCCCTTGACACCTTTCTTCGGTGCCTTCACGGGGACGCCATTCTGTGTCCCTACTCTGCAAGAGTCGTAGATTCCAGTAAGATCTCTATAAATAACAATTACACTCTAATCCAGAGAAGTTATTTACATATGTACTTTATTGTTTAGTATGTAACTTTAAGAAAGGTCCAGGTTTTCACTTAATAGACAACTCGTTTTAGATAATAATCAGGAAAGCTTTATGAGCCAGGTGGAAATCCAGCTGTGTTATGTGGTAAAAGTGGCCACACTGCATTTGGTTTTTTTCTTTTCTTCAGTGTTCTGTTTTGTAGTAACTTAAGTTTGGCTCTTTTAAAAACTTACAACATTGCTGGACATTGGTGGCGCACACTTTTAATCCCAGTACTCAGGAGGCAGAAGCAGAGGCAGCCAGATCTTTGTGAGTTCGAGTCCAGCCTGGTCTATGGAGCGAGTTCCAGGACGGGCTCCAAAGCCATACAGAGAAACCCTGTCTCAAAAAAACAAAACAAACAACAACAAAAAAGTTACATCTCATTAAGTGTATGCTTGCATAACTATTTCCAAAGCGATAGAGCTCACTTTTAGTGTTTTCTCATTGTACTCCGAGGTCGTGGGCTTCTGTCCTGGAGCACAGCTGGGACTGTTAGAGTACGTTGTGTTGTGTGGAGATCTTTGTCCTCAGGTGGATTGTACTTTGCTTCCTTTGTCAACATCTTAAATGCAATAGTTGAATTGATACTAATGCTGATTATAGTGTCTAACACAAGTTTTACTGCAATCCATTTAATCTCATTTTATGTATTTAATTTTTGGTGATCTCCCCCCATATTAACATATGTTCTTTTCCTTTGTTTCTGTAGCTTCTGCCATATGAGCAGTCCTCCCTTTTGGAACTCATAAAGACTGAAAACAAGGTATGTTATCTTAAACCTAAAGTACATTTAAAAAGATGCTGTCATTGGTTACAATTTACTTTTTTCTGTTTTTATTTATGAAACCAGGTCTTAAACAAAGTCATCACTGTTTATGCTGCACTTTGTTGTGAGATCAAGAAATTAAAATATGAGGTAACTTTATATTCTTTAAGATCTTTTAAAAGCAAATTATATTTGTGCAGTGTGCAGTAAATGCCCACTTAAAATAATAGCAGCCCTGAAAGAAAAGAGTCCTTAATCTTGGCTTTCCTTGAGTACTTACATTGTAATGCTCAGGGTCGGGGTGGCAGGTCAGGAGCAGGTGAAGAAATTGGGGTTTGCAGTGGGTATCACTGGTGGCGACAGTTTGAATCTGGGTCTCCAGAATAGCAGCGTGCCTGGTGCGTGCTGGCATGTTACACAGGGTTTGCCGGTATAGCCCTGGCTGTCCTAGAGCTTGCTCTGTAGACCAGGCTGGCCTTGAACTCAGAGAACACCCGCATCTGTCTCCTGAGTGCTGGGTTAAAGGCGTGCACCACCACTTCCACTTTTTTTTAAGTTTAAGCTTATTTTAATGTGGATTTGGGGTCACTGAACTTAGGTCGGCATTAGTAAACGTCATCGGTTGCCCTCCCTTTCTTATGTCCTGTGACTGCTGACTGAGCAGTGGGAAGATGTGTGAGGGTGAGGGTGGTCAGATGATGGAAGGGTCAGGCTTAGCTTCCAGTGTCAGAACTTACCTACGGTGAAAGCCGCTTTTGAGATTTATATTAAGTGATGTACATTGTTTAATTAGAGAGTTAAGAGAGCATAGGACCTGAAAGCGACCTTTACAGTTACTTTAATTTTCTTTCAAACAGGCTGAAACTAAGTTTTACAATGGTCTTTTGTTTTATGGTGAAGGAGGTAAGTTAAAATTTTAGAGTTCTATCTTTCTACCTTTTATGAAACTGAAGTGAGCAAGATGCTCACACCAACCTTGAATGAGCATGATTATAGAATGTGCAGAAAAATAAGCATTCAGAAAAAATTTAAAAGATTTATTTATTTATTATAAACATGTTCTGCCTGCTTGTATCCCTGCAGGCCACAGGAGGGCACCAGGTCTTGTTACAAATGGCTGTGAGCCACCATGTGGTTGCTGGGAATTGAACTCAAGACTTCTGGAAGAACAGCCAGTACTCTTAACCTCTGAGCCATCTCTCCATCCCCTGCATTCAGAAATTTTAAATATTTTGTCCTGTGACTGGACCAGTTTTGGGACTCACATGGCAGTGAGGTGTGGCTGTTTGAAGGTGTATGTAGTTTAGGACTATGCCACTTTTCCCTTCGCTGTAAAGGACCAGTAGTGAAAGAACTGTTTGTCTTTGTTGTTGAATTTAAATGAAAACTTGACCTGAAATTGATGATGCTTTTTAAAGCTACAGATTCCAGTATGGTGGAAGGTGACTGCCAGATCCAGATGGGGAGATTTGTTTCATTCTTACAGGTAGCTACCTTTTTTTTTTTTAAACTTTCTGTTGAGCCATTTATTTATTTATTTGAGACAGGGTCTTACTCCGTGTTGGCTGTTCTAGATCTCACTATGTAGACTAGGCTTGCCTCAAACTTCTAAGAAATGACAACTTACCTTTCTTTATTTAACTTTAAAGATGTTTTGGGGGGACTGGAGAGATGGCTCAGCCATGAAGAGCACATGCTCTTTCCCACAGGGCTGGGATTTGATTTGATTCCCAGACCCGCCCAGCCCCACCCACATGGTGGCTCACAGCTGTTGTAACTGCAGTTCAGAGGACCCACTACCCTCTTCTGGCTTGGGCACCAGGCACTCTTGGTGCACAGACATCTATGTAGACGAGACCATACACACAAAGAGTAAGATAAAAATTAATTTTTCTTTTTTGTGCTGGAGAGCTCATTTTGGTTCACTGGTTAAGAGCATGCTCTGCTTTTTTCCAGAGGACCCATTTCAGGTCCTTGTACCATTATCAGGGCTCACAAATACCTGTAACTTCATCTCTGAGGATCCAATGTCTGTGGCCTCCATGTGCATACCTACACACATACACAAACACACACACACACACACACACACAAACACACACACACACAGGAGTTAACACGGGCTTGCTCACTCAGGAACCTTGTTTGGTTACACTCTAGCTGTATTGATTGTTCAAGAGCACTCTTGTGTCTGTAAAATAGCTAATGATGCTTTTTAAGTATCTGAGGGAAAGGAGCAAATGGCTGTATCTGGATTTTTTTTTTTTTTAATATCTGAGAATCTTTTAATTGATTTATTCTATTTCTGTCTTATGGAATCTTTCTGTATCTGCACTGAGTTCTGCCTTTTTGCTGTGCTTTGAGTTTTTATTTCCTATCATTTAACCTTCAGAATTTATTAACAAATGTAAGGTGAGTTGTTTCAAATTAAAATGTAATTTGGCACATGGTCCTAGCACTCATGCTCGGAGAAGGCTGAGTTAGGATCATGAGTTGAAGGCTAGTCTGGCCTATGTATCAAACACCTGTTTAAAAAAAAAATTACACATTATTTTTATTTTCAAAGACTTAAATTGTGTATAGGTCTCACTAATAACTGTGTAAAGTTCATTGTCCAGAGTTCATCTAATGTACTCTGTGTGTGTGTGTGTGTGTGTGTGTGTGTATGTGTATGTGTGTATGTCTGTGTGCGTGTACACGCACAAGCATGTACGTGTGTACGTGTATGTATGTTTACTGTGCACATATGTGTGAAACTGCTCTTGGTACTGGGGGAGACCAGCACATAAAATCAATGAAAACTTGCTCAGGGCTTACAGTATAGAATAGATGAAGACTTAATAAGGTTTTAAGTATTTAAGTAGATGGGAATTGGTTCTATAAAGTTAAAAAGTTAAGAGCTCCTGTAAAGAAATTTTCAGCTCTGGGCACAGTTGATGTGAATTGATGATTATTGATAAAAGTCTTTGGGGTCAGTGATCTTGCACCCTGTGTACACCAAGCTACACGTGCGTGATTGTGCGTGATTGAAGATAACAAGTGAAGTGGCGCAGTGACAGTGGGGATCGCTGTCTGTCTTCATTACAGGGAAGGAAGGCGCGAGTCGTCCCTGCCACGTAGGCGCTGCCTGAGTCACTGAAACACAGTAGACTGAGATAGTGAAATGCAGGGGTGAAATGACCTGGCATGCTGGGGGAGAGAGAAGTGTTGATGGCGTGAGGGCTTCTTAGTGTGGCTGCTGGGTAACTGGAGATTTTACTGGAGACCGCTGGGGTTGTGTTAGAACATTGAGCCAGCCCCAGCATCCCGGTGTGTAAAGAGCAGCCCTGTGATATGTACTCCCTTGTCATTCCAGGAGCTGTCCTGTTTTGTCACCAGATGCTATGAGGTGGTGATGAACGTAATCCATCAGCTGGCTGCCCTGTATATCAGCAACAAGTAACACACTTTAGAATTGTTTTGGCTTTTAGGAAATAGGAGGAAGTACTTTTTAGAAAAGTAATTATTTGAAGTAGCTTTTTTCTTTCTTTTGAGACAGGGTTTCCTCTGTAGCTTTGGAATCTGTCCTAGCACTCGCTCTGTAGATCAGGCTAGCCTCAAACTCATAGAGATCCACCTGACTTTGCCTCTTGAGTGCTGGAGTTAAAAATGTATGTCACCAGCACCTGGCTTGAAATAGCTTTTATTTGTTTATTTACTCAGTATGTATGCTTCGAATGTTTAGATCCTACTGGAGATTCTTAAATGTGTGTGTGTAGGCTAATGGGATGCTAATGAAATACAGTTCTCACCAAGTTCATGAACCTAGTATTTGTCTGCCTCAGAATGTTGGCCGAAAAATTTTAAAGACATTTCAGGATAGGAAAAAGCTGATACAGAATTAGTTCACACACAGTTTTTGTTTTTGCTGCCTACTTTTAGTGGTCATGTGACTTTCTTAAACCATGCAGTCTTGGGGGTGGAGCCAGTGTAGGCATTCTGTATTGAAAAAGAACTTAAAATTCTAATGATCTTCCAGGTGTAGATCTACCTCTACCCTAAGTCAAGAAAACTGATCAAAATTTCATAGTGCCTTTGCTGTTCTTATCACCATAGTTGATACCTAACATTTGGTCAATTCTTTATATTAACTTTTATACGTCTAGTGTACCACTGTTGAGGGATATGACCCACACTTTATAATGAGTTCCAAGACCCAGAGGTAGCATTACCAAGCTCTCACGCAGCTTTGATGCTGTTCTTAGTGGCCACCAGACCATTTGTTCCTACTGTACCATGCTGGGTCATAGTCGCTGTGAGTGGGGAGAGTCCATTTATCACTTCACTCTCATAGACTCCTGATCAGTTTGGCATTTTTATGTATTCTGGCTCTTTACCAAAGTGGTCATTGTGTGAGGAGCAAATGAGTGGTAGTCCTAACCCCACCCCCCACACTCAGTGCAGATGTGTGGGAGCCCCACCCCCCACACCCCACATTCAGTGCAGATGTGTCGGAGCCCTAACCCCACACCCCACACTCAGTGCAGATGTGTGGGAGCCCTGACCCCCACACTCAGTGCAGATGTGTGGGAGCCCCACACCCCACACCCCACACTCAGTGCAGATGTGTCGGAGCCCTAACCCCACACTCAGTGCAGATGTGTGGGAGCCCCACACCCCACACTCAGTGCAAATGTGTGGGAGCCCCACACCCCACACTCAGTGCAGATGTGTGGGAGCCCCACCTCCCACACCCCACACTCAGTGCAGATGTGTGGGAGCCCCACCTCCCACACCCCACACTCAGTGCAGATGTGTGGGAGCCCTGACCCCTCCACCCCACACTCAGTGCAGATGTGTGGGAGCCCTGACCCCCACCCCCCACACAGTGCAGATGTGTGGGAGTCCTAACCCCCACACCCCACACTCAGTGCAGATGTGTGGGAGCCCCACCTCCCACCCCCCACACTCAGTGCAGATGTGTGGGAGCCCCACCCCCCACACCCACACTCAGTGCAGATGTGTGGGAGCCCCACACCCCACACCCCATACTCAGTGCAGATGTGTGGGAGCCCTACCCCCCACACCCCACACTCAGTGCAGATGTGTGTGGCCATGCACCCCCACACTCTCCACAAGTGAGTGATAGTCCCACCCCCACCCCCACTGCCATGCCTGGGCTAGAACCCTGAGGACTCTCCTCCTCAGTCCTGCTATAGAAAGAATATTTAAAGATTTTTTTTCTAGTTCAATTTTAAATGCATTCTGTGTGGTTTGATGCATCCATAAGCACTACATTTATTGAAGTTGAGTAGGAAGTGAGTGTGGTATAACCCTAGAAGTGTGATTCATTGTCTCTCAGCAGGGTGAAAACTTAATGAGTCTGACTTGTTCTTAAGGACTTTTTTCCAAGCTCCAGTAAAAAGATTATACTTAGTAACGGAGAAATTGTAGTAATTCATCAGTTTGTTTACTTTTCTGCCAAGGCGCATCCTTTAGTTAAAAACTCGGGTTATTCCCTGGCCACTTGTCAGGTCTCTCCCATGGATGGAGCACAGCATGGAATTGGCATGTGCTTACGACTTTAAGATAAATACATATTATAATTCAAAGGGTTTCTGCTCCTATATTGACATCGATTTCTTGAATTTAGAACTAACTGTGAACATAAAAGAATTTTTCTTTCTTTTTTTTTTTTTTTTTGGTAACTTGGGTATTATTTTATTACAGGATAGGACCCAAAATTATAGAGACAACTGGAGTTCATTTTCAGGTAAAAGTTCATTTTTCTATTTTACTTTGTAATTTGTATGACTAGGAAGTATAATAATGCTAGCGACCCATTCCTGTTTTTGTGTTCCTGTCTGTGTAGTTGATGAGGCATCTCTTACTATGAACTGGTGCTTGTAGTTTTTCCTGATAGTGTCCCACTGCATTTCTGTTGACAGTGAACAAATCTGCAGCGTCACAATTAAGGACGAAATATTGGGTAAAATATACTCTGTTTAGGCTAGTACCATTTGAGGCTCAGATCTGTAGTTAATAAACCAGTTGATATCTCCTTTCACTGTAGCGTAATAATTAACCCAAGTGTGTTTTACTTTAAAAGTTCACATGAAACTTCTAACTAGTGACTAAATGATAATCATTAAAGGTTTTTTGACAGACTATGTATGAGCACTTGGGAGAACTGCTAACAGTTTTACTTACCCTGGATGAAATTATTGATAATCATGTCACGCTGAAAGACCACTGGACTATGTACAAAAGGTATGCCAACTAAAATGGTTCTAATAGTTTGTATAGCTGATGTATTAGTTTTGGTCTATATTGAGAAGGAATTAATTTCCAGCACTGATTTTTATTTGTGTGTGTGTTTATGTCTGCCTGTCTCCATGTGTCTACACTTGGGTGTGTGTGCCTAGAGAGGGAATTGGATTCCCTGGGACCAGAGTCACAGGCTGCTGTGGGTGCTGGGAACCGGACTTGGGTTTCCTCTGCAAGAGCAGCTCAGCCCTGTGGTGAAGACTACAGCCCCGCTTCAGATGGCTTTCTGTGAGAGTGATACGTGTGAGCATTCCTAAAGCCTTGTAGGATGATTTCCATTGGGTCCTATTCAAGTGAAAGTCATTTCATTTCATTCCATTATAGACCCTAAACAATCTTTTAAATTTTTATTCTGTATACAAATAGTCAGTAAATGTTTGGTTTATACAGAGTAGTAGGCACCTGAATACAAGGTGGTAGAAAGAAGCATAAAAGCTTTAGTCGGGCATTGGTGGCACACGCCTTTAGTCCCAGCACTCGGCAGGCATTGCTTCATTCATGTTTTACAGTGTGGAGAGCAGAGTGAGAATAATAAATACTAAATTTTATATCTTGGAGTGTTTTTAGCTTTTAGAATTTATTAGGTAGATGTAAGATCTTTATATCTCCTACAAGGTTATTGAAGTCTGTCCATCACAACCCTTCAAAATTTGGGATTCAGGAAGAAAAATTAAAGCCATTTGAAAAGTTCTTGCTGAAGCTGGAAGGGCAGTTACTTGATGGAATGATATTCCAGGTAAGTGGAGGTTGGTGCAGCTCAGAATTACAGTGGGATACTTTTGTAGAATAATTTTGAATTCCTTTTCTTTAGAAAGGGCTTTGTCTTATAAAAAATATTATTAGAGTTATTACTCAATAACAGATGAAAAAAATTGCTTATAACAAGGGTTTTTAAAATTAAACAATGGAAAAATATAAAACTGAGTTAGGTATGGTGATACCTAAGACATCTAAGACATCATCATCTGCATTAAATATTATGTTTGTTACTAGCTCTTGCATTTAGATTTTATTTTTCTTCTAGATAGGGTTTCTCTGTGTAGCTTTGTAGACCAGGCCGGCCTTGAACTCACAGAGATCCGCCTGCCTCTGCCTCCTGAGTGCTGGGACTAACGGTGTGCACCACCACTGCCTAGCTTGGATTTAGATTATTAAGGTTAAAAGCATGAAGGCTAGGAATGCAGTTGATTGGTAAGGTGATCCCTTTGGCATGCCCAGGGTCCTAGATTTAATCCCTAGACCCCTAAGGAACAAATCAATACCCAAAGCAAAACTACAGTTAATTCCTCTGCACTCAAGGAATGTGCACAAATAGGGCACCTTCTAATAATGAATTAAAATCGGTTAGAGACATGCCTCTTCTTAGTTACTCACTATATTTATAACACAGAGCAGTACCTTATCTTCATCATAGGAAGACCTAGCATACTGATGGGTGGAGTCTTGCCAGAAATGATGCTGCCTTCTGTGCTGTCTGCTTTGGTTACATCTAGTTTTGCATTATCACAGTTCTAACAGATTGGCCCCAGCTCTTGGTTTTTAAAATGGGTTTATCAATCTCTTAGATGTAAAATATAGTAATTTGTGTTCTTTTTTCCCCCCCGGGGACATTTCTACACAGAGTATGCTAGCAGTTGGACATTGTGGCTCATGCCCATTATCTCCTAGCACTTGGGAAATTCAAGCAGGATTATTCTAAGTTTGAGGATAGTTGGGGCTACAGAGTGAGGCCCTGCCCAAAAAGAGAGGGTCGGGGGAGGAACGCTAAGAAAGTAACTGCAATAAATAAGTAGATAGATTAGCAGGTAGGTAGGTAAGTAGGTAAGTAAGTAAATAAGTAAATACATATTCCAAAGGGTACTCTTTTAAAAAAAAGTTTTGCAGCTGGAAAGATGACTCAGCAGTTAAGAGGTCTGCCTTGAAGAGGACCTAGGTTTGATTCCTAATACCCATATGTGACTCACTACTATCAGTAGCTCCAGTTGCAGGGTGTCTGACATCCTCTCTGGCCTCCTTAGTCAGTTCTTGCATGTAGTACAGAGACATACATGCAGGCAGAAAACTAATACATATAAAATATTAAAAATGCTTGCAGCTGGGTGTGGTGGAACACATTGTTAATCCCAACATTTGGGAGACAGAGGTAGGCAGATTTTTGAGTTCAAAGCCATCCTGGTCTACATAACAGGTTCTAGGAAAGCCAGGGCTACATAGACCCTTAAAAAAAAAAAAAGATTGCTAATACATCAGCAGTGATTAGTGATTCTTTCTATTTATCTCTGAGCCTTACTCACATCTCTTCAGTTGGGATTTGAGTGCCATGTAATGTCATTCACTTATACAGTACATACATGTACCCCAATAAAAGGATTTCTCTATTAAAGAGCAGGAGACCCAGATTTATAGTTAAAATGAGTACAAGAGCACTTCATCTTACCTACGTGTTTGGTGGTTTCTTTTAAGTGTTAATTTCTCTTCAAATGTTTCCTGCTAGGCCTGTATTGAACAGCAGTTTGATTCTCTCAATGGAGGAATATCTGTGTCGAAAAATAGTACTTTTGCGGAAGAATTTGCACATAGTATTCGATCAATTTTTGCAAACGTGGAAGCCAAACTTGGTAATGTAAATTTCAAGTTTGAGTTGTTTGTCAAGTTTGCATTTCCTTAAAAGCACGAATCAACTATAATTTGTTGTATTTTTATGTTGTTCTTTCTAAGGTGAACCTTCTGAAATTGACCAGAGAGAAAAGTATGTTGGAATTTGTGGGCTCTTTGTACTGCACTTTCAGATTTTTCGAACTGTTGATAAAAAGTTTTATAAGTCTTTATTGGACATTTGTAAGAAGGTAAGAACCTGAAACTCTATTTTCAGTTTGTGATGTAAATTTTGATAAAGCTAGATATCTAAAAGTGCTAACAAAAAGTTAATTAAACAAAGAACAAGTTAACTTTTATGAAATGTAACTGTAAAAAAAAAAAATAGAGCTGGGGTGGTGGTGTCATGGATTAGTGCTTGCAGTACATTGTGAAGATTGGAGTTTATGTTCCCAGAACGCATGTAAATGTCATGTAAGCATGATGTCATGCAGTTGTGGCAGCCCACCTTCAGTAACACTGGGAAGACAGATGGTATCGTCTCAGCTAGTGATATTAACTAGCATGTGTCATAGAACTCTGGATGAATAAAGTGGAACACAATGGAGGGAGACTCCTAGTGTCAGCCATGGGCTTCAGTGCACGCGTGTACTCTCACACATGAAAAGGCCTACAGGTACACCATACATACATGTAAAAGTAAAAACCAATACTGTTGTTTTAGAGTGCAAACATTCTTGGAACGAGCAATATGGTGAATGAAAATAACTGCATTTCATCTGAATGTATGTGTGGTGGATGTTCGGTGTGTGTGTGTGTGTGCGTGTGTGCGCACATTCACCTTTTGTTTGCTTTATTTCTGAGACAGCGTCTTTCTATGTCGTGCAGGCTGACCTCAGCCTCCTGAGTGCTGGCACTATAGACGTGCACTCCGCCCTGGTCACGTACATCCTTAGCACTATTCACACCACCCTGCCTCCCTCTTTCTTTTGCTTTCTCCTCTTGCCCCTCATACATTGTTGATTTTCATCTTTGCTATTTCCATGATATGATTTGGTTTCAGAGTTGAAACTTAGTTTGTGTGTAGTTATCAGATAATAACAGACTATGAAGCCCTAGCGGTATTTAAGGTTGTTTTTTTTCTATTATTTTATTAATTTGCACTGCCAATAAAGTCATGAAGTTGAATTTCATTTTTCTTTCTATGTTATTAATTATTGTGTATTCTTTCTCTGTCTCTGTCTCTCTCTGTGTGTGTGTGTGTGAATACTTAGAATAAAGTGGTGCTCATCACCAGCTGTCTGTGTGTGTGTGTGCGTGTGTGCGCGTGCCTGTGCGTGTGCGTGTGAATACGAATACTTAGAATAAAGTGGTGCTCATCACCAGCTGTCTGTGTGTGTGTGTGTGTGCGCGCGCGCGCGTGTGCGTGTGAATACTTAGAATAAAGTGGTGCTCATCACCAGCTGTCTCTCTCTGTGTCTGTGTGTGTGCGTGTGCCTGTGTGTGTGCGTGTGTGTGAATACTTAGAATAAAGTGGTGCTCATCACCGGCTGTGGGAATACTTCATTCCTCCCACAGGGTGACACTTGGGGGGAAAGATACATGTCTTGTCATACATTGAGATTTTGGTGGCTCCTCTGTCTGGAACTGTCTTTGCTGTGTATGTATTGTAGCACTGTTCAGCACATTACTGTTGGGTCTGCATCGATGGTTTTCCCTTTTACCGTCATTCCAGGTGCCAGCCATCACTTTAACTGCCAATATTATTTGGTTTCCTGATAATTTTCTGATTCATAAAATGCCAGCAGCCGCCAAGCTTCTAGACAGAAAAAGTCTTCAAGCCATTAAAATACATAGGGATACTTTCCTGCAGCAGAGAGCCCAGTCACTTACCAAGTAAGTTTGACAAAGCAACTGTAAAGGGAATGTTTAGACACCTTCTAGTGAGAGTACTTGAGTCATAAGATACAGCGTGCATACTGACAGACCACCTTGTATAGTCTCCAGATTGAGTCTTTTTTTTTTTCCTTACATGTTTTTTTAAATTTATTTATTTAGTGTCTAGGTGAGCATGTGTAAAAGACAGAGGACAGACAGCTTGCAGGAGTTGGTTCTCGTCTTCTACCATGTGGGTGGTGGGTGCTTGGATTCAGTCTCTGGTACTCAGGCTTGTGTGGTGAGTGCTCACTGAGCTGTTTCTCTAGCTAGCCCCCCCCCCCCAGATTATTCTTTTTTAATTAAAACTATTTGTTTTTTGTTTTTGTGTTTTCTTTTCTTTTTTCTGTCTTTTTTTTTTTTTTTTTTTTTTTTTTTTGTTATTTTTGAGACAGGGTTTCTCTGTGGATTTGGAGCCTGTCCTAGAAACTAACTCTTGTAGACTAGGCTATCTCAAACTCACAGAGATTTGCCTGCCTTTGCTTCCCAAGTGCTGGAATTAAAGACATGCGCCACATGCGCCATCACCGTCTGGCAAACTGTTTTGTGTGTATGTGTGCGTGCGTGCATGCGTGGGTGTGTTTGTTCTCTTCCCTGACTACTTGGGTCCCTGTATCAAGCTGAGATTGTTAGGTTTGCTGACAGATGCCTTTACCTATTGAGACATCTCCCTGGCTAGAACTTTTTTTTTTTTTTTTTTTTTTTAAATGCTTTAAGTTTAATATGTGCAGAAGTCCCAAAAGCTAAAATTTAAAGGTAATTTTCTCTAGCCCAGTTTTTTCCTGTAACTAGGTCCTGCTTCTAGAAAGATAGCTTTTTTTTTTTCTCCTCTGGGATTTATCCTCTTTTATTTTCTCATGTAGTGATACTAAGTATTGAACTCAGGACCTTGTGCAGTCCTAGGCAAGTGCTCCTATCACCAAGCTGTTTCCCCCATTCTTATGTTGTGTATTTTTAATCTGTTACTGTGTGCCTTTTCAATAATGCAAAAAACAAACTATACAAAGCTTTGATGTTAGCCATCACTCAGCTTTGGTAATTAACTCACTATTCTGAGTATGTTACTAACATATTAACCTGTGTATAGTTGATTTAGAATGCTACAGAATTCTGTCATTGGCCTTGTATAGCAATAGAAATGGGTGATTGGTGCGGGTCAGTGGGGCACATGCCTTTAATCCCAGCACTCAGAGGCAGAGACAGGCAGATCCCTTGAGTTCGAGGCCAGCCTGGCCTACAGAGCGAATTCTAGGACGGCCAGGGCTACACAGAAAGAACCCTGTCTTGAAACCCATCCCTTGCCCCTCCCACCAAAAAGGAAACAGATGGATTATTGGATAAAATTGGTCCCCTGCTGCACTAGGGGGAAGGCTCAGCATACCAGAGACCCTTAAACCATATGACACAGTGTCTTGTGCCCTGTGACTAACCATAGGTCAGTGGACTAAGAGAGTTGACTTGTAGTCTACTCAGGGCAGGTACCAGCAGTGCTGTGCCCTAAGACAACTGGAGTCTCCATGCATAATAAAGACCGCATTGAAGCAGAAAGACAGACATCAAGTTTAATAGTGCGGTGCTTAAAGAAGAAAATTGTTGATATTTTAATTCATAAAAGCTTACCATTCTTTTACAATGCACACTAGGATTGTATTAATAAGTAGTGCCTAGGTATATAGATTTAGCTTCACCAAGGGAGTTGGTGCTTATAGAATTTCATTGAATTTCTCCTTCTCTTCTGAAAGACAGTATCTTACTGTATGGGCTGGTATTTTCTGGGTAGCCCTGGCTGCCCTTAAAATTTGGCACTCCTCAGCCTCCTAAGCGTTAGGGCTATAGCTGTGTCCCATTGTGCCCAATGTCACTGACTTCTTTTTAGATTATAGCTGGTGAGGTGGTGTTTGGAGGGCTGTCTGTCTGTCTGTCTGTCTGTCTGTTGTCTGTGTTGCTGGAGGTGGAACTTAGGAGGTTCCACCTTTTCAGAGGGCTACAAACTGTAGTTTCTCGAAATGAGCTGGACAATGATATTAGAGGGACTGGGAAGCATGTCTTCTCTTCTAAAGCCATAAGGCGTCTTCAGTCTTTAGAGAAATCTGAGGGAAAATATGGTGTGTCTGAAAGTTAAGAGACATTCAGCTTCAGGAAGGAGTGAATTTGACCTCTCTGGATCTAGAAGGCTAAACAGGACTTAGAAGGGGAAGATGACAGATAATAACCATCATAGTTGCCAGCATTGTGAGCCTTTTCCTGTCACAGCAGGCATTATGCACAAGACTGTAAGAACATTGTGTCATGTAGCCCCTCCCCCTCTTCATAGGTAAGAAATAATAAACACAGCTAAGCTTTATGGTGTGTTTACTGTAAGCCAGGGGTTTTCAGAAACTTCACCCGTCTGATCCATAAAAAATGATAAATAAGAAAACTCTGGAGTAGATGCTCCTGGCATTGCCATTTTATGAGAAATCTCAAATACAGAGATTAAACTTGTTAAGTTTTAATGGCAGCTGGCAGAGCCACGCACTCCAACTCTTTTAGCATGGGGTGTCCTGTGCTTTTCTCAGCCCTGGTTCTTGTAGATAGGTAAGTTGGGCTTAGAGGGGTGAACTTGGTGAGCTCACACAGCAGTGTTCTGTGTGACCATGTGTACAGTGTGGATGGCTGGCAGCCCACCAGGCCGTGGACAGGGACAGGTTTTCCTTTTCAAGACCCCTTACCTGTCAGAACTTTACCCCTAAGCATTTTTATTTGATTTGTTTTTTGTTTTCAAGACAGTCTCTGTACCTAGCTCTGACTATTCTGGAATTCATCATGTAGACCAGGTTGGCCTTGAACTCACAGAGATCTGTAGGCGGGAGTTTCCCTGTCCTGCAGCTGCTCTAAAATAATCAGTCAGGGGCTTAATAAAAATTATAAGTGCTAGCCAGTAGCTCAGACTTACTACTAGCCAACTCTTACAACTTAACCCTTCCCTATTAACCTCTGTCTGCCCCAAGGCTCATGGCTGTTACCTCTATCTGTTTTGTGTGTCCGCTTGCTCTCTGGCTGGCGACTCTTCTCACTCTGTCCTTCCTCACCCCGTCATGCTCAGTTTTGCTTTCCCACCTAACTGTATCCTGTTCAGCCATTGGCCAGTCAGCTCGTTTATTTAACCAATCATAGGGACATATATTCACAGTGTACAGAAGGATTATTCCACAACAGAGATCAAACGGCCTGCCTCCCTAGTGCTAGGATTAAAGGGGTGTACCACTGCTCCAGCTTCCCCCAAGCTTGTTTGTTTCAGACATATCTGTAAAATCAGTATAGAGCTCCATGATCCTGAAAGACGGCAGTTTCTTCGTTTCCTTGCAGTTGTGCCACAGAGACCTAGAGTTTACCATCATGGCATGAAGTGTGGGCTGGGATGGCCCTGTCAGTTGAGAGAAAGCTGCAAGCTGACAGCTGTCTGATGGGCAGTTAGGTTGCTGAAGTGGAAGGGAGCTGGGGGACCAGTCTGTGCTTCTTGCCATCAGTGCCCTGACACCCAGTGCATTTTTACTATTTATGGGTCCATTTTGATACAGGAAAAGAACTGCCTTTGGGGGCTAGAAGTCCGTCCGAGCCTTTTTAAAACCTTCAAATTGATCTGTAGATAGTAATCCTGCTTTTACTAGGGGATTACATTTTCCTTAGTATTTCCCCCATTTGTACGTGAAAGTGAACCTAACAAATTGGTAAGATGCTTTTACTTCCTGTCAATTTAGTTTTCAAAATTGAAGCAGCTGGGAATGGTGGCATATACCTTTACTTCCAGGACTGCAAGTTTGAAGCCAGTGTGGGCCATATAAAAAGTTCAAAGCCACCCCTGGGCTACGTAGCCAGACTCTTCTCAAACAAAACTACAGCCATGCCCTCCTCCAACAACAAAATAAGCTAAAACTGGAAGCAGTTTGAGTTTTTTATACTTAAGAGGCCGTTGAGACTTGTAGTGGAGCTGACAGAAACCTCTGCTTCATCCACAGCATCTGACCCAAGGCTGAGTGAGCACTTTTTATTATGTATTACCATGGTCAGAATTGTTTTTTTTCTGCCTCAGTTTCCTGAGTGCTGGGGATTACGTGACATGCCTGTCAGACATCCAACAGCCAGTCCTTTCCTTTCCTGTTTCTTTACCTACCTTCTTCTTCCTCTCTTTTCCTGTCCTGTTTTGCTGCTGAGGAATATCCTGAATAGTAGGCCGAATCAGCATTTGCTGTTGAGTCTTTGTGATGGGAAAGCTTCCCAGATTCCAGTTTTAATCTTGGCTTCACTGTATGAGTCGTGTGGTATGGGTGTGTTACTTCCTGTGGCAGTTTCTTCTTCTGTGAACTCGAGAGCATAGTCCCTACAGTTGGCTTTCAGGGAGAGACACATAGGGTGGGCTGGAGCACAGAGGTAGTGGTCTGTTCTTCAGACAGGAGAATTGTTAACATGCAGCCAGTACTGCAGGGCCTGAAGTGTAAGAGACCGCGATCTTATCAGACAAAACAGGATGTCTACTTCTAAAGATTTCCAAGGGGAGAGGGGGTACTGGGTTGTGAGGAAGCAGACTTAGTTCATGTGTGACTGAGACAGGGGAGTGGGCACCTGTTACTAGGTACATGCTTTATACTGGGGCATGCTTTATCTGGACAGGAGAATCGAATGACCGCAAGGGTGCTTCCAGCTCCCAGTGACAGACAGGCCTGAGCTTTCTAACTACTACATAAGGTTATCGTGGGGTTTGAGTGAGCTAATTGGCATAGTGTGAGCATTCTTCAAATTAGCTTTTAAATTCAGATACTGGCTACTTTTACTCTTTAAAAATGATTTAAATTAAAACAATTATTTATATGCGTCTGACTGTGTGTGCTTTATATGTGTAAGTTCCCACAGAGGCCAGAAGAGAGCCTCTGGTCCCCTGGAGCTGGAGTTCTAACTCTAATTGTGAGCTGCCATGTGGGTGCTGAGAACTCAACTGAGGTTATTTGCGAGAACAGGAAGTGCTCTTAGCTGCCAAGCATCGCGCCAGCCCTGTGTCTGCTGTCCTTACTCTCATTGACGGTGTCCTTTGTCCTCTAGTGTTCCATAGCTGCCACCCTCATGATGGCTCACCGTCAGCCCAGCAGGTGCACTCACATCCCCAGTGCCCTCCCTGCTTTCCACCCTCCCTCTCCCTCTGGCCTGCTTTTCTTTCCTCCCCTCCTGTTGGTGCTCTAGCCATACTGGGTGTTTGTCATTTCCTAAACAAGTTGGACACCTTTCCCAAAGTCTTAGGGCTTTTGCACGTGTTACTCACACTCCTTAAACTCTCTTCTCTTACATGTTTGTATGTCTTACTTATTAATCTGGTCCAAATCATGGCTCAAAATCAGCCACACTATGACAAGCCAACTGTGATGATCTTATTTGAAATTATAGAACTACCCCAGGCCCTACCCCACCCCAAGCATATATCACCACACATTGTAAAATTGTTTTGACTTTAGTTTCTGATTTATTATACAACTCTCCTTTCCAGAATATAAGCTTCATGGAGCCAGGGGTTTTTGTCTGTTGTATTCTCAGTACTACAATTTGTGCCTTGCATAGGCACTCAGTAAATACTTGTAGGTTAAGTAACTTAAATCATCTGCATGTAGGATTTTTTTTTTTTTTTGAAGGCCAGAATCACTGTTACTGCTGGAAGGAAAACTTACTTTTATCATTATAAAGAAATGGAAATTCATTTTTGTTTGTGTTCTGAGTAACCTCAATGTTTTCCTTTGCTAGAGATGTGCAGTCCTACTACGTCTTTGTGAGCTCATGGATGATGAAAATGGAGTCTATGTTGTCTAAAGAACAAAGGATGGATAAATTTGCTGAAGACCTCACCAATAGATGTAATGTTTTTATACAGGTAGTTGCATTTTCTTACTTAGAATATTTTGGGTGCAGTTTCTTTGTGAATTTAATTTACATAAGTTACACTTGAACACAGGTGTGAAGGGGGGTATGTTTTTATATTTAAAACAAATTGAGGGGCTGGAGAGAGAGTTCAGTGAGTAAGAGTTACTGGCTACTCTTGCAAGGGACCCAAGTTTGATTCCCAGCACCCACATGGTGTCTTATAACCACCTGTACTCCAGCTATAGGGGGCAGCTGCATTTATGTTTGTTTATTCGCACACACACACACACACACACACACACACACACACACACACAGAGAGAGAGAGAGAGTTGAAAATTTAAAAAAGTTTTTAAGAACCACAAAAATTGGTTAGCTTATATTTGTTCTGGATGACTTACTTAGATTTTTCTAATATAGCCATTCTAAGCTTTCTGTTTCCTTTTAAGCAAAAGTTAACTGTGTCCTATAAGATTTGCACTTCAGTTGTCATCTTAGTTCAAAATATCGAAACATTGAGCTTATCTTTGAAGTTTAAATTTTTTAGTTTATTTACTATTGTGTGGTTGTGCACGTGCATGTGATGGTAGAGTGCTGTCTGTGGGCGTTGTTACTTTCTTTTCATTATGTGGGTCCTGAAGCTCAGACTCAGGCCATCATTCTTGTTGGCAGCTGCTCTTACCTGCTAAGCCATTTTGATAGTGATCCTTTAGGGGTATTTGAAAGATATTTCTAAGCCAGGCAGTGGTGGTGCACACTTTTAATCCCAGCACTGAGGAGGCAGAGGCAGGTAGATCTCTTGTGAGTTTGGCTAGCCTGGTCTATAGAACAAGTTCTAGGATAGCCAGGGCTACACAGAGAAACCCTGTCTTGAAAAACAACAACAAAAGATACTTCATTCTTTCCAGATACAAGAGGATTTCTTTTATCTTTTTGTTTGTTTGTTTTGTTTTTTGAGACAGGGTTTCTCTGTATTGCTTTGCAGCCTGTCCTGGAACTCAATCCATAGACCAGACTGGCCTCAAACTCACAGAGATCCACCTGCCTCTGCCTCCCTAGTCTTGCGATTAAAGGTATGCGCCACCAACACCTGGCTGGGTTTCTTTTATCTTTAATTTCCAGCTTACCAAAGTGCTTTACTTGTTTATTTAGCTATTATAATCAAGATGCAAAAGCCAAATAAAACATACTGGCTGAGGCAGGGGCTGGAGAGATGGCTTATCCATTAAGAGCACTGACTACTCTTCTAGAGGACTGAGGTTCATTTCCCGGTACCCATGTGGCAGTTCTGTATCTCTAGATACAAGAGATCCAGTATCAACTTCTGGCTCTGTAGGTACTATACATATGTGTATAATAAAAAAACAGAGCAGAAAATCCTCAAAAGATGAGACACAGATGGCTGAGAAATAAAGTAGTGCTACAACCTTAGTCATCAGGGAAATAGAAATTAAAATTACTTGGATATTTTATCTTTCCCCATTCAGAATGGCCAAGACAATAAAACAAATGGCAGCTCGTACTTGCAAGGGTGCCAGAAACGGGGATATTTATCCATTGTTGTAGGAGTGCGACTTGTACAGCCCCTGTGAAACCGCTGGTTCCTCAGGAAGCTGGGACTGGATCTGCCTCGATCCAGTCTTGGGAATAAGGATTGCATCTTACTACTGAGATGCCTGCTCTTGGCATTGCTTCTTTATTCATAATAGCCACAAATTGGGAATACTCTAGATGACCCTCAACAGAAGAATGGAAATGAAAGTGTGCACAGTGGAATATTACTTAGCTGTTAAGAGATGAAATTTGCAGATAAATGATTGGAGGTAGAAAAAAAATCATCTGGGTTGGGTAACCCAGACCCCTAAAAGACAAATACTGTATATTTTCTCTTTTATTTGGATGCTAGCTTTTAAATGTTGGGTATGTGTTCTACAATCTGAGTAACTGCAGAGGTCAGGTGCCAGTGGTGGGTGGTGGTGGTGGGAGCTCCTAAGGACGGGGAAGTAGAATGGAGTGTTCTGGACTAATAAAGGGGAAGGAGGAGAATTAACTTAAAGACTGGGACCATATGTAAGACCTGTACAGTTTCTCCCCACAGGGAGTCTCAGCATTGAGATAGGAAAGTGGATACAACCCCATCCTTAGCCAGGAAGCTATTTGCTATTGATACCTGGTGGCAAAAGGAAAATCAGATTTCTCAATGGGATATCATTGGGTATACCAACCACAATCCAGGGCCAGCCCCATGCCTGCTCCATACTTGTGGTTGTTTTGGGTTTTTTGGTGTGTGTGTGTGTGTGTGTGTGTGTGTGTGTGTGTGTGTGTGTGTGTGTACTTTTTTAATTTGAAGAAGAGAGAACATAAATGGGTAGGGATGGAGGGGGGAGGAGGGAGGATCTGGGGAGAACTAAGGGAGGGGAAAACACGATCAAAATATCATGAAAATTTGTTTTAATTTTAAAAAGAAACTGAAGAAAAAAAAATGAATATAGGGTTTTCAATCCTCTGGAAGTTTAAATGAAAACATAGGTGGTACTGAACAAATGGCCCAGCAGTTAAAAGATCTTGTTACTTTCCCAGAGATTCCACCATCCACATTGGCCGCTCACAAACACCTGGACTCCATCCAGTTCCTGCAGGCCCAGGAACCGCTTCTGGCCTCTGCAGACACTGCGCACACATACACCATCCTATTTATTGTTTCCTCTGGTTTCCCTGAGTTTAGAAGCAAACAATCAAACAAACAAACACCCCCTTTAAGCCTCAGAAGACCTGTGTGCTCTGTCATCATGAACAGAATGGAGTAGAGAGGGTGTTCTTGAACGTTCTTGGGTTGGCTGGAGAGAAGACTGATGAACCGGCAGATATGGACTGTGGGAATCAGTCTAGGCCAGTGGTTCCCAACCTTCCCAGTGCTGTGAGCCTTTAACAGTTCCTCATGTTGTGGAGGCCACCAGGCACGCATAACATTATTTTCATTGCTACTTCATAACTGCAGTTTTGCTGCCGTTATAAATTGTATAGGTGTCTAATAAGTGACCCACAGGTTGAGAACCACTGGTCTCCATGGGTGGTAGTTTTTTGTTTCAGTTTCTGGCTCCCTGATCCTTGTTTCCCTGCTCTGAGTGTCAGCAGATGGGATCTGTTCTCTCCCCAGCAGCTGAGTTGTTAGGTTTGTCCCTGGCACATACACACCATTTTACCAGAGAGGTTTTTTAGTTAAGTGAGAAGACTTTTAAAAGCTGTGATTCATTGTATCAACAGTGTAAATGTCTGTTATTTGATAGTTCAGGAAACTATTAAATAGGGCTGCTTTGAAACTCTGTGTGGTATTTTGTCAGGAAGAGTATTTCTAAGAATGACTTTAAAAGGGACTTTGACTGTTTGGAGAGATGACTCAGAGATTAAGAGCTGCTTTTCTAGAGGGACCCATGTTTAATCCCAACAGTTAACAACTGCCCCTACACCAGTTCCAAGAAGTCCAACACCCACTTTTGGCCTCGGCAGACACTGTATGCATGTTTCACAGACATACATGCAGGCACAATGCCTGTACACGTGAAATAATAGACTTTAGAAATCCTGGTTACTGGCATGTATACATACATAGAGAACGAACAAACTTTGCATGAAATCTCTGTGATCACACTCTGTTTATTTTCTTTTGTAGGGCTTCTTATATGCATATAGTATTAGTACCATTATTAAAACCACAATGAATCTCTACATGTCCACCCAGAAGCCTATGACCAAAACCTCAGTGAAGGCATTGTGCAGGCTCATTGAACTTCTCAAGGTAAGTCAGTGTTGTCTTACTTTGCCACCATGGCTGGGACAGTAGAATGCTCTTGGGAGAAAGTGAACTTAAAATTGAAAGAGATCTCTGAGAAATGATTGACTAATACAGACTCTTCTTTATACATGGTATGTGCTGACAGCCTCTAACTCAGAGTCTAATTTGAATAAAGCCCTGAGTGTCCGTGTAACTTACTGAGTGTTCTCCTGAAAGTGAGAACAGGGTGTGGACCTGCATGTACATCACTGTCAAGCTGAGAGAGTTAAGGGCCATCTGTGTTTATCAGCTTCATTAGCAGCTAATCTCAACAGATAGAAAGGAGAGTTAGCCTCAGTGTTATTAGTACTTGTCTTACTTAAATAGCAAATTGCATGGGTTGAAAAGTATTTGTGCTAAAATACCCATTATTTAAAAGTGTTCCTAGGAAATGAGGTCAGTTTATATGTCACTGTTAATTGTAGTTTCGAGAGCACTGTAGTCTTGTTGGTAATAACAGTGGACTAATGGAGGTAATCAGGAGACTTCAGAGTTGGTGCACTTAATGGAGTGTAAAATGTTTCTTAGCATAAACCCTTGTAGGCAGAAGAACCCAGATATGAATTAAGATTCAAATTTGTGGGTAAGTTTCTAGTAATCCAAAAAATTGGATTTACTTAGGATTGTTTTGTTTTTCTCTGAGAAAGGGTCTCACTGTATTAGTGTCAGTGTCTTAGTTAAGGTTACTGTTGCTGTGCTGAAACACCATGGCCAAAAGCCAAAAGCAAGCTGTGGAGGAGAGTGTACATTTTACTTACAGTTCCATGTAACAGCTCTTCATCAGAAGCAGGAGGGCAGGAACTCAGACAGGGCAGGAACCCAGAGGCGGAACCTGAAGCAGAGGCCATGGAGGGTGTTGCTTACTGCATTCCTATAGAACCCAGGACCACCAGCCCAGGGATTGCATCGCCCATAATGGGCTGGGACTTCTCCCCCTCAGTGACTGGTTTGAGAAAATGCCTTACAGCTGGATCTTATGGAGGCATTTTCTCAGTTGAGGGTCCTTCCTTTTAACTGACTCTAGCTTGAGTCCAGCACACTCAGGTTACCTTTGAGCTCATAGCAGTTCTCCGGCCTCATCCTTTTGAACGTAGGGATTGTAAGCCTGTTCTGCCATACCTGGCATTAGGGCAGTCAATAGGTACAAGTGGTTTTGACAATTTTAAATCATCAGCATTTGCTAATGATAGTGACTTTTTTTATAACTTAACTGTGTTTTTGTTTGGGGATAAAAAACATCAAGCTATACATGCTTTTTATTTTGATTTTTCTATTGATTGTGTTAAAAAAAAAAGTCTTTGATATTTGGAATCTGGAGTATTTATAGAAGGGATCCTAGCTACATTTAGTAGGATCTTACCTTTTTATTTTTTTCATGATTTTTGACAAATGCAGGTGCTTAATTTTAATGCATTTGAATTTCCCAGCATTAACGTGTGCATGCGCACGCGCGCGCGCGCATGTGTGTGTGTGTGTGTGTGTCTGTCTGTGTCTTTGTTTGTAGGGGTGTATGTATGTGCATCTTTGCATAGAGGCTAGAGGTCAACCGCAGATGTTTATTCTTTGAAGCTGTGTATTTTGCTGTTGTTGTTGTTTCTTTGTTTTGTTTTGTTGAGACAGGGTCCTGGGACTTAGAGATGAAACTAGCAAGTTCCAGGGATCCTCTTATCTGCCTTATAAGCACTGGGGAAAAGCTTGTATCCCCATGCTTGCGTGTTTTTTACATAGATGTGGGGATCAGTCTTGGTTCTTCATGCCTTACATCAGCAGTCACTTAAAAGACTGAGTCATCCCTGCATTCCCAGTAGGTGTTTTGTTTTGTTTGTGTTCATTTTGATATTTGCCCCCACACCAGTCTCATTCACAAATTCCTTTTTTGCCTGGGGTCATGAAGGTTTTTAATGATTTTACTTGTAAGTTTTAAGTTAAATTTTTCAAAGTTACGTTTGTTTCTTTTAGGCGATAGAGCATATGTTCTACAGGAGAAGCATGGTTGTGGCGGATTCAGTGTCACATATAACACAGCACCTTCAACATCAGGCTCTTAATTCTATTTCCGTAGCCAAGGTATGCAGATTACCATGTACTGTGTACCTCTATACTTGACATAATTAAGCTATTGTGTTCTGTCTTATCTCCATTTCCTGGTTTAACCTCTTTATTCTGTCCCTGCAAATGTGTTATTTCTATAGTGCTTTATCCATTGCATTTTGTATTCTTTATTGTTACCATAATTGTACCAGAAAATAATTATAGTGTCTGAGAAACAACCATGATTGACTAATACAGGCTCTTCTTTATACAGGGTGTGTGCTGACAGCCTCAGAACTCAGCCTAGCTCACCTTTAATGTGCTCAGATTAATCTTTGTGGTGTAATTGATGCAGTAGCCGACAGTCAGAGGAAACCATCTAACGCAGAGTGTAGTTTGTCGTAAAGCCCTGAGTTTTCTCCTGAAAGTGGGCAGTGGGTGTGGACCTGCATGTACTTTACTGTCAAGCTGAGAGAGTTAAGGACCATCTGTGTTTAACAGCTTTATTAGCAGCTAATCTCAACAGATAGAAGGAAGGATTTTGATCCTCGTTTTTGGACATCCTTTGTTGTTAGATTAATGTGAATGTGTAGAGAGAGCAGCAGTTACAGAGCTAAGTTGAGAGCAATGAGGAAAAGTGTTATCCTGTGCTCTCCTGAGTGTGCCAGAGAGAGCAGAATAGAGGACTTTTTCCCTTTGGAACTTAATCTTATGTTAGAATTGAAACTAATAATTTTCTGTTTGATCTTTAAGAAAAGAGTAATTTCAGACAAAAAATACAGTGAACAGCGCCTTGATGTGCTGTCTGCTCTCGTTTTGGCTGAAAACACCCTCAATGGACCAAGCACAAAGCAACGACGACTTATTGTTTCTTTGGCGTTGAGCGTTGGCACACAGATGGTAAGATCATTGCTGCTGTTCATGGGATAAAGATGTCGTCAGAGGCTCACAGTTCATTTCTTAGCCTGAGAGACTTGGCCTTCTTGTGATTTCACTTGGGTGTTTCCCTTCTTGGTAATAGAAAACCTTTAAAGATGAGGAGCTCTTTCCACTTCAAGTAGTCATGAAGAAGCTGGATCTCATCAGCGAACTTCGAGAACGGTAAGTAGGACTGGGTGTGAGTCTGCTCAGAGCCTGGGCTGATAGAACACAGAACAGCCTTCCTCCCTGCTCATCCTCAACTCTCCCCCACTCCAGCCTCTGTTGGACTCCGTGGTCTAGGCTGGCCATCCAGTGCTGAGGTCCCAGGGTGCCGCCCCACGGAGCGTTAGTTCCTCTCTGTACCCTCTGACCAGAAGGAGACTGTGACTACAACATTGTCCTGACTTGGCTTTGCTTTCACAGGAAGCGAGAATCCTCTGGAAGAGCTCACGTGAGACCAAACAGTGTTCCCTCAGGGTATTTGGCAGGTTCTGGTGTCCGTTGTCCTTACTTTATTGGTGTGGTGTCACTACTGGACTCAGACTTGCTGCTTTGTAAAAAAGCGTTATTCCCTGTGAGCCACTTGGAGAGCATGATGCACCATGTTGTATGCTTTGTTTGGAGATGAACTCTGACTTGGTGTCTCAGAAGCTGGCCTGGGTGGCACTGACTTGGACCAGGCTTGTTTTTGCAGGTGCTTGTGACAGTTTTCTTTCCCTTAAGTGGGTGTAGGTTCCCTGAAGAGACAAAGAGCACTGCAGTTCTGACAAGGTTGGAGACTATTGCGTTATAGCGCAGTTTTCATGGAATGCTCATAATTTTCTTCGCTGTTCTGAGAAGCTGATGTTTTTATAGTTAGTGGTATTTAATTTAACTTCTTGAGAGAAATATGGACCTTTACTATAAGATACTTGGGATAAGTCTCTTGTGTAAGCATTAATAGGCTCTATGTGACAGGTTTATTTGGTCATAGTAACTTAAAAAAAAAGTACTAGGTCTCACTATGTGCCCCCCTGGGTGGTCTTGAACTAGCTGTGTGGCTCAGGCAGGCCTCCCTGTCACAGAGGTCCTACTCCTTCCAAGAGCTTGGACTTAATAGAGAAAATTGAGTGCAAAATTTTTGGAAGGCTGAAAACACAACAGTGGGGTCTTACCCCTTAAAATTTATTTTCACTTTGAAGACAGGTAAGTTATGTATGTGTAATGCAAGTATTATTTCAGATAGTATTGCAAATGAAATTATTTTAACCTCTGTTTAATAGTCTGGGGTTTTCAACAGTCTTAAAACTAAAGCATGTACAGAATTTTGATAATGTCGGCTATTAAAATGTTTTATTACCTTTGTTCAATTTGAAAAATATGTAGTTTTAGTAGTAATGTTGAGTGAAGTAATACAGAGTATGTAAATGAGGAAGACAGACCTCTATCCCATAGAGTACATAAAGTCATTCTTTTGTGTTGTTGAGGGCTACTTGAATTTTGGTACCACTAATTACTTATTACCTTATATTGTAGAGTCCAAACACAGTGTGACTGTTGTTTTTTGTACTGGCATCGAGCTGTCTTCCCAATTTATTTAGATGATGTATATGAAAATGCTGTTGATGCAGCTAGATTACATGTAAGTAAATAGTAATCTAAAAGAGTAAACATCATGTCTAGCTACTTTTTAAGTTTTTAGTAGGTCATTTGATTTAATAAACCATCATAAAATTGACCTGTAATGATGTTTTGAACATTGTTGTTATGCATAGCCAATCAAGGTTTATGTAGTCCATGGTTAAATTGTGAGTCAGTACTAGTGAAATGACTTATAGTGTGGTTAGTTCCTCTCTACATATGGTTAGCCATCCTGGGCTCGTTTGATTGAGCTTGCCACAATCTTGATTATTTACTTGTTGGCAGGCTGTAAGTTACTCAGGTTCTTTATGGAAGGAAGTGTGTTTGAGTGCACATATTATAGTAAAAGCTGAGTGAATGTTAGTGTGTGTGTGTGTTTAAATTGTGTGTTTTAGGTTTTTATGAAAATAACGCAGTCATAAAACAATATTTTTTTTCCTTCGGGTCAGAGTTTTTGTGTGTAATTAGCCTTTGCAGTATGTTTAGAAGTCTGTTTTCTCTAACTTGGGTGTGTTTTAATTTTCTTGCTAGTACATGTTCAGTGCTTTACGAGACTGTGTGCCTGCCATGATGCATTCAAGGCATTTAGAGTCCTATGAGCTACTTCTGGATTGCTATGACAAGGAAATTATGGAAATTTTAAATGAGGTAAGATTGTATTTAAGATTAGAACTTACAGCCATGCTTTGGAAGCCAGTGTCTTCACTGAATCAGAAATTACTTAAACAAACCTGGGTGTTTATAAAGTGCCCTTGTAATTCCAACACTCAGGAGGTTGAGGCAGGAAGATTGTGTGTTCCAGGTCCTGGCCCTTGTATCAGGAAAGCCCAAACCAATTATTTATCAATTATAAATTACAAATAGTTTTTGTTTTGGAAGATAAGATTAAAAATAAGTAAACTTCCAAACATCATCATATTTAGTGTGATGGAATTATGAAAAATTTTGTATGATCTTATTCTATTTTTAGTTGTCCTGGGGTATCAGGCTTTACGAATGATCATTAGTATTAATTAAAAATAAAATAACTAACTGGTGGTATTTGGAAGATGATTGATTGAACCACCTGGGTGAAGTGTGCATGTGTGTGGGTATACATTCCTGTGTGCCTGTTTTAATATCTGTGTGTTGTATCTCTGTGCACCTGTGCTGTGGTGCAAGTGTCCCCACAAAGATCGAACGGGGTGTCTGTCTTTGTTTTGAGACAGGACACGCATGGCACAAACCAGGCCAAATTGTTCTAGAGTTTTGGGGAATTCTCCTGTTTACCATTTCATGCTAGGTAGGATCTGGCTAAAATTTCTGCATCTGGCTTTAGAAATGTTCTGAGGATTTGAACTCAGGTCCTCACACTTGTTTATAAGTGCTTTTAATCTGCTGATTCATTTCCAAAGTTCTCATGGTTTAAAAACACATTTTACGTGTGTTTTTGTTGCCTGCATGTATGTATGTGTACCATGTACATGCAGCCCCTATAATTTTTAATGAGACGTATAAGGAAATCTATTTTTCTTTATTGCACATCGCAAGATCCTTCTTTTGCTGCCATTTTTCCATAAATTTTATGCCTTACATTACATATTTATGTTCTATGTAGTGATGCCATCAGTTGGCTGTTTTTCATGAGAATTAAATATGATTTTATGAATTAATTAAATTCATGAGAATGATGTCTCAGTATTTAGCTACCCCCGACTTAAAAAAAGTCACTAATTTAAAATAGCAGAATAATTTTCCTTTTCAAACAAAATTTTTACCATCAAGGGGTTTAGCATCCTTAATCAAGAAACTAGTTGGTCAATTTCTCATTAGAGTGCTCTCAAGATCAGGGCATGAGCATATTAGAGTACTGCAGTGGGAGTGTCCTCTTGAACAGCTCCCCATTACTTTTGAATAGCATTTGCTGGACAAGCTGTGCAAGGAAATCGAGAAAGACCTGCGGCTTTCTGTGCACACTCACTTGAAGCTGGACGACCGGAACCCCTTCAGAGTCGGCAGGAAAGACTTGGCTCTGTTTTTCTCTCTGAACCCCATTAGGTTTTTCAATCGTTTCATTGACATTAGAGGTAAGTGTCTCCTGTGCCTCTTCTGACCCAAACACCAGGTGACTTTGAGGGTCTCTTGCTTATTACCACGTTCTCCTGTTGCCTAGCTGTGTAACTCAGGGAAGCCCAGGGCCTATCTGTAGCCCAGGTAGACCTCAGGCTCCCCGGTGTCCAGCTGCAGCCTGTCCCACCACACACAGTCCTCTGTTGTTGCTGTTTTTAAATTATTTGAAGATAAGGTTTCACTCTCTAGCTGAGGCTAGTTTTGAACTTAAGCTCTTCCTGCCTCAACCCATGGAGTGTTGAGACTAGAACCTTATTTTAAAGGAACAAATTTGATTTTAAAATCATGTACTGTTTTCCTTCTTTAACTTCATTTCTCTTACTATTCATGAATCAAACATGGCATTTTGTGGGTTTTGTTTTGTAGCTTATGTAACTCACTATCTCGACAAGACCTTCTACAATCTCACAACAGTAGCTCTTCATGATTGGGCCACTTATAGCGAAATGAGGAATTTGGCTACTCAACGGTACGGGTTGGTTATGACAGAGGCACATCTTCCTAGCCAGACTCTGGAGCAGGTATGTGTACAGTGTTTCTGGTGTGGTCAGACAGTGTAGACCAGGCTGGCCTGGAACTCACAGAGATCCACCTGCCTCTGCCTCTCAAGTGCTGGGTGTGCACCACCAACGCTCAGCTTGTAGTAGTATGCATTTTTATAAATGTTCCTGTGATGTCTAAGTAACTGAAGACAAGTTGAAGGGTAGTCAGGAAGTAGCTGTGACGCTGGGTGTTGTGAGTTGCCTTTGTTTCTGCCCATGGAGGAGGGATAAAACACAAAGCTGCAGACTCTTGGAGTTGTGTAAGTGGCTCTTGGAACTTTGGTACCATTTATGTACAGTCTTTTAAAATGATGAAAACTGTTAGGCATCAGTGTAATCAAGAAGGAGTTAATTGGTACACATGTGACTAACCATGTTCAACTAATGGTCCTGGGGTTTCTGTGTGGATTGTGTTGTAGGGACTTGATGTTCTGGAGATTATGAGAAACATTCACATATTTGTCTCTCGATACCTCTATAATCTGAATAATCAGGTGAGTAGAATTTAGAAAAAGATTTTATTTATATTGTTTTGTGGGTTTTTTGTTTTTTTGTTTTTTTTTTTTGCTTTAGAATGGATTTATTAGTATTTGTATTTGAACATTATTGTGTTTTTATTTGAAATATGGCTTGATTAATGTTGGTTTTCAAATAAGTTTTCAGGTACACCCACTGCATAATAACACAACTATAATGAGGCTTTCAAAAATATTTTCTTGCTTTGTGTTTTTATGTAGTCCTGACTGACCCTGAATTTATATCTAGCCTAAGCTGGTTTTGCGCTAATTCCTCCAGAGTGTTGGGATTACAGTGATACATGACCGTGCCCAGCTGGGATCAAGTTTTAAATAGGGGTGGATTTACAGTAGAATGGCTAAAAGACCAGGAAGTGACTTTGCAAAGGAGAAAGTTGGAAAAATATGTAAAACAGAATAATTGTTTAGAGATTTTTTTTTTCCTTCCATGAGACACATGGTCTTACAATGTAGCTCTGGCTAGCCTGGGACTCACTAAACAGAGATTTGAGTGCCTGGTGCTGGCATTATAGGAGTGCACCACCACCACAGCTGCAGCTGTTGAGATGCCTGCTTATTCTTTGCTGCAATGTGGTGGTGTCATCTTCCTGAGTGGCTTTTCTCAGTTAAATTATCCTTAATGAAAAGATTCTAAACTTCCTTGGGTTACTGACCGGTGCTTGGGATTGGGTGTATTCTTACTATTCATAAATTTGTTTGCATTGCAGATTTTTATTGAACGGACAAGCAATAATAAACATTTGAATACTATTAATATTCGACATATTGCTAATTCAATTCGAACACATGGGACAGGGATCATGAATACAACAGTAAGCATCTTTTGGGTTTGGTGGGTAATAATTTGGAAAATTATTTTTTACAGAGTATTTTGTTAAACATACATTGCTTCCTGTTTATATCATGCCTGAATTTCCATTTTTTTTCCCCCCCTGATGGCATAAATAAAAATATCTGTTACCATAGTGTTGAATGAGGTGGGTGCTGTGATGGGAAAGGCTGTGTCAGGTGTCCTCGCCTTCTGGACCACACTGTTAACAGTGGGAGTCAGTCAGTACCCTGTGTGTGCGCTGGTTCTCCTCTGCTCTCTAAAAATGACTTTGGAAATGACTCTCTGGGACCAGTTTGCTTACAGTCATTAGTGATGTTTGTGAGGGAATGCCTAATTATTTAATAACAGTATGCATAAGCAAATTGCTAAAAGTACTTTGAATCTTATTTGAAGTGGGCAGTTACTTGTAAAACTATTTTTCCTGTCATAAGGTGAGGTTAATTTTTCCCGGAGAGAAGAAAAGTGGGCATCCTTAAAGAGATGATACAGTTTGGAGTAAGGGAGGGGCATGCGGAAAAGCCTGGAAAGCCCGCTGGGGATCGCTCTGGTACACACCGTTTCTCAGGTGCTGTGTGTGCTCTGATTAGCTTTCCTCCAGTGGTTACCAGTGCAGAAGTGAGACTTAGGCAGTCAGCATTTTCAATATAAGGCATCTTCAGATAGCGATCTTGTCTGAACCTTTAAGAATAAGTTATAGAGTCCTGAGGAGAAACGCTTTCTTCATCAGAGCACACACTCAGGTAACGATCATAGCACACACTCAGGTAACGAGTGTTGGTAGTGGGTTATCTGTTTATCAGGCATTGTGTGCTAAGCGCGGAGGTGAGAAAAGCAGGCGTTGTATGTCTTCTTGGAACAGAAGAGTATTGACATCCGTGTGGGTTACCTAGGAGAGGCCTGAGAACCAGAGTGGCAAGTTACCCACTGTGAGACAGTGGCAGTGAGAAAAAGACCAAGGCGTTTGTGCCTTAACTGTGTGTCTTAAGTGAGTGTTGTAGGCAGCCGCTTCTGTGACTCGGTGAGTGTAGACGGTAAATTGGCCGGCACCGTTAGTAATACATGAGAGTGCTGGTGTAGGGTCAGTGTAGGCTTCCTTTGCACTATGGGTTAGTTTGATGCCCGTAACACTTCAGCCTCAGCCTCAGTTCACATCTCACACCCGAAGATCCCTGAATCTGGGTTGGGCCTTTAGAGAGTCGTTCTCAAAGCACCCGCACTCTTAATTTCTAGAAATGATTGCACTTGCGATTTAATGATGTGATAGTACATGTTTACATTGTCTGCTACTCTGCTAAAATCTAAACTTAATGAGGACACGGCATTGCCTTGCATAGGAAAGGCTTCAGAGCCATATGATGAGTGATTGTTTGATGCCCTACCCCAGCATCCTGTCTCTCTTATGCATGCCCTTCCTAGGTTGCAGATTAGTAATCAAGCAGCTTACTATGGAGGAGCTGGGGAGGCTGGCGACTGTGACTTAATGCTTAAACACTAGGCTTGAATTGTCGGTAGGATGTTTTGTTTTCTAATGTCGGTCTTACTACTATCAGGAGACTATTTTCCTTTTTTTTACTCTCTTTTGGTAAAAGTATATTCTGTGAGTAAAAGAAATTTCTATGAATTTGGGCAGTAAATTATTTAAATACTTCCGCTCCAAAAGTATTTGAACTTTATAAATAGTATTTTTAGATCACTTACTCTATAACATTATTTGAAATTTTATGTTAACTTTATTTTTTAATTTTAATTTTATAGGTTAATTTCACCTACCAGTTTTTGAAAAAGAAGTTCTATATATTTAGCCAGTTTATGTATGATGAACATATCAAATCCAGATTGATTAAAGATATTCGGTTTTTCAGGGAGATCAAGGACCAAAATGATCACAAGGTACGCTGCTATTCTTAGGTACTTGGCTGGATTCCACTGCCCAGTAATTGATGGATGCTTTGCTAGGCTTTGTACTTATACCCCCTGTGGGTAGTCTTTGCCCGTGTCTCCTGTGTCCATCCTCCTCCCCCCACTCCCCTATAATTCCCTTACGTTCTCTGCAGGCTTAAGCTGAATAGGCTGTTAAATGAGAGTTGCAGTCCAGATTGTTTTGTCTTCAGTAATACACATACAAATCCTTGCTCATTTTGAAGCATTTAAACGAGTTAAGAACATGTGCTCCCCCACCCTTCCCTTCCGAGAGCCGTTTCTGGAGGCAGTGGCTGTTAATGTAGTGCATGCAGTGTCCATCCTCACTCCTTACAATAAGCATCTTCACACATTTGTAGACACCTCTTTTTTATTGCAAAGATAGAGCAGTCTTGTGATTGTATCATGCTCTTGATGTCTGCATATAGACCTGCCTCATTGTTTTTAAGAGTTAATAATAAAGGGAGCTTAGTTAACTCCAACTCATGGATATTTTAGTTATCTCTCTGTTCTTAAAAACAGCTATAGATAACATCTCTAATTAAAGTCTGTTTCTGAAGGAAAATACCCTTGAAAAGAAGTATCTAGTATATTGAATGAGAATGAGTACTTCAGATTTCTGGCACATGTTATCTAACACTCTAGAGATACTGCACAATTGATTTCCCACACTCATTTGTAGAGTGCTGTTTTATTTGGGACTGGGGATGTAGCCTCTCAGAATGAAATGTGTTTGCCGTGTCCCTGGTACCATAAGGAAAAACAAAAATACACCTGTGATGACCAAAAACAATAGAGCCCATGCTCATAAACGTAACTGTTTTCCCTTTGCCCTCCTTGTGAGCTCTCCATGGTGATGTGGGAAGTTAATAGGACAGAGGCCGTTACTGCAGATAGAGAGAGAGCTCACATGCCTGGCGGGCTCTGGGTCTGCTTTGCTCTTTATGAATTACATAGATTCATCTAGCCTCGGCTTGTATATTATTCCTCAGTGTATTCATTGTAGGTAAAGGAATTAGTATACAGTGCAGTCATCAGTAGAGACGTGTTTTACTTGTAACTTCCATCCCAGTAAAAAGAGAGCTGGTATCATTGCAGTCAGTGAACAGCTCTCCCTTAGTCTGTTCCAGAACTTGAAAAGGCCCCTTCCCCCTTCCCAAACTGATGAGGGCAACTAAAAAATTTGTTCTGTTTTGGTTTTTTGAGACAGGGTCTCATGCGAGGCTGGCCTTACACTCACTGCAGCCAGTGAGGGTCTTGAACTTTGTGATCTTCTGCTTTTACCTCCCAAAGGCTGTGGTCATAGGTTTGTGCTACTGAACTTAGCATTTTAAGTGACTTCTGTATTCATTTGGGAGGAATGTGTTTGTGAATTCTTTGGCAACAAGCCTATAGAAACTTGGTTACAAATCAGTGGATACATGCAGTTAGGGGCTCAGTTTCCTTTTTCAGTCTGATGGAATAGTTAGGGTTAGGAGGCTAATAATGGTGGTGCAGAAGTAAATTGTGTCATCAGTTTCCCCTTAGCTGATTCTAGAACATCATCAACAAAAGCATTGGCCTCGAACACCAGGAGGGTGGTTGTTATACAAGTTCGTCATTAAATTGACCTGAACACCAATAAGGTTTTTGTTGTTATTATATAGATTTGTTATTAGACTTGAGTGATTCCTTTGCAAAGAATAATTTAATACAAAATCAGAAAGGATGGTGATCCTGACATGATCAATTTAGTAAGGATTTTATGGTTTAAGGGCCTAAAAATATCCTTAAATTTATCTCTTTAGTATCCTTTTGACAGAGCAGAAAAATTCAATCGTGGCATAAGAAAACTTGGAATCACACCAGAGGGGCAGAGCTACCTTGACCAATTTAGGCAGCTCATCAGCCAGATCGGTAAGTCACTTAAAAGTATTGAGAAGTATAGTACAAGCACCAGAATTGCATACAGCACATACATGAGACAGCCCAGGTATTGTCGTGTAATGTGTCTGCATGGCTTCATCCCACCTAGTAAACCATTGCGTATAAACTACCTGTAAATAATAATAAATGCACACCCAGAATTACATTCACAATTAAGAATCAACTGGTAAAAATAGTGTATAGGTTTTGTGTAAGTTCCATTATAGATTAAATACTAAATGGTGTGGTTTTTTTGATTTTTTTTTTTTTTTTTTAGCACTGTGTCATTTTGTACTTTTGTGTAGGAATTGTGTTTTAGAGGCTGACTTGATTTCTGAAATACAGTCCTTAAGTTTTAAAGGAAGAAAGAACTGCATTTAAACTCAGATTCTCAGGCTCTGGTCTTCTCTGAGCTGTTCACCTGTGTTGTCTTGGTTACTGCCATCAAAGAGCCGGTGCAACAGGCTGAGGGGAAACTGAGGCAGCTGCTGTTGACACTGGCAGCAGGCCAGCACAGGGGCCTTTTCCGCTGGTCCCTGTTCACCACTTACTGATCATGCTCTCAGGGCAGGGCTTTGTGAGGCACCACCCACAGCATGGGGGCATTATTTCCATTCACTCGTCTTAGAGGATTTATGTATGACAAGTAAATGTTTTAGATGCTGATGTGACAATAATTTATAGAGTTTGATCTAGGCCACAGCTAACAAATGGTAAAATCTATATTTAGACTCAGTAATCTGACTAGGGATTTTGCTTTTAGTACTTAATATTCTTTGCTTGCCTCTTAGATCTTAATTAGTCAACATTCAGTTGAAACAGTCAAACTGGGTATTTAATTTTTAAAAGATGCATGTTGTGGGGCCAGAGAAATGGCTCAGTGGTTAAGAGCACTGGGTGTTCTTCTATACGACCCATATTTAAGTCCCAGTACTCACATGGTAGTTCACAGCTGTCTGTATGGAACTTGAGTTCCAGGGGGTCTGACACCCTCACACCAGTGCACATAAAATAAAGTAAATTTTATATTTAAAAAAAAAAAAAACTCCAGAGACACAACACACTCTAACATATATAATTTAAAAAAAAATGCATGTTACATATCTATTAGACATGCCTCAACGATTGGAGTAGGCCTTAACATAGCTCCTCATCCTTACTGTGTAGTATTAATATCATAACTGTAATGCTTATGAAATATTAACTGTTACCTTTTTATTTTGCCTGTTCTTTTTCTCCCAAATAATTTCAATTCTGTTACATATTGAATTCCTGTTGTGACACAGGACATGTAGCTCTAGGGATGGGATAGTGAAGAAGGCAGATGTCATACTCAATGGATCCTTATCCTAGTTGAGAAGAAAGGCAAACAAAAAGACGGGTTATCCATTAATAAACTCTGGGTAAAGTGTAGAGGGCTGGGAGTCCTGTGCAGTGATATTTAGGAAGACTTCCAGGGAAGTGAAATTTGAACAGGGACCTAAATAATGGGACAGAATAAACTCGGTGTGTATCTGGGGAAAGAGTATCAGACAGCAATGGGAAGTGTAAGAACGGTGAGTCTCCAGGCATTTTTGAGGAATAGTCTGGAATAGGGCTGAAATAGCGAATGAAGAGCTGAGTAGCAAGGCACGCAGGGGACAGCGGTTGTGGGCAGGGTCATTGCAGGGCTGTGTGGACACGCGGAAATGGGTGCCGTTCTGAGATGGAACTATTATCATTGTTAGAAGGACAATGAGTTGCCAGTTGAGTTGATTGGATAGAGGGCACTGTGGGTGCTGAGGGTGGTAATGGGTGGTAATGGGTTAAGTCAGCCATCAACCGTGACATGGTGTAGGCAAGAGGCTTTGGTGGAATAGGGGATAGCCTGTTTTGAACCTCTTGTTTCCTCCATGCCCATTGCTCCTGGAGTTTGCCCCTGGTCCTCACTGATTAGACAGAAATGCTACCCCTGAGCCCTATCTTCAGTCAGAGTCTGGCTGTTTTCACAGTAGAGCCAGTATAATTTATCCACTGATTGGGTGTGAGAAGTGAAAGGAGGAAGGAGCCAAGGGATGGTGTCAGGGCATTTGCTCCAAGCAACTACATGATGCAATTGCCAGTTTCTGAAAGAGGAAATACAGTCGGGGATAAAGATAATTAATGGTGCTTGGGTGTAATTAAAATTTTAAATTTGTCTTTGTATTGGTACTTGATAAAAGTCTAGAAATGGGAGGAGTCCAAGCTAGAAAGACAAATTTGGGAGACACCAAGTAAAGATTTCCCGACACCACTTCAGAGGGAGTGTGTGAGAGTGTGTGGTAAATTATAATGTAATTTTAAAATGTTTGATCATTTTAATGACTAATTCATGATTTTTATCAACTCAATTACATTTATCTTAAATTATTAGTTTGTGTATATCTAAATCTAATCTTTAAAAGCATAACTGCAACAGTTTTTCTTTTGTAGAACAGAAATTAAAATTAGAATGTAGCAGAATATTTTGGTATTTAGAGTGGAGACTTCTTAGTTGACTGCTTTATGTAACTTGTCCTGATTGTGAGAATTGCTCATATAATGATGTGCTTTTTTTTGTGTGTGATTTTTGAAGGTAATGCTATGGGCTATATAAGAATGATAAGATCTGGTGGTCTTCATTGTAGCAGCAATGCCATTAGGTATGGATTCAAACATGATTTCTGCCTTGTTTGTGAACTTTTATCTTTCTTTCATAATACTGTAAACAAAGGTATTTGTCCTTGTTAAGTACATTTTGAGGCTGTGGACTTTTTGTTACTGCCCAGCCCTCTGCCCCCTTGATAAGTAAACTTGTTTTCTTCCTAATGAAGAAAACATTAACCCTAACCCTGAGGATTCTTCCTCTTTTATATGTTAAGATTATATTAGGGACTAGAGAAATGGCACAGTATTTACTCCTCCAGAGTACTTGGGTCCATTTCCAGTACCCATATGGCTGCAAACAACTGGCTGTAATTCCAGTCCAGGGAATCCAACACCCTCTTTCAGCCTCCACAGGTGTGGTGCACAGACACACAGACAGGCACATAAAATAGAAATACATAAATCTGTTAAAAAAGAAAATTTTTTTCAAAACAGGGTTTCTCTGTGTAGCTTTTGAGCATTTCCTGGCACTCACTCTATAGGCTGGCCTCGAACTCATGGAGATCCACCTACCTCTGCCTCCCAAGTGCTGGGATTAAAGGTGTGCACCACCACTGCCCAGCTAAAAATTTAAAAAAAAAAAAAAAAAACTATATTTTAAAAAAATTTCTCTAAAATGTAGTGAATTCATTTTTATCAGCATAACTAATGAATGCAAAGATGGCATGATTTTGAATATCAAAATGTGATCACATATAAGACTTGATTTGGAACTAAAGTAATAAACAGTTTTTCCTAGTATTTTTCATGTATGTGTTGGTTGCATGTATTTTACTTGCCCCATGAATTCCTTCTCACATTGTCATGTAGATTTGTGCCAGATCTTGAAGACATCGTGAGTTTTGAAGAGCTAGTAAAGGAAGAAGGGCTTGCAGAAGAAACGCTCCGAGCAGCCAGGTAAGCTGGGGGTGGGGTGGGGGTGGGTGTGAAGATGTGCTTCTAGCAGACACCGCCAGGGCCGTGTTTGCAGTCCCTGAGCTAAGTAATTTTAACTTTAATCTCTACGATGTTAAAAAAATGATAAGCATTCGATTGAAACCATATTTCTTGTTTTTAAATTTGGTTCTTTTTCCAAGCAAACCCTGTGCAGTGTAATTGTGATTGCCATACAGGGGCAACAGGGAGCATCTCCCAGTGAGCCTGGGCCTGGCAGGGAACCACAGGGTCCGCTGTGGTCTGCTGCGAAGCTGTGGTGTTGAGTAGCTCGGGGTACTCAGTACAGCTCAACTTCGTTTTCCACTTATCCGGTGCCAGTGTGTTAGGGAGCCTGTCACAGGATGAAGAGCATCTTGTGTTGCCCATGTGCATCTCAGAGAACCTTCCACTGGTGAGGGTAGAGAATAGTAGTGGTTATACTTAATCCCCAGCCATGGCAGCTACTGGTTCTGAAGATTGTAGGAGAAGTTCAGCTCCTCAAAGAGGACCAGATGGAGGGTAAACATGCTGGAACCATTGATGAGGGGGTTTAATGCAGCAGGATATATTTATGTGAACATGGGTTCTCAAGAAATAGAGACCCAGCCAACAAGATCACTTGCTGCCAAGCTTGATGACCTGGTTTTAAGTCTCAGAACCCGCATGATAAAAGGAGGAAACCAGCTCCTGCAAGTTGTTCTCTGATCTTTACATGCTTATGACTCGCACACACACATGCATGCACACCTGTACACACACTCTCGCACTAATGCTTTTAAAAAAATGGATGGTGAGTGGCTAAGCAAGTAAGAGCACCTGTCACTTAGCCTAACAACCTTCAGAGCTCACTTGGTGAAAAGAAACTGACTCCCACAGGTTATTTTCTGACTTGCACACAAGTGTGTGCACATGTGCATGGCACATGCAGTCATACACATGCATGCATGGACACAATCAATAGATGCAAAAGGAAAAGAAGAGCTACAAGCTACTCTTTTAAGCCTGAGGATGCTATATTCTATTTTAGGGATTAAATTTATTAAGTAATACTGATTAGTTTCTGCTCATTCTGAAATCCAAAGGCATTTTATGCTCTTTCATGATTTGGAATGGAATTACTTAGCCCAGTGAGAGGCCTGGATTCCTAAAGAGCCACACCATTGAAAAGGAACCAAGGAATGTGTTGTTTTGTTTTTGTAGGCATTTGGACTCAGTCCTCAGTGATCATACTCGAAATTCTGCTGAAGGCACAGAATATTTCAAAATGCTTGTAGATGTTTTTGCTCCAGAATTTCGAAGGCCAAAGAATATACACCTCCGAAATTTCTATATCATTGTCCCTCCTCTCGTGAGTATTTGAAAAATTAGAAGTGAGTTTTTAATAGGTATAAATACAGATTCAGTTTCCATAAAGCATGAAGTGTGTTCATACCCCTGGCTATCAATGGAATTATGACAGGGATTGTGATGAAAGCTTGGACTTGGAGCCGAAGGTTCATAGCCGACAGGTTCTTATTAATGGCAAGAGAAAGGCTGGTGTTGTCAGTGAGTGTTCGTCCTTACATGTATGCCATAGGATCTTTACATATAATTTTGCCATATAATCATTTTAACTGCCTCCCATAGATTAATTTATTATAATGTCAGTTTTGTTTAACATATCTTTTTGGGATTACTTCTCTTTTCAGGGGTGGATACTGGCATCTGTAATAAAGTTGTAGTGCTTTCTCCTAAAATATTTGCTTTCTTTGCTACTTCCATAGTTGCTATCTAAAACCAGCTCAAATTATCATAGATTAAATAAAAAAAATATTGCAATGAAGAAATGGGTTTAGAAAGGTATAGATTAACAATAAATGTGTTCCAATTTTTTAGTAGGTATCTTTAAAATCTGAACGTCTACAGGCAAGTGATTGGTTTTTATTACATCTGATTTGTTTGGTTCAAGAGTAGTTTCTTTAGTTTGGGGTGTGGCTTACTCCATGGATTGCTTTTGTAGCACGAGCCTCTGGGTTCTACCCCCAGCACTGTGTGTTCTGGATGTGGTAGTCCATTCTTGTAATCCCTGCTTTGGGGAGGTAGGTAGAAATAGGAAGATGCAGAGTTCAAAGCTATCCCTGGCTAGCTTGAACACTATTCGACATTCGACGGTGTTTCAAGACAAACAGTAAAAGCCCCTGGAGACATGGGTCAGTGGGTATGAGCTGGCTCCTTTTCCAGAGACCCCAGGTTTGAGTCCCAGAACCACCTACATGCCTACTCAGAGCAGTCTGTATCTACACCCCTGATCTCCATGGGCTCTGAAAATGCATGATATATATATATATATATGTATATGTATATGTATATGTATATGTATATGTATATGTATATGTATATGTATATGTATATGTATATATAAATATCAGGCAAACATGCATACACATAAAAACAAAGTAAAATAAACACACCCGTCCCCCTTTCCCTGAATCACTACGCAGCATTCCCTGTTAGAGATTGCCTGTTAGCCACCATGGAGCGCCTGTCCCCTCACATCTTCTAGTTTATCCATCTGTTGCTTACTGTTTTATAACGCTGGTGTGGCAAAGGCGCTCTTATACATCTGATGAGTGGCAAGGTTAAAGATGGTGGGGTTTTGGGGGGGGGTTGTTTTGTTTTTGTTCGAGATAGGATTTCTCTGTAGCTTTGGAGCCTATCCTGGCACTCGCTCTATAGACCAGGCTGGCCTTGAACTCACAGAGATCTGCCTGCCTCTGCCTCCCGAGTGCTGGGATTAAAGGCGTGCACCACCAACACCCAGCTTAAAGATGTGTGTTATTTGGTAATAACTGTACTAACTTGAATTCCCCATGTTTCTTTAATCTGGAGAACATTTTATTTATGCATGGTAGGCAGCTATGAAACCATTGGTGAGTTTGGGAAGAGTCTCGATTTTTTTTTTTTTTTTTAAATTGAGTTATATAATAGACTAAGTGTAGTACACAGACATAGTACTATTTGTGTGTGTGTGTGTGTGTGTGTGTGTGTGTGTGTGTGTGTGTGTATTTTACAGTCGAGTTCAGGGGGAGAAGATAAATAGAAATGAGCTGCCAAAAAATATTTAAATGGAAGTCATAAAGACTTCACAAATGGATTATGATTGTCAGATATTTTGTACTTAGTGAGAGCCTGAGCTGTGAAGGCCAAAGGAAGGATTGCTTTGTTAAAATTCCTTATATTGTGAGGTAAAGTGAACCGTTTTCTGCTTCCTGTGTTCCCTTATGTTTGACTTTTATGTGGTCACCTGTTTGACCTTGGGTCCGATTCTTTCAAGAGGTCAATGTTCTCACTGTAAACTGTGCACAGTAACTTCCAGTGAGCACTGGGCTGGGGTAAGTATCGATGGAGGGAATTCTCCTGTTCAGAGGACGGCAGAAAAGGCCCCAGCAAGAGGCAGTTTACCCAAGGCAGTGTTCAGGGGCAGAGAAGAAATTCTGTTTGTAATTCTTGGAATGTCTGTTATAGCAAATTCAGGTTTTATTAGCTCAATTGTTTTTCTGTATCTTATCTCCTTTTAGACTCTCAACTTTGTAGAACATTCTATAAGCTGCAAAGAGAAATTGAATAAAAAAAATAAAATAGGAGCTGCATTTACTGATGATGGTTTTGCCATGGGTAAGCTTAATAGAACTATTTCCCCATCAATTTTGTGACTCCCTTAAAGTGGGTCTCAGAACAATTGCTTGAAAATAGGCTTGTTTATTCCTTACAGCAGGCTATTTTCTCTAAGCAGTGCCTGCTGTTAGCGCCTGCTTTTCCCGTCATCTCTGTTGTCATTTAATGCCATCGGCATACAAGTACTGTGTTTGCCCTTCCGTTTATTATGGTTCTCACATTTTACGTTTGGTTTCACCAGTGCCTTCGGAGCTTTCTCACTTCTCTTCTGTCTTTGGAAGTTTGTCTTGTGAACATGTTTCTTGATGACATCCACGATTGTGTTTCATTTGTTTGTTTGTTTGTTTTTATGCCCCCCCCAAACTGAGGAACTTAGAAGAGATTCTGGTTAACTGTATCATTCTGGCTGTGAAATGTGATTTGAAAGTGTTGATTCAAGTGGCTAGCTTAGTGCTTGGAGCAGTGGATACAGGAGAAAGACAGAAGAACTTTTGTACTCACTGAAATTTAAATTTTGTTTTGTTAATGGCTGTAGGTGTGGCTTATACCTTAAAGCTGTTGGATCAATACCAGGAGTTTGATTCACTTCATTGGTTCCAGTCTGTTAGAGAAAAATACATAAAGGAGATAAGAGCCGTTGCTAAGCAACAGAATGTGCAGTCAAGTAGTCAGGATGAAAAACTGCTACAGACCATGAGCCTCACGCAGAAGCGATTGGAGGTCTATCTACAGGTAACAGCCCTGGAATCCAGGTCTCCGACTGGTCTTGATGTGCCTTACACTTGATTATCTGAAGCCATATGAGAGTATAGCAGTAGGAAGAATGCATGTTAGAATTCATAGTTGGAAGCCATTTGGCCATTAAAAAATTTGGGCTGGGCAACATGGCTCAGTGGATAAAGTGTTTGTCCTGCAAGCCTGAGGACTGGAGTTCAGAGCCCCAGAACCCAGGGAAAAACTGGGAAGGCATAGTTGCCTCAGTCTTAGCACTTAGAAGACAGATTTAGGAAGTTCCTCCAGCAAGCTGGCTGGCTAGTCTACCCAGAGTCAGTGAGCCCCAGGTGTGAGTGACAGATCATGGCTTACTATATAAAATCATGATTTTATAAGGGCACTTGACTTCAACCCCTATACATACACACACACACTCATGCATACATGCCTGGATACCCAACCACACATGTGAACAGGCTCGGACACACCACACACACATGCACAAGAATGGCCAGGGTACTTAGAACTCTTTTAGAGACATTAAAATACTACTTTGTTGTTTTGCTATAACTATTTCCCTTTTTATTTCAAATTTTCTCATGTAGGAATTTGAACTGCTTTATTTCTCACTGAGCAGTGCAAGGATTTTCTTCAGAGCAGACAAGACTGCAGCTGAAGAGAGCCAGGAAAAGAAGGAGAAGGAAGGTTAGTGAGCGGCACAGTTGTGCAGAGACCAGTAAGTCTTGGCGGCAGACACTGGCATTCTGTTTTCTTGTCAGGCGTCTTTTGGAAAATAATAAATCTTCACTAACAGCCATGTGGTCACAGTGAGGTGGAAGGCAGGGTTACTTTATTAGCTAAGTCCATGCTGTAGTTCATTTAACAGGGATACATTCTACAGGCTGCTTCCTTTTTCTTACTGCTCAAGCTTGTATCAAGAAGGAAGGATTCCGTGCAGCTGGAAACAGCTGTGCTGCATAGAAGACTGAGGTGACGGTGGTGGTGAGGGAGGGGTGACATCCTGGGATGTGGAGTGGCGTGGTAAACAGGGAAGGCTGTGCCTGTTTCCGTTTGGGCCACTACAGAAGGCCTTGTGCCCGTTCTAGTGTGTAGGGTGATGGAGGCTTACACACTTAGTGTGCAAGACCTTGCTTGGTGCTTCTCACTGAAGGTCTTTGTTGAGGAAATTATGAAACGTAGTATAGTAACTAGGCGTCATTTAAAATTTTATGGTTTTTTTTTTTTCTTTTCTAGTTTTTCTTACCATGTTTTCATAAACTGAGATTTAGACTATTTTCATGCAGTAAGGTGGTTTTGTTGTTTGTGCAGTGAGCGGAGGCTGTTCCTTTGGGTAGACTTATGTGAACCAGTTTATTGTTGTCAATGTTGCGTATGTTAAAGGGTTCTTATCAGTGCTAGGTGTTAGAAAGCATATCTAGGTATTTTTTTAATCTATCAGGTATTTTTAAAATCTGAACTACCAAGCATGTACTGAAAATGACTCCAGATGCTTAGTCTGTGTAAAGTGACGACTTGTCCATCTGCTGTTTGGGTTCGTGTTCAAGACAACATAAGTGGCCAGATGCATCTGAAAGAGTGTGAGCTGGGATCACCTAATTGTGCAGAAACAATTGTTGCTTTGGTTTTGCTGAGGCATTTCATTGTGCAGCTGGCTGAGCAGACTGCAAGTGGCTTGTGTACTTGCTCTAAGGCCTGAGCCTGAAGACAGCCACAGCCAGCCTAGCCTTCAGGCTGTGTCTCCTTCAGGCACTGTTGGGTGTTGTCTGGTCATGTGACTCACAGGCCTGCTCAGTCTTCTCATTATGACTATCTTGAGCTGCAGGAGGCTTAGTGATGAGAGCTGCTTAGTATGCCACCTGCTGGCATATAGCATGCGCTAATGTACATTTTGCACAAAGTGTCGATAATTTGTTGGCACAAATAATTAAAGTTGGCACATACCTGTAATCTTAGCACTTGAGAGGCAGAGGCCAGCTGGTCTACAGAGAGTTCCAGGACAGCCAGGGCTACACAGAGAAACCATCTTGAGAAACCCAAATACATACATACATACATGCATGCATACATACATACATACATACATAGCTGGGACAATGGCTCATGACTATAATCTTAATATTTGGGAGGCTGAAGCAGAAAGGGCTACCATGGGCTACATAAACTCTACACCAGTCTGGCCTGCAAAGTCTCAAAAGATAAAATAAGGGTCTGGAAGATTGTTCAGTAGAGAAAACACTTAGAGAACCTGAGTTCGAATCTCCAGCATACATGTAAAAACCAGTGTCTGCAAACCCAGCTCACCCCTGGAGGCTCACTGGCCAGCCAGTCTAGCCAAGCAGAAAGCTCTGGGTCCTATTCTAGAGACCCTGTGTCACAGATGAGGGCCTGAAGAGATGTCTCCACAGTTAAAAGCACTGGGGCTCTTTGAGATGATCTGGGTTTGAGTTCACTTATGAGGACCCACATGGCAGTTCATAGCCACCTATAACTCCAATTCTAGGGGATCTGATTCCTTCTTCTAACCTCCTTGCGCACCACACATACATGTAGGCAAAATGCCCATACACACACACACACACACACACACACACACACACACACACACACAAAACTTTTAAATTAAAAAAAAAATTATTAAATGAGGAAAATGATAGCGGTAGATACCCAAAAGCCCATCATCTGGTTTCCTTGTGTGAGTGTATGTACACGTGCACATACATGTGTGTGCACTACATCCATACCACACACACAAACTAGGTAAAATAAGTACTCTTCACTGATGGCAAGTTGCTCATCTGTACTGCTCTGACACACACATGTAGCTGTGTTCTCATCAGTAATGGCAGTGTATCACAATGCTGGTCCTTGTCCGGGTTAGCTGGACAGAGAGAGAGTTATTAACATTTAAATGAAGTAATGCAATTTGTGATGTTAGAGAAATACTTCATGGATGAAACTTTATAAATAGATATTTAGTAGTATAGGTATTTGTTTAAAAACTGACAAATATTTCCATTGATATTTGTATTCTTGCTTTTAGAGGAAACTAAAACAAGCAATGGAGATGTACCTGAGGGCACTGTGTCTGCAGATCCTGTTGTGAAATGACAGTATGAAATCATCAGAATTGTCATGATACTTTCCCAGTGACATGGATGATACAGACTGCTTGATAAATTGTCATTTCCGAGGTCACATCATGGAAAATTCTGTATGGCAGTACTCTGGGGTTAAGCCCATTTTATTTCTAATGCTCTAGTTTTCAAGGGCTGAGAAGCAGATATTAAAATTGGATCTTTCTCTGGAGTGTAGGCTGAAGATGCTCCTGTGAAACTCTCTGTCATAAAGCTCTATGGAAGGGAAAGGCCAGATCTCCTTTGCCTCCCATTTCCTGTATTCTGTGTCTGTAATTTGGGTGTGTCTTTAGTCCATGTTCATCTCAAATCATGGGAAAGTCAGTGCATATACTGAGCACAGCCAGTACATGCTCGATTTAAAAAAGTCGAGCACGAAATTCATGAAGCATCTGTTTCAAAGACTGAGTATGTATTGATGCTAGAGGTGAGGCAGGGTGGCCATCTGTGCAGTGTGGCTAACTGGTGATCCTTCCTGTGATGGTCAGTTCCGTGTGACTCACATGAGCTGCTGATGTCTTTGATGAGACATTTTATAATAGTTTACATTGCTTTGGGAACATTTATCCTCCAACAGTTGCTTTAAATTTAAGATTTACTTAATCTTCAAAGAAAACTCAGATTAAGCCATAGACTCCCACTTGAAGCTTCACTAAGTCTGAAAGCACTCTGTGATACTGGGGAAAAAAAGAAGGAATTGTCCTACATCCAAACTCAGGTTCTTCATTACATTAAATTGAAATTTTGGTGGCAGTGTAGACAGATTTTTACTTTAAATCCAGTATAATCTAAGACGTGATTAAATAATAACTGCACCATGGCAGGCTTTCAGCAATTTACCACTGTGAGAATGAAACTAGTAAGTCACTTCCTGATTTTAAAAGAATGATTGTGAATAAATTTAGTTCCCAACAAGCTACTAGCTTTATTTTTGTAAAGTTATGCTAGTTAATGGTTAAATGGATTAATCATGGCCTTTTTGAACGTATAATAAGATGATGCCTTTGGGATGAAAAGGACGGTTTAAAACTTTAAATGTAATGCAGACATTTTTTGGAAATACTTGTTTTTCTATTGCATTTGCCTGCTTAACCATTTCTTTGGATAAACCTTGCAAACACTCCTAACACTTAGAATTCTGACACTGTTCCTTAGTTCCAGCTTTTGGAATGGAGATATAGGGCTGTGCCTGGACTTACTGGTTAGGCTTGGGAACTTTCCCAGACCATGCTAAATAAATACTATGACTGTTAAAGCAGAAGAAACAGAATAGATTAGAAATGTTTTTTTATTATGTAAACATGGCTTAGAGAATTATGAACAAAGGATGGATTAAAGGCATTTAATGTTTGTAATTGATACTAACTGTAGAGATGGCCCTAAAGCATGCTGCATAATTAATAATTTATATTTTCATTATTATAAATGTTTATATTAATGATACTGGATTTGATTATATCAGATTAGTCACCATTTTATAGTACCAGGATTTTCTTTTTTTAAAAAATGTTCATTGTTCGTTACTCCTACACATTAGAGTTCACATACCGACCCCCTGGACACTTAAAATTGGGAAGAAAATGACAGATAATGTTTTACCTTTAGTTAGAAGTAATGTCACTACAGTCTGGATAAATTATAGTAAGTTTGTGTATTTAAATAAAAATCTTTGAGGAGATTTAAATGGTATTAAACTGCAGAGCACAGGGCTTCAGTGTATTCATGTTTGAGTTAACGTGTCCTTTGGATGATGCTTTTCCTTGCTAACAATATTTTTTCACGCATACTGTGATTTAAATATTAACCTGAGTGTTTTATTGTAAATTCACAGAAAACTTAATGATGTTCCAATTCTCAGGAATTAAGAGCTAACCATAACATTGTCAGTTCTAATTAGATTTTGTAAAAGACAGCAAGTTTGTTATCTCACTTGAGGGGGTCTCCTTTTCCTCAGCTCTAATAGAATACATTATGTGTAATAAAACATTAATAAATATAATTTCAGAATTGTCCTTCCCTTGAGTGTTTATGGCCAGAATTGAATGTCTTCAGCAGTAGGTGTTGTTAATGTGGTTTTGGTGGTGTGTGGAGCTGAGGGTTGACCTAGGCAAGCAGAATGCTGAGTGGTATTCCATCCTAGGACCTTTCTTAGGTTCCCTTCCTAAAATACATGCAGAGTCTCTCTGCCTCTCCCCCTCTCCCTCCCTATTTTCCTCTTCTCTCCCCTTCCCCCTCCCTCTCTTTCTCCCTCCCTCACTTTCCTCTCTATGGTTTGGGATTGCATGTCTGTGTCCAGGTCAGGAATTTTCCTTTCCTTTATAGACTCTTGATCATTCACAGGGTGATTCTCTCAACTAAGAAGAACAATTGTGAAGTTACTTTCTTTCGGAGTCCAGGAAAGGGGTCGATCTCAAGTTTCTTTGACATGCTATAATAAGCATGTAATAAACAAGAGTTGTTATTTTTCCCTTAGAGCCTTGCTATCTGATCTCAGTCTGGCTTTAATCTTAGAGTGCCCTTGCTTTGGCCTCCCACGTGTTGAGGTTACAGGCATGCACCATATGCCACTTGCCTAGAAGCCAGGTCCTGACCCTGTCTGCTCTGTGCTCCATGTCCTCCGGCAGAAGTTGGCACAATAATAGTATTTAGCGTGGTTTCTAAAGACTATCAATTTTTTAATATAAAGCATTTTATATGTTAAGAAACAGTACTTTAGAGCCAGACATGGTGGCAGTATACCATATTCTAGCATTTGGGAAAGCCAGGAGGAATCTTGAGTTTGTGGTCAGCCTGGGCTAGATGGTGAGACCATGTCTCTCTGTAGAAACAACAGTGCTTAACTAAATTTAGTTCCTGTATATAAAGCGCTGTGAATATTAGCTAGTGTAACATTTAGGTTGTTAATCTCTATTTCCGTTGGATGTGTGTGCTACTAATCCCCGGTAAGTAGCTCTGCTAGTTGTAGACTACTGCTCCCATCATCATTAAGGTGTGTGTGTGTATAGAATTAAAACATCCACGCGCACTACTCTATAATCTGCACAGAAGGTAACTTAGAGAAGCCGAAGGCTGACCCCACACTGGGAATGGAAATTGGCAGCTTCCTAGACTTATTTTAATGTGCTTTCAATGCATTAGTGTGCACTTTGGTAAACTGAGACAAAGGACTGAGTCAAAATGTAAAAGTATGTACTGCATTTAATAGACTATATGTGAAGCACTTGGGAAGCCACCAGGTATGTGGCTTAGCCCCACCACCTTAGCAGGCCTGTGGGTCAGGTGGTGGCCATCTGCCCCTGCTTTGTAACAGCCTTTCCCCCAAGTAATACAGGTAAGTTAGTGTCAGTGAATCTGTTGTGACTTTATGCCTTTAGTTCAGTGCTCTGAAGTAGTTGATTGAGTTTCCTTCTCTCACGTCTGGCTACATGCATGTCAGTGTTTTATTCTTGTGTTGATAACTGGGTTTCTGTAGCTGGGATAATGTAATCATTTTCATACATGTCCTGGGGTGTTTACAGAAACCAAAAGATGCTAGGACGTGCATTATGGAACATGGAACGGACCCCATGTCGTCCGTGGATGTGATCCATCGCTTTACTCTGCCATCTGTGCATATGTGGATTTCACCTCCTGGTTACTTGAGGCAGCATATTTGTTTCTAAGCCCTTGGAACCCATGAGATTCTTGGCTTTCTGTGTCCTCACAAAGTATTTTATATATTTAGGTATTTGGCCTTATGTGTTTGTTTTTGAGACAGGGTTCTCTGTAGCTTTGAAGCCTGTCCTAGAACTTGCTCTGTAGACCAAGTTGGCCTTGAACTCAGAGATCTTTTTGCCTCTGTCGCCCGAGTGCTGGGATTAAAGGCATGCTCCACCACCTGGCAGCTCTGTGTTTTTTGAAACAGGATTTTATAGTTTATTTTGGGCAGCTTTAAAGTCCATACATGACCCAGGCTGGCCTGAAATTCATCTTTTTTGGCCCCGAGGGTCAAAAATGTTTGTGTGCCACTGTCATTGACATCCAGGCATGATGACACCTATAATTCCAGCATTTAGTCAGATGCAGGACTGGAGGGCCAGCCTGGGCTAACAATAGCAAATAAAGAGATAGAACAATAAATTTTTATTGCTAAATTATTACAAAGATAGGTTGATGTAGTTGGTTACAATTAAGTATGTTGCATGATTTGAAGGTCTGTTTCATAATTAGCAGGGTTGGAAATTGGTCTGGAACTCCAGGACCCCAGAAACACCAGGGTAAAAACAGGAACTTCACCTGAGCCTCAAGTGAGTTCTGAAAGTAACTGGTCCTTTGAGAAAGGTCTGGCTCAGAAGAAACAGGAACTAGTAGAGACTAGTAGAACTAGTAGAGCTGCTGTCCCTTGCTCACAGTGAATAGCCACAAAAAGCAGCCACTCTAGATGACCTAAAGCTTCTGATGAAAGATGCTGTTGTGAGGACTTGCTGTCTCTGCTAGTGTTGAGACCAAACTGCATAGCAGGAGACCAGTGGGTTATAAACACCTCTTTAGAATGACAGGCACTTAAAAACTATGTGAAATATAAAAATAGACCATATTAACAGGAGCTATTTAGTATTTAGCAAAGTGGAAATCCCAGGATTTTGCCATTTTAAAAAAGGATTGTAGAGACTGAAGTGATGTCATCCAAATAAAGTGAACAATGCATGTTTTATAGCTCTCACTCTGGGTGCCCGACAGCACAGTCTGAAGCAGAGACTTACCACAGAGCACCTACAATAGCATTTGTAGCTGGGCACCATTCCTTACTGTTCCCTCCCAAGTGACTGTCAAGGCATCCAGGGGTACATCCACATGTGACTGTCGGCATTCTGAAATCAGGTCAGTGTGCCTGTACGTCAGAGAAGTTGAAAACCCCCTAAGGAGGCGGTTCTCTTCCCAAGCTCTCCGACCCCCGATGCCCAAGTGAGTCACGCTTCAGATTCTGCGCCTCTGCTGCCACTTGGACTGCCGCCAGTGTCATCTGGTTGATCGTTTAACAGTACATACTTTCCGTCATTGGTTAGTGGTATAGACAGCATTAATTGAGCCAGTGCTTCTGGATCCTGAAGTTAAGGGAGTTTAAGAGAAGGGAAAAAGAAAAAGCTTAAGATGCACTTAACCCCTGTGGCTTGGCCTCCCGTGTTCTGTTTGTGGCCCCGCTCCTAACTATTCTCTGTGAGCTGCCATCTGAAGAGGCTCGAGGCATTGAGTAATGTACCCAGCTGATAATTGTCCTCCTCCAGAGTCTGCAGGGCAACCCGTTCATAACACTTGCCTTCCACATCAAGTCACTGTGTGCACGCGCGTGCGTGCGTGCGTGCGTGCGCGTGGAGAGTTGGCAGAAGCTGTACAGGAGCCCGCTGTGCATGTCTGTCTTCATATTCTCATGGGTCCTTTTGTACAGCAGTGGAATTGAATAATGGGACTGCAACAAGCCTAAGGAAAGGCCCTTCGTGCCAGTGTGTGCACTTGTGACCTAGACCATCACATTCTAATTTGTAGCACCCCTGCCCCTTGGGCAGACTGAAGCTGTTGGATAAGATGGAGGTCTCTGTTTATTTCTGTAAGTTCCCGGTTGGTGGTTATCAGTGCTGCCGGGCCTGGAGCTAGGTGGTAGTGTGGGTGATGAGTACTGTTTAAGTGTGAATTGAGTATTGGATCTTAATTTGAAAGAGAAGAACTCTGGCCAGTTTGAATGCAAGCATGAAAGTTAGTAAAGGTGACGCTGCAGCAGCCAGTGCTATCCAGTTAGGTGCAAACATGTGTTACCAGATGGAGTCACCTGCTCATACGCGTCTCGTTAGAAAGCTTGAGTGAGAGAAACCCAAAGAAGCACGAGAGTATCAGCTGAGTCTCACTGTGTCTACAAACATTTTTTGAGTAGTTTCCAAACCAGTGCTAAAATGCATCTTACCTTTTGAACCTCGATAATTTCTTTCCCCAAATTAATAGCGTAACATATCTGTAAAAGACAAGGGAAATGGTTTTGGCAAAGGTAGTGAGAGGTGACGCCATAGAGACAGTGTGATGTGAGGAGCAGCGCGGCTGCGGTCTGCTCACGCCCGAGGGAAGGCAGGCCCCGGCTGCAGGACTTGTGTTCAAAGGCACTGTTTGGACGTACAGAAACACCCAGGTAAGCGAAAGACCCAAGTTGTTTACCAGGTGGGGTCAGGGTTTCTCATAAAAAAGAACAGTTTTATGTTCTTTCCTTGCTTTCCTCTGAGACTGTTTCCTGTGGTAACTTTGCTTTAATTTATTTAAAGCAGTGGTTCTTACCATGTGGGTCACGACCCCATTGGGAGGGGACAGGACACTTTCACAGGGGTCATCTAAGACCACTGGAAAACTGATTGAATTATGAATCCAAACCGCAAAATTAGTTACAAAGTAACAACAAAAGTAATTTTAAAGTCTGGTGTCACCACAACATGAGGAACTATATCACAGAGCCACAGAATTTGGAAGACTGAGAACCATTGCTTTGAAAGAACAAAGGTGCTTTTTAGCATTTCATGATGCTAAACTATTATATATAGCTATTAGGGTTGTTCTCTTTAGGTGGGGCCTTCCTAGGATGTCTAGATGGAGGCATGAATAATTAACCAGATGGATAGTGAAAACCCAGGTCCACTAAAGACAGCCTTACAGAAGTGTGGAGGGGAAAGAGACAGACAGACAAGACACCTTTTCGCCTTCTGAGTTGCTTTCAAAAATGTATGTGCTCAGGGACTCTTCTCCTGTAGACTCCGGCACTCTGATGACAAAGCCAACCAGTCTTTTGTTTTCTCGGTGAGCAGCAAACTGTGTGACACTGGTAAGTTCAAACTTGGGGTGGGGGACAGGACAGGGGACAGAATGAGTAACCACACAGCTGTAACTTAAAACCAGCACAACTATTCTGTATTGAAGAGCTAAGAAGGCTGTATTGTGGGGGACAGGGCAGCCATTCAGCTTGGCAAATAATCACATGCCTGGATTGGGGCTCCAGGGGCAGAGGGAGATGCGGTATAATCAAACATTAAGACACAGCAGGTACTTACACAGGCCCTTGACACTTGAGTTTGAGGATCTATCAACCTGAAATTGTAAGAGGCGTTGGTCACACTCACACCCTCAGAAGAGTTTGTAGGTCATGATGAAATCACACCAGTGTCCCACATATGAAAAGCAAGGCCTGGTTCAGGAAAGGGGACAGTCCTACATGAACCTGTGGTGCGGTTTCTACCTTAGCTGAACTGCTGTGTTAAACCAAGGTGCCTGCTGTGGAAGGCTCCACAGCAAATAGGACAAGAAGTCCCGGGATTTGGCGCTGGCTTCTGTAGTTCTGATGTCTATAGCAACTTTAATTGCCCAGAAGTACCGAAACACTTTGCTCCATCTCGCTCGGAGAGGGAGGAATGTTGAGAGGGCAGTGAAGGGCTGCGAGTAAACTGTGGCCACGCCTGTGAAGGCCAGCGAGGGATCTGGGGATGGCACAGTGGTAAGAGCCAGGTGTGGCTGCGTAGACCTGAAACTTATTGAGGGATTGATACAAATTTTACAGGTGAAAGCAAAATGCAGTTTATAAAAATGTCTAGAACAAGCAAATATGCAGAGATCATTTTAGATTTTAAGCATGTGTCAGTTTCTATAGAATTGTTTTAAAAGTAGGCTTTATTTATAAATTTTAATTCTTGGGAACAAGGTCCCTAATCCCCTGTCCCCTCCCAAAGGGATACATTTAAATAAGGAGGTGGGCTGGCAAGAAGGCTTGAGGAGCAAAGCATTTGCTGCCTGACTCTTGAGTCTGGTCTCTGGAACTGACAAAGTTGTCTTCTGACCTCCACACATGTGCCCGTGGCATGCGTCATGTGTACCCAGTGTAGTTACTGAAGACCGAAGTGACACCCTGGCATGGCTGGCATGCATTAGTACGTCTCTGTGCTACCTCATAGTGGCAGGAAGGGTTGAGGACTTAGGCGCTACCGCTCCAAGAATGAGCTACACATACTATCTTAAAGAGGTGCCACCCACAGAACTCAACCAACACAGGTGAAACTGACCAGTCACATGTAATGAAGCTAAAACATGGGATTCAAAATGCTTCCCACTGATGCTAGAACCATGTCTGTTCCAGCTAAGTAGGCAGCCTGTGTTCCGTGGCTACAAACTGTCTCTGTGCTTAGAGCCTGACTTCACAGGTACCTGCTTAGTGCACACGGGCGTTACATGGTGCGGTCGCACGCGTGCGTGTGTTTCCTCTGCACAGAAAAAAGGTTCCTTTGATAATTGGGCTATTTTTATTTTAGACAGATTCACATTCTTTGCTTTGAGATGATACAAGAAGACTAGCAATAGCATCATTAGGGACAGTCCAGGTTGGACAGCACTCATCTGAAAACTCTCAAATTGGAAACGTGTGGATGTGACACCGCAGTGAAAGCCCACACCATGGAACCTTGTCTCTTGTGCAAAATAGACACATTGTGTATAGTTAACATTATTTGTAGGCTATGTGTGTAAAGTACAAATTTTATGTGTAAGTTTGGGTCTCATTCCCAAGTTATCTCATATTGATGTAAAAATTTGAAAAAAGAAAAGTCAGAAACAGATAAGGGCTACTGGGTCTGTAGTCACTAATAACAGGAATCTTTTACTTCTTGTTTGTTCTTTTTTTTTTTTTCAAGACATGGTTTCTCTGTATAACAATTCTGGCTGTCCTGGGACTCACTCTGTAAACCAGGCTGGCCTCGAACTCAGAGATCTACCTGCCTTTGCCTCCCGGAGTGCTGGGATTAAAGTGTGCGCCGCCACACCCGCTGATAACAGGAATCTTAAGGCAGGGTTCTTGCTGGCTCCAACCCTGCTCTAATCTCCCAAATGCTAGACTGCCACATACGCACTGTTACACCCAACCAGTCCTTGGTAAGAACGCATTTTTTATCTGAATGCCAAAGTGCAGAAAGGGTGTAAGTAGAAACATTGGCACTACCGCCCCACGTGGGTAAGCACTCCTTCCACAGGCCGGCTGGCCGGTCTGAAGTGAGGGAAGGTACCTCAGGGTCTGACTGGTGACCATCAGGTGGGACTCCGTCATGCGGAAGACGTTGTGAATAGCTCGGGCAGCCAGCACTTGTCTCATGACTTCATAAATCACTTCGGGGGTGTGGTCTGTCCTAACTGCCATTGATCCCAAAAACCGGACGACGAACATCTGCTGCAAGAGAGAATCTGCAAGACAGCACGCTCCACTCAGGGTCACGGTAACACGCTTACGCACGACCAATGCCGGGAGCCTGAGAGCACGTGAAGACCTGAGTCTTACTCACTTTGTCTGCGTCAGGGTTTCTCTGTGTAGTCTGGCTGTCTGGGAACTAGCTCTGTACACCAGGCTTGCCTTGAACTCAACAAGATGAGCCTGCCTCTGCCTCTGCCTCTGCCTCTGCCTCTGCCTCTGCCTCTGCCTCTGCCTCTGCCTCTGCCTCTGCCTCTGCCTCTGCCCCCCTAGTGCTGGGATTAAAGGTGTGTGCTCTTGCGTCTGTGTCTGGAGTTAGTTTTTTATTTGGGCAGGGTCATGCTATGTGGACTAGGTGGTCTTTAACTCAGTGACTACTGTCTCACCCTTTGCAGTTCTGGGATGCCCCATCTTCCCAGAGTCTGAAATGCTGCGAGGACTCTGCAAAGTCAGCTGGGTACATGCTATCTAATTTTAAAGCACAGGTTGTTTATAACAACAAAACCGTTTACCCAAATTCTTTTTTTAAGGTTTATTTTTATTTTGCATTTATATAAAAAGTTTTGCTTGCATGTATATGCCTGTGGAAGCCAGAGATGGTATCAGATCCCTCAGCTGGAGTTGACAGGCAGTTATAAGCAGGCTATATAGGTCCTGAGAACCAAACCCAAGTTGGGGTCTTCTGCAGGAACACTAAATGCTCTTAACTGCTGAGTTCTCTCTCCAGCTCTGTTTATGCAAATTTAAAATAAAATTTTATGTGTATATGTATGTGTGCCTGTGCATGCCTGGTGCACGTAAGTCCAGAAGAGGGCGTTGTATCTTCTGGAGCTGGGGTTACAAATGGTTATGAACTGCCACGTGGGTGATGGGAATTGAACCCAACCCTAGGCCCTGTGTAAGAGCAGCAAGTGATCCGTGAGCCATCTTTCCAGCTATCTCTTGTCTCCTGCAAATTCTTAAGTATTATTAAACATGAGGGGAGTCATTGGAAAGAGTTCCATACTAGTGACAGTCTGAGATTTCAAAATCTGCTGAACTGAATTAGGCCTTGCACTCAGTAATCCCTCTGTCTCAGCTTCCCTAAAGATGGGATTATAGATGTTTGCTACCATCTCGGCTCCTAAGGTTCCATTTTAATTATGATCATTGTTTCCTCTTTGAAAATCTGCTTTATATTTAGGAACTTAAAAGGGACGTGTGTGGCAAAAGCTAAGGCGGCCGTGTGTCCCTTCCTCTTTGTCCAGGTTGTTCAGGGACAAGCTGGAGGGTCAAATCTGAATTCCTATGCTACATTAGCTCTAGCAGGTGACCTCTCACCCCCAGGGGTCAACGAATAAGAACACAAACTGTGCACTTACCTTCTGCTTCGGGGAATGACTCATCCTCTGTCTCACCAAAAGGGTTGGTACGCCTAGGAGAACAGCCAGAGGTCAGCAGTGGGGGTGGGGGGGTGGGGGGGGCTGCCAAGAGCTCTGCACTTGATGCTTAGTCAGAGGCTAACACAGTAGCAGTCTTTAGTGGTGAGTAAAGACAGACAGACCGGCTTTCGCTCTCCCAAACAGCTGGCTCCCTTGGGCCATACCTGCCGCCCCTGTTCTGGTCACGGAACTCTGTTGCAGGAAGGACAATATCGAACTGGATGGGAGTCCCATGTGCAATCAGATCCTCCGTTTCAGGGACGCTGCCTGTTGCTTTGGGAACAATCTTGTCATTTTCTATGTCTGAATTCTTCATGCTCTGACTAAAATGTAAGAAAAAAAATTGAACAAATTTAGTTTAACGTTGTGACTTTTACATACTGAAATACAAGGGAGCCCTCAACCAGTCTCGGTCCATTCTACAAGTAAGCAAGCCTGCCTCAGCTTCACACCCTTGGCCAACACCGTCCGTCACCTCTTTACCACCCCCAGCCCCTCTGTTGCCGAACATCCCGGCAGTATTAGAACTCACAGACTTGAGACCCGGGGTTTGGGAGTCGGGCCATAGGCAGCTCACATTTACACACTGATACAGAGGCACTAAAAACACATTAGCTGAGAGAGCAAACAGCTGCACCTGACATTTTCACTGTAACCTGGTCCTGACCCAGACCCCTTTTCACTCACCCAATACACCCCCCACTTGAGACAGCAAGCATACTATGTGTTCTTGTTTCTGAATAATGCAATTCCAACTCTCCCACCACCATCTCAAATTCCACTAACTAAGCCAGCCGCACCTTCTGTGGATGACGTGACAACTTCTCAATAGGTCACAATGTTTGGTGCCCGTGTATCTCCTAAACACTGCACTGTGGCATCTACAGAGACAGCACCGATAAAAGCAGCACACTCCTTGCTGGTAGATAGCCTGTCTGTCTGTCCCACACCGCAGGGTAGACAGCCTGTCTGTCCCACGCTGCCCTGTTTCTTTATCTTGAGGTTAAAATGCTGTCATTTAATTTTACCCTTTAAAAACCCGTAAGGTATAGTGTAGACTCCTTTGAAGGGCATATTCCTTACAGCGCCTGGACCATAAGTCCTCAGTGATCTTTTCACTTGTTAATTTTACATAAACATTTTCTGGGTTCTCAAACATGTCAATAACTGAATACTGAATGGAAACTGCAATGGTTCTCTGACAGACTTCTATCCGGTGAAACATGGCTAGAAACAACTGCACAGTTTGGAGACAGTCCTGTTTCCCCACTGACCCATCTCTCCTAGCCAGTTCATCCTACGGATGATGCAGAATAATTTCTGTTAACTTGGTCCTGACTGTCACCTCAGTCAGAACCAATTACAGCCCTGCCTGTAATTTCTGAGCAGGGATTACCCAGGCCTTTACAATGACTTGACTCTATCTGTTGTCCTTACAAACCATTCCTTCTCATGCATAATGCCAAATGCATGAACCCCAGGAAGCTACACAAAAAGTTCCCTAAGCACTTCCTTTTAGATCACAAAAGTAGTTTTGATTTTAATATGTTCCTTGATGCCATTAACACAACAAATAAGACGGCCTTCTACTACCTAGTCGACTCCTTGAAAACTCCCATTGAGACAAAGCGTAGGCGTCCTAGTATACATCTGTAAGCAGTATTCAAGGGAAAAGCTGTAAGCATATTCAGATGAGACACACGATGCCTATGATTCCAGCACTTGGGGGGTGGGGGGGTCGAGGCGAGGAGGGCTGCTGGGACAATGAGGCCAGCCCAGGTGGTATGACGAGACTATCCCACCCCACATCCCAACAAAACATCAAGCAGCTCAATGCTCAGTAAAGGACTGGTAGACTTACTGAAATAATTATGACAACGTAGTAACGTAAGTGAAAACTTAAGGACAGACAAGCAGAAAAGGCTCAGCCAGGAATGGGCACACAGGTGACTAGGGTGACAGTGCTGAGATCTAACAGGAGGTAACGTCTGTTGTACCAGTGTCCTGAACGGGGACACTGAAATCAGATTAAATACTGGCTCCACCGCTCATCTGTGCTGTGGATGCGGGCATATTACTATTTCTGGCCCCAACTAGTGCGTCTGTTGCACAATCCTTGGGGATTGTGAGGGTTAAGAACAACTCATTTCAAATGCCTAACACAGTTTGGCTCCGCAGAAGGTAATTTTTCCTTGTCCTTTAGTTACCTGGAGCAAGAGCTTTCTTGTTTCTTTCCAAAGCTGGTAATTGGAGTCACTGCCTGAAGAGCCGTCTGGTTCAGCTTGATGGCCACTGCCTACACGTAAGCCACAGGACACACGCTCAGTCCAGGAAGGGATGCCCACCTTGCAGGTGAAGTGCAGGCAGGTACTAATTACCTCTGGGTTGTCCGTCAGGTAGATCTGCCTGGAGATGTTGTTTATGGCACATATCCACTGTGGAGGACATTAGAAAGAATACTGAATCCCAGCTCCTCGACACAGGAGGACAGAGGTGACACAGACAGAACTTTACCTCTTCGTATTCCTTTCTGCTCTCTGCTTGGAGAATGATTCCCCTGGAACAAACAAGATGCATCAGTGCTTCCCAGGTTGGACCCAGGACACCCTGGCATGGGACAGAAGGGAAACGGGACTGCAGGCCGGGCCCTTCCACAGGCCACAGTCCCAGCCTCGTTCTCCATATGACAAGGCTGGACGTGGGTCATCTAGTCTATGACTACAGGGAGAACTGTCTTGATGCTCGGGATATTACCCGCCCCTTCTCCAGCTTTGTTTGAGGAAGGACCTAGCGTGTACCTAAGCATTCAGTGTTCATACACTGAAGGCATTCCACCTTTATGACGGCCTTAGCTCTTTTAGGAGCTCTCTGTGGCAGAGGGGACACAGATGTCATCCCTGTGTCTGGGAAGATGCAGGCCCAGCGGTGTTCAGGAACTACATGGGACCTCTAGAATCTGGCACCTTAGTCCTGAGCCGCTGACCATTATCAGAGGAAGAACTGTGTAACTGCTTTACTAAGTTGGGGAAGGGATGGACCACAGGCTCCCCCCATTCCCACCACCACTCTCCAGGCAGGAGAAGCCTGAAGTATTTCTTAGGATTGAGAACTCTAAACAGACTGAAACCGCTGTTCTATACAAGAGGGTAACCATTGGGATGGGACCTACTATGACCTTTGGGCAATAAGGTCCCAAGGTGTGGGGATAGTGTGGGTAAATGACTTCTGTAGGCAATGCACTGCTCACACTCTGTAGATATCTGCCCACACTGTAGAGGATGCACTGCCCACACTCTACGCTCTGTGGAGATGCACTGCTCACTCTGTATACTCTGTGGAGATGTACTGCCCACACTCTGTAGGCAATGCACTGCTCACACTGTAGAGGATGCACTGCCCACACTCTACGCTCCGTAGAGATGCACTGCCCACACGCTGTAGACAATGCACTGCCCACACTTCGTTGGACAGTTTCCTGCCTGCTCCCCTTAGCCTTGCCCTGAAACAAGAGTTCCAGCTTTCTCAGGTCTCTGCTGGGCAGCATCTGCTACATCTGTCTTATACACATCATCTCTCCCCCCCCCCCCCAGACACAGCAGGACCCTCACGGGGGCCCCTGAGTCAGGTGAGCTGGGTCCCAGTGGTCACTGTATGTGTTCGCAGAGAACCACCCTTGGGAAGGAGGCGATGTGGCCTCCCCCGTGGATGGCTGGCACATAGGGACCAGAGCTAGCGGCTGTCAGCAGGGGCAGTCCCTACACTGCCCTCCCAAATAAGACACGAGGCATACGGTTTGCCACTGGGTGTGGAGATCTGGAAGCAGTATCGTCGGTCTTCACAATCCACCGCCATCACAGAGCAGTTGTCCAGGTCCTGAATCAAGCCTCCAGCCACGGCTCCCCTGGGCTGGCACATGAGGTTCCCGCCTTGGGTGAAGAAGTACAGCCTCTCCCAGGTGGTGGTGACCAGTCCTGTCTTGCTGCGGGATTGTGTGTGAAGGTCAATTAGCATTAGGACATGGAACGGCCCCTCCATACCATGCCGCCTGTTCTTAGGAACTGGCACATTTTAGAATGTCTTTGCATTAAAAGGAAACCTTGGAACTCTGTGAATAGTGGCAGAAACGGAGTTACGCTTGTGTCACTGGGAAGACAGCCCTGTTCCTGTGAGGAATGGTAACACCAATGCCAGCTATGCAGGCACATATGCCTACTGTTGCCTGGCAGGCCCACCAACCCTAACTAGAATCTGCCTATCACAATTGAGCCTCAGCAGCTTCCCACGTCAGGCTTGTGACACTATTCCGCACGAGCCTTACTGGCCGCATGAGAAACAGCTTCTGGGGCCACCTCCCAGCAAAGGACTACATGGCATTCTCACTTTCTGAGGTTGAGGTAGCCAGCCTTCTGGATGAGGTTCCTGTTGATCTGTGGTGTGGCCACGTCAATGTCCGGAGTATAGATGGATTCATCGACTGACAGCAGCTCTTGCTGGGACACCCGCATCTTGTCTGCCTCAGCTTCCAGTTCCACCTGAATGCTTAAGGCAAAAGGTTTCAGGTCAGCCACTCGGCACAGGCCAGCTGACCACTCCTAAGCCACGAGGTGGCAGGGCCTGCCCCACCCACTGACACTTCCTGTAGTGAGATAGTTCTGTGGCACTGACCACGCCCATTGGGGGGTGGAGCCATGGGCGGAGTGACCTGAGGAAGGAGGTCAGAGGGGAGCCAGGAGAGGCTCTCTTTCTGGCGTGACTCGGACAGGAGAGGATCGGGTTGAATTTCCTGGTGTTCATCTGTCTAGGTTGTAAGTTATTTCTCCCTGAATAAACATCTATTTGGCCTATTTGTTTATCCTGATCCTTATTTACGGCGATAACTTCCTGCATCACAGATGGAGCCTCCAGCTTCCCACGTGACACAGCTCTCCACCCTCCACGTATGTCCAGAAAGCCACCCTAGCAGAAGTGAGGTACGGCTAGTGTTCTAGAACAGAACTGGCTCAGGGTGCCACATGCACACCTGCTACTGCACGCAGGTCACAGAGGCCACTCTGGGGACCCATCCTCAGGGGACCCATCCCCAGGGTAACACGCAGGCATTCCTATTGGAACGGAACAATAATGCCTAGCTCAGGGTCTGAGAAGACTAAGAGACAGAAATGACCGGGAAGTACCAAGGTACAACAGTAAGCCAAGGCTTGTCCTGTGACCGTCACAAACAGCCCACGGAGGACAGGGGCCAGTGAGCAGGTTCTGAGGTGACAACACTCGCTTCCCGTGCCCTGTGCCTATGTGGGCAAACTTGGAACTTTCACCTCTCACCAGACTCTTCACCTACTGCTGACAGATGGAGGCTGACAAGTCTAGGGCAGAAATTCCCAGATGGCCCACACATCTGAGAACACCAACCAGAAATAAAGAGTCCACTTCATACGAGGTTACACACAAGACAGAACATGGCGGGCACAAAGACCTAGGTAGCAAAGTCACACTGGTCACTGTCTCAGGGTCAGCGCCAGGGTCTGCTCTCCGCTTCCCTGAGCCATCAGCTCTCAGGTGACGCCTGCATCAGGCACTTCTCTCACTATGTAGACCAGGCTGGCCTCGACCCAGAGAGCTGCCTGGCTCTGCTTCCCGTGTGCTGGGATTAAAGGCGCGCACCACACCCAGGCAGTGGACAAACCCCACTGAGGTTCTCCAGTTTCTGTGGTTAAGTGTGGTGGAGTAATCTTTTTGTACACTGTGGAGCGTCACTCTTATTAAACCAAGCTGAATGGCCAATTGCTAGGCGGGGTTTCCAGGCACAGGGTGCTGGGGAGGACAAAGAAGGAGACATGGAGGAAGCGGCGGGGGGGGGGGGGGGGGGTGGTATGAACACTATACAGGGAGGTAAACGGGCCTTAGGGCAGCACGCAGATTAATAGAAATGGGATAAGTTATAAGAGCGAGCTAAAAACAAGCCTAAGCTATGACACACAGCTTTCATACTTAAGTCCCTGTGTCATGATTTGTGAGCTGGTAACCCAAAGAAAAATCGGGTTACAGGTAAGAGGAGCTCCCTGAAAGACACTGTCCCTCAGAGTGTGAAATCTGGCAAGCAATTCAGGGAGGTTTTACAGCTGCTTTGCTGTCTACTGCTGAGAATCCTAATTGGAAGCTGCAAGACCCCGAAGCAATAGTAACAATGCTTTCAGCCATTCCTCTCCAGAGCCGACACACAGGCTCTGCAACACCAACACGTGGAGTTAGGGACCACACCCTGCATCACCAGGGGTTAGTTAGGGACCACACCCTGCATCACCAGGGGTTAGTTAGGGACCACACCCTGCATCACCAGGGGTTAGTTAGGGACCACACCCTGCATCACCAGGGGTTAGTTAGGGACCACACCCTGCATCACCAGAGGTTAGTTAGGGACCACACCCTGCATCACCAGGGGTTAGTTAGGGACCACACCCTGCATCACCAGGGGTTAGTTAGGGACCACACCCTGCATCACCATGGGGTTAGTTAGGGACCACACCCTGCATCACCATGGGGTTAGTTAGGGACCACACCCTGCATCACCAGGGGTTAGAGAACCACACCCTGCATCACCAGGGGTTAGGGACTAAAACACCCTAGCTCTTCAGGGTGGTTGGAAACCATGCTGCCCTGACTGGACATCAGCCGGGTTTTGAAAACATGTGAGCGCTTAGGGCTCCTGTGCCCACCTTACAGGAATACAAAGATTGAGTGGCAGCACCAGGCAATCCCTGAGGCCTCACAGGGTGGGCTGTGTCTGCATACTAGGTGGCAGCAGGGGATACTCATGCCTGGAGAACAATGGTAGCTTTTCCTCACTGGCATGAAATTCAAGCACTAAGAAAATTAGCTTCCTGCCAAGAATAGTGATGCTCTTATCGTAGAGGCTGCGGAAAAAGGATGAGGCAGGAGCTGGGGCAACCCTCCCAACACCAAGGACAGGAAGACCATCTGAGGAGAGACACAGGTTTTTCACAGGTGGCTGAACTATAGCTGGCTGAAGTAAACACAAAGGCTTAGCACCTTGCTTGTCTAGTGTGAACTAGCACAACCCTGGATTTTCCCGAAAAGTTGGAGCAATTCTGGTTGCTGATCCCATTAGTTTAGAAGGAAAGCTAATCTACATTTCTCTCACAGGCTCCCAGCACGTGACCCTTAAACATCAACAAAGCATCTGACACTGTAAAGGCATGAGAAGAACCTGAGTTTTCATGTTGGGAGCACAGCACCGCACCTGCTAGGTAAAGACTATCTCAAGGTCACAAGGTGACTCTCTGAAGGCAGAAGTCTTCCCCACGTTCCAGCAAGGTTAATTCAGTGGGAAGACAAGAAGAACCCATAGCCTAGCCTCAGAGCACAGCATTACCTCTGAATCATGTCTGTAACGGATGATAAGAAACCGTCCATACTTTTGGAGAACATCTCTGCTCCTCTCTTGAAAAAGTTAATCTGAAAGATAAAACGGCAGAATTTGGAACATTAACTAGGAAGCTAATAGACAAATTTCCTAATTACCAGATCATGTGGGGACAACCAATATGGCTGCCAGCCGTTTCTGGCTGCCAGTGTGGCAGCACCCTCCACCATCTCCATCACATTGTTTAAGAATGTCCAAGTCCGGTGACTTTATCAGTGGGAAGGAGGATCTTGGCAACCTTGCTGAGGAATAAAGAAAGGGGTACAATACCCTGGTGTGTGCAAACAGGCTCAATAATCACGATGGATAATCTCTGAAACTCACCAGCAACTTTCTCTTCTACTAGTTCTAAACCAGTTGTTACCTCTAGCACTAAGTGGAGATGAACCACGTGACAGATGCTCAGGACCAGCAGGGCACAAAGGGACATTTGATGGAGTACAGCATGAGATGGCCACCCCAATGCACACTCACTGGACCTCACACAGTCCAACTGTGGACCAGGGCTATGACGAAAGGGAAAACTGGGGCTAAAGGCCCCCAAAAGCCTCTTCAACCACATTAGAGGGGATCGGGCATCAAGCAGCTGCTCAGGACAGGCCGTGTTCCGTGCTGGACGCTTTCTCTGACCACCAGAAGTGGCACCTGTGAGATCGGCAACAGTCAGGTCCGGTGAGACTGCAGCTGCTGCGTTTGGTGCTGAAGGAAGGGCTTCATGCTTCCTGCAACTCCAGGAAGCCCAGAAGGAGCCCAACACCCGTGAAGGGCCAGACAGGGAAAGAGAAGACACTGCTGGACATTCCAGATGTCCGCAGTTGCCCAGCTGGAAACCGCGGCCTGTTTGTCTGGTGGCCTTTCCAAAATCTGCACCTCAGGTATGAATGCCGCTCTTCGTGAGCCTGGTGACAGGGACTGAACAGCTGTGAACAAGGTCGTAAAGGCAGACCGCACGTAGCGTGGGCCATTTCTCTTCATGTGCCATTTTGGCTCATCTGGAAGCAGAGCGTGGCCTGGGCAGTGGGCACAAAAACTAAAGTCTCTTCCTGAAGAGGCCAGTGGGTGTTAGCAGAGGGTTAATGTCCTTCCCTGTACTTCAATGACACCGAGACAACATGTGCAGCAATGACTGTCCTTGGATATCAGAGGGAAGTACTGCCTCCAGGCAGGATTATCCCCAGGGGCAACACACACAGGGAGGTTCTGGCTCGATGACCTTTGACTCAGATGAGCACTCTAAATCCATTTCAATCCATGAAATGTCAAACAGCCAAGCAATACTCATCAGCCAGTTTTCACCTTTTAAGTCAGCCTTCTGCATCCTTCTGGCTCAGCGTCTGTCTGGGCTTCTCTTCCTGCTTTGCAGCCCTGATTTAACTCTTTGGCTTGCTCTCCAGTTACTCTGAGCTGCACAAGATGAACAGGGGGAGCTAAAGCACTCTGCTAATAGCACATGAGAGTCTGCTGAGGACTGCTGCGATGGCCCAGAGCACTCGCCACGAGCCTCATGGCCCGAGCTTCACCTGCAGGAGCCGCATGACGGACGGAGGGGGAAAACAGGACCCTGAAGTTGTCCTGTTACTTTCCGTGTGCAGGCCATGCATGGGCATGCCCACATGAGTATGCACGTGCACACACACGTGCACACGAGCACACACACGTGTACACACACACACAAACACACACGCATGCACACACACGCACGCATGCACTTGATTTTTGGAAGACCTATTTAAATAACAGTGCTGAAGTCTGTTTTCTGAAGACCAGCAAAGCCACAGCAGAGGCAACACCTCCCTGGCAGCGGGTGTTGAAGTCTGAGTGGTCTCCACCAAATGAGCCTGCAAACAGCTGGGTGCAGTGGGCCACACCATGAGCTAACACAGGCTGGGCCCCATAAACACTGATAGGAAAGGGCTGAGGCACCAGCACATGCTTCTGAGTCACCGGACAGCCCCTGTCACTAGGAGCACCCAGTGGAGAGAACTCAGTTCTGTGAGGATTTAAAAGTTCTGTGGAGACGCTCACAGCTGAGCCCAACTCCTGGGATCCAGTTGCAGACAGGGAGGAGTGATGAGCAAAGGGGTCAAGACCAGGCTGGAGAAACCACAAGACAGCTGACCTGAACAAGGGGAAGCTCATGGACCCCAGACTGATAGCTGGGAAACAAGTATAGGATTGACCCAGACCTCCTGAATGTGGGTGTCAGTTAGGAAGACTGGGCAGTCTATGGGGCCTCTGGCAGTGGATTGGTATTTATCCCTAGTATAGGAATGGACTCTGGGAGCCCATTCCACATAGAGGGATACTCTCTCAGCCTAGACACATGGGGAGGGCCTAGGCCCTGCTCCAAATGTTATGACAGACTTTGAAGATCCCCCATGGAAGGCCTCACCCTCCCTGGGGAGCAGAAAGGGGATGGGATGGGGGTTGGTGGGGGAACAGGGGAGGAGGGGAGGGTGAGGGAACTGGGATTGACATGTAAATAAGCTTATTTCAAATTTAAATTTAAAAATTATTAAAAAATATTAATTAAAAACATGGTCTGTGGAGAAGGGGTGATCAGCCCTGTGTCTTCAATGAGTGTTCACCAGAAAATCCGATGTTCCTTCCCTGTCCTCTAACCCTATGCTCCTGCCACCCAGCAACCGATGGCCCGGCTCTGCCCTCCGAGGCCCAGGGGCTCTGTGTGTGAAGCATCTACACCTCCTCTTTTCTCCTGGGGCCAATTCACAATCATTTAAGAAGCCTGGCTAGGCAAATAGGAAAGTCCTTGCCTGTGAAGAGCATGGAGAACCTCCTGGCCACACCCTTCGGGTCCTGTGAGGTCCACTGGCCACCCAAGCTCCACAGACTGTCCAGACTGGAGCTTTTTGTCTGAGGCGGTACACACACCCTCCCTGTCCAAGCTCCTGGGCCTACAAGTGAGCAGGGATTACCGCCCCAAAGCAAGGGCTCCTGGCCAGGAAATAGGTACAGAGAGCAAAGACCATGCTTCTAACAACTCGGCCACCCATCAGGGCCAAAGTGCAGCACCTAGCTCCAAGAGAAAGGAGGGGCCAGAGCCAGCGCAGCACCCATTCTGAGGAAGCCTGGTGGCTGTGCTGAGGGCTCAAGCCCCCAGCAGGGTTTATTTTTGGATTAACAGGTGACAAAGAGGCCAGACTGCAGGCATGAGCTGACTTCAGTAAACACCCATCAACACGCAGCAACTGTATTAGGAACACAGTTGTGGTTGACTGCTTAAAGATGCCCAGACCTCCCCCCCCCCCATCCTGAGTGAAGTTGATGATGTACTGCTTTTGAAATATATGTACTTTTAAAATGCATGCAAAAGTCAGAGCCGCTCATGTATGTTTTAAATTGGTAACTGGTCTTAGAAACATTTTGTTTCCATATCATTGTCAGATCACAGATTATAAATGACCTAAGATTCTGGGTACCTTTCCCTTGTCCAACATAAGGGTTGACGGTCACTGAGGAGAAAGCAGGCAGAGCTCATGTCGGCCCCTGCCACTCATCTGTACCACAGCAGCTGGACGGCCACCCTTAAACTGGAGCATCTCTTAGGACTCAGCAGATCACTCACGAAGAGAGAGGAAGGTATACACCCTGCACAGAACACTTCAGAAAGCACTGGCACAATTTCCCCACACCCCAGGAGGGGCCGCACGGGCAGTAACTTCAGGGGCATGCCATTTGAGAATGACCCAGCCAGAGTGAGCCTGGCAGTGTAGAGAAGGAATGGAGCATGCACACCCTGTCTCCCACTCAGCCACCCAGCAGAGTGGGAGTGAGCCTGAGGCACAGGCCGTAGAAGCAGTGTGCACACACGGGGCTCTAAAACCAGCCAGTGGCCTGGGCACAAAGCTGCATCGAGGCAAGCAGGGCCAGCACTGGCTTTCTCGGGTGAGAGTCAGGCAGGCAGGCTCTTCCCTGAGGAAGACTCGGGCCATAGCATCCTGAACATACGGCCTCACGGGCCAAGCCCAGCCGGATGCTCTCATAAGGGCGGAGCCCCAGGAACTTTGCCAGGACGTTGTGCATCTGCTTCTGTGAAATTGCTTCCACCCTCCCGGGCAGTGCTTCAGTTCCTCCCACGGGGAAAGGCTCCCCTACCTGTCCGTGGGCAAACCCTATCAAGGGTTCCATCATGGCCATCCGCTTGCGGTACTGTAGCGCGTTGAGGGCACAGTAATACTGAAGGGAGGACAGGTGCTGCTTCCGGCGGGCGGATGCCACCTCCTTCCTGACTTCCGTCTTCACCTGGCGAAGGGGAAAAGGGGAACCTCAAGTTGCCCATGGGGGTCTAAGAATTCTGCAAGAGCACAGAGCTTCAGACACGTCTGGTTGGCCGTCGCAAACATTTTCATGACAGGCATAAAGGCGTGGAGAGAAGGGTCCACCTTAGCCTCACAAGAAATTCCAATGAAAATGCCAAAGTGACAGCACTTCGTTCCCCACACTACATGAGGCAAAGCCAGTACCTTTCTAGTGGCGTACCCAATGCTGCCCTTTGGGAGAATGGTACACACGTTTTGGTTCATGCAAGTCTGTAGACCCAGGAAATAATTTAGCTTAAGGAAATCATGCAGCAGAAGTAAGAACTGTACGCATTGCCTGTGGCAGCAGAGCAGGAGGCGGACAACCCCCACAGCCCCACACGGAAGCCAACCGGCACGTGACTAGCATTCACAGTGGCTCCATGTTGTGCTTAAGGTTGTGAAGAGGCCCAGACACAGGAAAGGACAGGAAGAGCTCTGTCATACAGCATCAACGCTACCAGGCTGCCGAAGTCGTGAAAGGCCTCCGAAGGGACACTCACCCTCTCGTTCTCCTTCTTCTTAGGGAGCCGGCTGTACTTTGCCATTGAAAGGTCATGCTCTAAAAACAAAAGCTATCTGAGCACCCAGGAGGGTCAAAAGGCCCCCACTGAACCCAGCATACCCCAAGCCTATGCACCCCAACTGGAAAGATGCCTACCATTGCTGGCGAGACCAAAGAGATCCTTCAAAGTGCTGACTTCTGAATAAGGGAAAGATAACATGTTAGAGCAAAAACATGGGATCGTGCGAAGCCAGAGCTCTGCCTTCCCGAGAGGATCAGGACGCACGCTCTGCCCACAGCCCCTCAGTCCTCAGCTCCCACAGGCCCTCGTGTCTGAGAGCACTCCCACTCACAACAGTGGTGCCGCTGTGGGAATATGACTTATTAGTCACTAGTGGCCACAGTGCTTACGCTAACGAGAAATGGCACACACTGTTAAACTGCACAGCCACAAGCCAGCACCAGTAACCAGGACCCCATACCATGGCAGTGCACCAGTCACTCACCAAGATGGTTTAACAATCCCCAAACCAAAAGGACAAAACAGGCCACCAAGAGAATGATGGCCCGAGGGCAAACACTGAGGAACACTGAGACAGACCCTGAAGGAGAGACAACTTCTGCCTTCCCAACACAGTCTGTCACTTTGTCAAACAACAAAAGACCGCAGCTGTGTGCTACTTCTCAGCTGTGGGCAGAGCGCCTGCTGGTCTCCTTTGCGGGGTGGTGTACTGCCTTTGCCCCGTCCCCTCGTGCATTCCCTGCTCTGCTTCTTACTTTCTATTGCAGCAGAGTTGTCATTTAACAACTTGTTAGGATCGCATGCTCTCCTCAGGTGACTTTCGCTGGGGGACAACTTAGTAAGAGGCGGCACAGGCTGTTGTGGTGGGCGCTGGTGTGATGTAATGAGGAGATGAAGGCAGGGGGACCCGGTTCAAAGCCAGCTTGTGCTACATACTTAGGGGCCTGGAGAGACTGCTCCACAGCTAAGAGCACGGGCTGCTGTGGCAGAGGCCCCAAGGTTTGGTTCCCAGCACCCACATGGCGGGACACAAGCATCTGTGACTCCTGTTCCGCGGCATCAGGTACCTTTTCCTGACCTCTGTAGACACCAGGCACACATGTATATACCAACATCCATAAATGCATAATAAAAATTAACTTAAAATTTGAAAGGCAGTAAAATGTATGCTAAGACACTGCCTAAGCAGACAGGGCCAGGTTCACATTTGGCTTGGGCCAAATACTTCAAGTTATGTCTTTGTGTAATGAGAAAATGATGATTTGATTGGGTTTTCTTAGATAAAAACTTGTTTTTTACTAACTGAACACTTTTAGTCTCCTTTCAAAAGAATGGCCATTCTAGGCAAATGTAAACTCAGGCGGTAGCCCACAGAGGCCGAGGGCTGTGGGCATGCTCAGGCTAAGGTTGTGACCTGTCCTGTCCCCACAGCAGACACACCAGGAGACAGACCCGCAGCCTAGCAGCTACATTTCCTTCGTTTTCCTTTTAGATTTTTGAGGCAAGGTCTCACGCAGCCTGGGTCGGCCTCATACTTGGTCTGTGGGAAAATGACGACCCCTGACCCTCCTGAGTGTCTCTCTTAAGCACTGGGATCACAGGGTGCACCATCAAGCCAGTTTATAACTTTGTACTTTTAAATTATGGAACGTTAGGGCTGCCAAAGTAGCATGTATGTATGTGTACCACGTACATGCCTGGAGATCCATGGAGGCCAGCAGATGGCGTTACATCTCCTGGAGCTGGAGTTACAGACAGTTGTGAGAGCCACCATGTGGGTGCTGAGAACCAAACCTGGATCCTTTGCAGAAGCAGCCAGTGCTCTTAACCAAAACCATCTCTCCAGCCTCAAGGTTATATGTTTGTTTGTTTGAGTTAAGGTTATTTTTTTAAATTAAGTGTGTGTGTGTGTGTGTGTGTGTGGTGTGTGAGTGTGGTGTGAGTGTGGTGTGAGTGTGTGTATGTGTGAGTGTGGTGTGTGTGTGGTATGGTGTATGTGTGTGTGTGTGGTGTGAGTGTGGTGTGAGTGTGGTGTGTGTGGTGTGTGTGAGTGTAGTGTGTGTGTGGTGTGAGTGTGTGGTGTGTGTGTGGTGTGAGTGTGTGGTGTGAGTGTGTGGTGTGAGTGTGTGGTGTGTGTGTGGTGTGAGTGTGTGGTGTGGTGTGAGTGTGTGGTGTGTGTGTGTGGTGTGAGTGTGTGTGTGGTGTGAGTGTGTGGTGTGAGTGTGTGTGTGTGGTGTGTGTGTGGTGTGAGTGTGTGGTGTGAGTGTGTATGTGTGTGGTGTGGTGTGAGTGTGTGGTGTGAGTGTGTGGTGTGTGTGGTGTGAGTGTGTGGTGTGAGTGTGTGGTGTGTGTGGTGTGAGTGTGTGGTGTGAGTGTGTGGTGTGTGTGGTGTGAGTGTGTGGTGTGAGTGTGTGTGTGGTGTGAGTGTGTGTGTGGTGTGAGTGTGTGGTGTGAGTGTGTGTGTTTAGTCAGTCTTCTCAACTAAACTGTGTTTTCTTTTTCTAATATGGAACATTTCACAGATTTTCACGTCTTTGCACAGGGACCATATTAATCTCATGGCTCTAATAACTGTATATAATTCTTTGCTCTTAAAGTAATAAATGAAATTAAGAACACCAGCATTAGGACATTTTGGTTCAGCTTTCTATTTATAGATAATCCTTTTCAATAATCATTGGACTACTTCTGATTTCAGATACTTCTAAAATTATTGGAAGGTTCTCTTTCAGGTTAGGGACTGAAATTCACTAAAAGGCTACCTGTGTGGGTCCCAGTCGGATCTGCTCCCTCTCCATGAGCTTCAAGGGAGTGTCCTCACAGCTGTGCCCTGAGAGCCCCTGGCTGCCCACATCAGCACCCTTGAGACTGAGAAGCACCCTCAACAGAGAAGGCCTGGTACTCTCCTAGCATTCATGGTTCCCTCTGCCCACAGTGCATGCCCTGGTACACTGTCTCCTCAGCAAATGCTTATAGTTTCCTCCAACTCCAGCTCAGACCACCTACACCAGGCCTGTGGAGTGCTTTCTCCAGGCCTCAGCCACCCCTTCCACAGCCCCACAATGAGCTGCATCCACGTCTGTCTAATTTGCCTGTGGCCTCCCTTGGATGAAACAGGAATGTGCAGAACCCAAGAAAGGTTTGTTGACTGAAACTGCTTTTAAAAAGCATTCTTGATAGGTGGTGGTGCACACCTTTAATCCCAGCACGTGGGAGGCAGAGGCGGGTGGATCTCTGTGAGTCTGAGGCCAGTCTGGTCTACAGAAAGTTCTAGCATAGCCAAGGCTACGCAGAGAAACCCTGCCTCAAAAAACCAACCCCCCCCCAAAAAAACCCCCAAAATGACAACAACAAAAACATCCCCCACCGATTCTCAACGGCCATGCATTGAAAGGAAGGGGCGCGGTAAGAATTACTGTTAACTGAATGCAGAAGGTACTGCACTGAGCCTGCTTCTTTACCTGTGAGATCCTTTTCTCGGAACTGTATAACAGGTAGGACCATAGTGTCTGCCAGCTGCTTGGCCAGCTCTGCGTGGAGACCATTGAGCTGAAAGCAAAAGGACTTGGTTGAGAAAATGACACACTTTACTACTGGCATGGTCTCACCAGGTCCCGTCAACCATGGATGGAGGGAGGAGGGAGGCCCGGAGGGCTCTGACTGTGGCACAGTGAAGCTTGCTAAAGGCGTGTCCGGCTCACAGACCTCTCTGCCTTCTGGGCAAACCCTAGCTCTGTGTTTGAGACTGGGCCACACCCTCCTAGAGACACGCAGGGCATTGGCTGGCACCAATGCAGATTGCTGGCAGGACTCTGTGGCTTGCCACCTCCCCCCCTCTCCGCCAGGCCTGTCACTCACAAGGACTGGAGCTGCCCCAGAAAAACCAGCCTGCTGGGAACTGACCTGTGCTGGCTCATGACCACACACAGCAGTAGATCCCGGGGGGCCAGAGGATGCTGCCTGCCACCAGTGTATGTGTGTGTCACCTGTACACCACGGGTTCTCACCCACCCTGCGTATCGGGGGCCATTTACAGTCCCCATTTTACCCCCCAGGCAAATAACTCTAAATCCAGATCACGAGTGAACAGCACAGCTGGGAAGTAATCACAGCTACCGGTAAAACCAATCACGGTGCTGCCCAGACCACACATCCTACCCATGAGGCACCAGTGATGGCCAGTGGAAGAGACTGTCCCTAGTGTGGGTGACCAGGGGCAAGCAACTCAAGGTCATTTTTGTGGTCAGTAACTGGCAAGGCCGCCTTCAACAGTGGCAGCGGTCATCTGTGTCTCCCACAAACGAGCTCGTCTCCTCCAGGCTTGGCCCTCAGGGGCCGTGGTTGAAAGGTCTAAGGTCAGCTCTCTGCCAGCTAAGGGAACACAATTAGTGTCTGCTTATCTTAGCCCAGCAGGAGTGTGGGGACTTTCTTCTAGTAAGAGCACAAGAAATGCCCCTGGGGGTAGAGGGTTGAGGTTTTTTCCTAGAATGACTGCAGTAAGGAAATTTAATGTTTTTCATCAACAGCCAATTGGGCATCAGCAAGCACTCCTCCTATGCCCACGGCTCCGGGCTCGACAGACATTAAGCAAGCAGGGAAATGGCCTCTTGTGTCAGGGTGACACAGCTCCTGCCTGATCGGTTTCTTCCAAGGGATGGGAATTCATGATGGGGCATGAGAGACGCACAGGTCAATGATTTCTGACCCCAGTAGTTTTGCTGAGGACAGGGGAAAAAAAGGACATGGCCTGGTTCCCGTCCTGTGCTCGCAGACTCTGACAGGAAATGGACATGCCCACTGTGAGGGAAGGACGGAACTCAAGAGGACATTTCTGAACGACTCACAAGAAAGAGCTCATTCCAGAACATTCTATCACACACATCTCTCCTGTCTGCTCAGTTGTGCTTTTCCAGGGTCAGCTGGGCCACCTTTAAAATTCACCTGGTTCTGGTACAGACGGGGGAAACTATCTCAAAAGCTATTCCCTTCTCTAGACTAAGCCCATTTGGCAGGGCTCAGTCTCAACATCAGGAAGCTGTGTAAACTCTGACCCTCGACACCCCCGGGGTTCAGTCCCACAGAGCTCCCCAGAAGAGCATGCTACAGCAGCTGACAGCCTGCCTCACCTCCTTACTGACCCCCTTCTACTCGCAGACATACGGGATTTCGGCGGAAATATCCTACAGCCTCCCCGCGTTATTAGTCGAAAAGAGTAACTGTGAATTGAGTAAATAAAAAAAATTCTTCATGCCTTTCGAAAACCACTTTGCTGCTCAATAATTACATTTTTAATAGATTCTGCATCCATTTCAGTATATATTGAATTTTATACTTATTCACTTGTGTGTGAACATGCCACAGCAGACCTGTGAATTCTCTCTCTCTCTCTCTCTCTCTCTGTGTGTGTGTGTGTGTGTGTGTGTAACAGCAGGCAATGGAGTCCGAGGACAATCTGAAGAGTCCAGTTTCTCCTTCTATCACGTGGGTGGGCCCAGGGACTGAGCTAATCACTACACTTGGCAGCAAATGCCCTCACCCACTGAGGCATGTCATTGGTCTGCTGACATATTTTAAAGAGACCCCAAAGTGTGATTACTAACCCTGACTGTCAATCTGATAGGTCTGTAATCACTGTGGATGTCTGCGATGAAGTTTCCAGGTTGGTTTAACTGCTGAGCCCAGTAAAGTGGTGTACCCAGAGAGGGAGAAAGCTCTGTGCCACACCCTGCCGACGAGTCACTGCACCTGGCTGGTCACTGTGTCCTTCATAACAGCTCCTCATATAACTGGTGACCACAGTGAGTCCCTGAGTGTGAACCACTCTAGTGTGTACAAGACCTGTGGTGTCAGAGGACAACTCTCCTATCAGCCACCAGATGACCAAACCCCTGTATCAGAAGCACCACAAGCCTGGCCCAGTTCTCAATGGACGTCAGGATCCAGAACCACAGCGGCTCCGTGCCTGGCCACGGCACGTGCATCCTGCTTACTCTGTCCTGTTTCCAGTGACAACCACTCTGCAGACTCTGACAGTTGGGGCTTATACATCCCAGGGTCACAGACGATCTCTTGGTACCAGCAGTACTGGATCTCGGAGGGCTTTGGAAAACAGTAGGCAGGTATCATACCATGAGCTACATCCCCAGCCTACCTACCGTTCTTAGAACTAGAATTTATGTAATTTCCTATAACAGTGGTTGCTAAGAAAAAGCATATGAAATCAGAGGCCGCATCCACCTAGAACACAGGGTGGGAACATGTGGAAACATGATCTCTGTGAGTGTAACCAGGGATCTTAAAATCCAAGTACCTGGATTTTCCAGGTGGCCCGAGCTCAGTGACAGTTGTCTTTGTGAGAAAAGATACAGACCAAAGAACACATAGGCGGCAGGAAAGCCACATGAAGGCACAGTCAGACCTGAGGGATGCTGCCATAAGCCAGGGCCCCCAGAAGCTACCAAGAGGAGGCTAGAATTCCACCTAGGCCCCACAGCAGTGTGGTCTTACAGATAACTAGAGCTAGTCTTCTGTCTTCCAGAACACCAAGAGAATGAATCCCTGTTATTTGAAGCTATGTAGCCGTGGAAACATATCGGGGCAGCCAGGGAACCAGGATGCTGAATGCTCAGAGGTCCTTGTGGTCTGTTCTCCTCCAAAAGGCAAGTGCCATGCCAATACCACCCCCATTGTGGAACCTCAGAAATCTGAGGAGGTATTCTAAAATGCGGGGGGGGGGGGGTTGGAGGGGGGCAAAGAGGGAGGAAAGAGAGTTCATGAAGCAAAAATATCCCATGCCTTACCTCATCCAACACTTTGGAAAAATAATGCAGTGTAGAAATTACTTCTTCGTCACCTTTGCCCAGAGCAAAATTCTAGGACAGACAGAAGGTAAAAGCCAGATGTTAAACGAATGCAGGGATACTCTAGAAACTCACCCACTCCCCTTCTTGTCCAGGGCACACCCATCAGAGGGTCCCTCACCCGTCTGAGAGGTGTACCCATGGCCTCCCTGGCCACACCTTTCTGTCTGAGCAGGATGGATCTAGGGCTCTGCCCTGATGGCTGGCACTGAGTAGCCTGGCCTTTCTGGACACTGGGAACACTCACGGGTAGCTGATTAGCTCAAGGGACCTCACAGAGGCTTTGGGATGGTCCCACTTACATTTTATCAGTGAGAAAAGATAAAAGAGAGAGAGGAGGAAGGCTGCATGGCTGCACAGAGGTCACAGGGACCCTTCCGAGGGTGCCTTTAAAGGGCCGCCTGGGAGCCTGAGCACTACACAGCACCAGCCAGTTACCTGTTTTTCATATGCCAGTAGCTGCTTCGAAAGTTGCTGAGTGGCCAGGCACATTTCATTCTGTAGGGGAGAGAGAAGCAAAGCACATCAGTTTACAGGTGTGTGTCATCACTGAAACACACCACCTCGGAGCAGCCTTGACAAGGAATGTGTGTGCCGGGGAAGTGATTGACTTCTTTCTAGACAAGGTCTCACTATGTAGCCAGGCTGCCCTGGAACTCACCAGCCGCTTCCTCAGCCTACTGGGATTATAGGTTTGGACCACCACAAACCTGGTCTAGGCATATTTAGAGGGCAACACTAAGGTTCTAAAGCTTGCTTTAGAACGAATGAGGCCCTTAACACACTGCTCCTTCTGGTTATTCAGTCAGTAAACAAGGGAGTGAGCAGACTCCGTCCCAGTCCTCATGGATGCACGAGAGGATCATCATGTGCATGATGAAAGCCACAGGAGAGACCCTGGGTGCACCAGGAGGGGCCAGGACCTCGCCGGAGAGCCAGGGAGCCGGCCAGGAGCAGCAGCTTTCCAGAAGAGACCCCGGCAGCGGGAGACCCGGGCGGTGAGGAGACCCACCACAGAGAGAGAGAGACCCAGCATGGGAGAGAGACTCAGCATGGAGAGACTCGGCAGTGGGGAGCGGCTCTCTATGCCTATGGATGACAGCTGGAGGGAGGGCTGACAGGCAGGCAGCCACATGCAGACTGAGAGCCTGGCCCTGGGACCTGGTCCCGATGATGTGACAGAAACATGGCATGCCCAGGTCCCAGAAGAGCAGGAGAAAGCTCCACTTCGGGAGCTCGATTGCCCTGCAGGGCTCTTATGCTGGCTCAGTCCCCGCCCTGTCATCCTCTACCCTGGGGCGCTAGCAGCTGACCTGCCATGCCCTCCCACTGCCAGCGCAGCAGACCTAGGGTGTGAGGCGCGCTATGGTCAAGCTGCTCTTCGGTTATTGCTAAGATGGTGCCAGAGCAGTGCATCCCAAGGTGACTCTCACGGCCTTGGCCTCGACTCATTCCTTCTCTGGGCCTGCTGTTCTCTCAAGGACAAGTCCTACACTCAAGGGGACCTTTATTTATTTATCTATTTATCTAAGCTTTTACATGGGTATCCTCTGCCTGACCCATCAGAGACAACCCCATTTTCTGGGACCTTCTCAACAGAACAGGCTACACTGTTCCCGAGCTACCTCCATCTGCCCTGTGGAGCAGGCAAGGCTCGAACATGGACCTCTCCCTCTTTCCTGGAATACAGGCACACGCAAGGCCCTGGCTTCAGCAGCCTTACCCTGCCCTCTGTGTGCTACTGCTTTGGGACTGACCACAGGTGGCAGTCACAGGGCCAAGCAAGCGGATGGACAAACACACGCGACTCCTGTGTGTTTAGGCAGGGGCGGGCAACAGTTCTTGGTACACAGCAGACACCCAACACGCTTGATGAATCCCTGCATGAAAAGGTCAAAAGACTCATCTCCATTCCACGTCCAAAACAATTCCTGCATTCAACCTTGAGCAAAAATCCCTGACGTATAGGGCTACGTCACAAAAGGCCAGAGGAAGACGTGGCTGACCCACCATCTACGCCACTGAAGCTCTGAAGACACAGTCTCATCCATGGGTTACACAAAACGTTCCTGGCTTTGAGTAAGATGGGACTGTCTGAGGTTGGCATCTGCCTGAGGCTGTCCTGCGGGTTGAGATTCGCACTCTCAAGAATCATTAAACAGCAGCAGACACTAACAAGGGCACTTAGAGCATACCAGAAACTGTACTGTGTGTGTTATCTCGTTAATCTCAGTAACCCTGCAATGCAGTTTTAAACATGCTGAGCGGACAGCACTCATATGCTAAGGATGCAGCTCCACAGGACCTTAGGGAGGGGGGGACACAGCACCCAGAGCACAGCAGCCACCCGCCACAGTGACTGCGGACAAGGAGCCACTACTTTCCATCTGTTGGGTGCATCGGGCAGTAGAGTTACTGCTCCTCCCATGCGGGCAACTGGGGAGCAACTCAGGAAGGCACCTCACCCATCCATAATCCCGACTGAAGCACTGTGCCAGCATCGGCTAATGAACCTACACCCTGGGAGCCAAGGACACCTGTAAAAACAGGGGCTGGAGCCAGTATTCAGCCAATATGCAAGTGGCAGGTCCTCTTGTTAGGGACACAAAGCTACACTCTCCTGGGACCTGGACAGCAAGAGCGGTGGCCCCGCATTTAGGTTCTAATGGAGTTCTGAGAGTAGCATCATGGTGTGTGCGTGTGCGTGTGTGCATGTTTCTGTGGTGTTCTGGAGCCCAAGGCCTCAAGTGTTAGGCAAGACTCTACCTCTGAGCTCCACACTTGACATTTGACATCCATTGTCCTGCAACAGCTCTTGGGCCACTGTCTCCTTCATAGCCATCCTTAAAACACACTGGGGCTAGGGGTGTGGCTCAGTGGCAGAGTGCATGTTTAGCATGCAGGAGGACTTGAGTTTGATACCCAGCATAAGAAAAAAAAAAACCCAAAAAACAAAAAAACAAGCTGACAAAGGGTTTGCAGACAGCTCCTCCCACGCCAAAGAACCTCTTGTCCTGTTGCCAAGGCAGAGCCAAGGGCTAGCAAGGCTACCGACATCTGAGCTTCTGGCAAGGAATGCCTACCTGACGGTGCCAGAGCGGCTTACTGCCCACAGCGCCACCCGAAACCATGGTGAGGCTGAGGCTGAGGTGGAGGGAAAGCATGCGGGGTCGGCACGGACAGCCATGTGTTTAGAGGTCTGCTCCCAGTGGCACAGAGGTGGCCTTAAGTCAAGACTCTGAGAGCGGCACTTACCCTAGAACTCAAGACTCACGGTAGGAGCCCCAGATGGACGTGCAAGAGAAGGTGGCTGACAGACTGCCTGGGGAAGCATGGGACCACGCACAGGAGGTCTGTGACACTTGTGTGTGTCTAACAGTACGAGAACCCTGTCTGCCTCCTACAGGCTCCTCCCTCTGCTGCCACAAGGTCACACCGTGGATACCTACTATTCTCATTGCCTCTCAGCAGTACCGTAACTGGTTCCTCTCTCTCTCTCTCTCTCTCTCTCTCTCTCTCTCTCTCCCTCTGTGTGTGTGTGTGTGTGTGTGTGTGTGCACGTGTGCATGTGCGTGTGTGTGCGCGCACGCGCGCGCGGGCATACACAAGTCAGACAAAGGACAACTTTTGAGATCAGCTCTCTCCTCTCACTGCCTGCGTCCGGGGACTGAATTCAGGTCCTCAGGCTTGGTGGCAGGCACCTTTCCCTGCTAAGCCATCTCTCCTGACCAATAACTTCCCAGTGTTTAAATAACTTCCCTCCCCTTCCTTCTCATCTTTGCTTGAGCTTGAGTAGATTATACTGTTTCCCCACAGCCGAAACAGGCTTTTAGGGTCTCGAGTTTTCAGATCTGCTTGGGGTGCTTCAGAGCTTGGTGTGGGGGAGAACAACTTTGCTCCTGGCTGGCCAGAGCTTCGTGGTAAGACCCCGTCTCAATGCACAGCAAAAGCCCCAAACAAAAGTGAACAGCTGGGGAGATGTAACTGGATTTCCCTGCTCTCCTGGGGGAAGACACAAGCTTTCTTTAACAGGGTTGTCACTGGGAAGAGAAATTCACCAGGGGCTGGACAGATAGGCAGGTTAGGAGTTAAGAGCATGAGCTGCTCCTGCAGAGAACTAGAGTTTGATTCCCAATACCCTCGCCACGTGGCTCTCAACCTCTTATAACTCCAGCTCCAGGGGATTCAACACCCTCTTCTGGTTTCCAGCGACACCCACACGTATGTGTACACACACACACACACACACACACACACACACACAAACATTTTTTTAAAACCGTCATCTAATTTAGTAAAACACTGCCCTAGGCCAAAGGCACCAACCAGAGAGGCTCATCTTCTGCTAGAGGAAAAAGGTGGGTACTAAGAACCACCAGTTTCATTAACCCTGCCAGCAACAGACAGCCCTCCTGGCCACACTCGGAGCCCCCATCTGACAGCACAGAAGATGATCTAAACAACTCTCCTCTAAGCCTGAGCGAGTCCAATGTGAAAGAAAAAAAAATAAAACAACTCTAAACCTATTTAGGAAACAAACAATTGTCAGATACTTGGATTTAGAGCAGGTATCATATCAAATTTATTGAATGCAAAATCTGTGGTAATGTAAGTAACTGCATATGTATCTCTATGTTCCTGTTCGGGCACCTCAGGCATTTGAACTTACTGGTCCAGTATTCTGAAAAGCAGCAGAGAGTCCTAAACAACCTTCTTTTCCTCTGTTTGTAATGAAGGGCGCTCACCTTCCTCGGAGCCATGATGGAGGCTCGCTTAGCATGGGCAATGGCTCTTCTGCCAGCAAAGAGAAGAAATCAGGCCACACAGTCCCAAGCATGCTCATTCTACAGGTTAGTCCAGAAGAAATCTCAACATCACCCCAAAACAGCCAAGTGAGGGGTTCTGCTCTCAGAACTCTCTACTTTTCTTTTTTAAAAAATGTGATTGTCACTTTATTGTCCTTTGTGTGAATACAGCAACAGTAGTTTAGCATTACTAAGTACCACATGTACATACATGTGATTGTATTTATACACAGTGTGTAACTAAATTAGATAATTTGTATCCTAACCTTCAAAGAAGGCATTCTGTTCTACTGGGTAAACAAGAGATGATTTAAAATAAAATTAAAAACAAAACAAAAACAAAACACCTAATGATGTAATTATCAAGCTATTAGGACCTGAATAGAAAACTCTACAAATTCTCATTTGCACCTTCAATATTTTGTCAAATGCCTCTGCTTCTGCCAGCTAGAAGCCATATCTAATTGTAGGACTAGGGTATAAACTGTACATTTATCAATGTCTAGCACATAATTTATATTTTATGATGTTAGAAAGAGGACATTGTTTATAAATCCAATATATGATAGCCATTTCTCTATGTTAGATATATAGTCTTTCTTTCATTCCTGAGGTCATACTTAATGTCATCTAAAGATCCCGGCCTTTCTCTAAATGAGTCCGTGTTCACATAATATTCAGAAGTATTTCTACCCAGGGATCAGCTCTTGTCCCAATTCCCAGTCAAAACTTCTAGCTTTCTATTCTGAGACATCAATTTTAATTTCATCTTCTCTACCCTTTCTTGCTCTTCCTCCTTCTAAACTAAGTCCAGGCAGGGGATGCTCACTGGGGCAGAATCTGAAGTGTACCAAGCAGGCTGAAAACGATACCTGTGTCTCACCAGCCACATGAAATCACTTTTAAAACATAACAGCGACAGCCAGGTGGTGGTGCACACCTTTAATCCCAGCACTCGGGAGGCAGAGGCAGGTGGATCTCAGTGAGTCTGAGGCCTGCCTCGTCTGCAGAGAAACTTCTAGGACAGCCAGGACTACACAGAGAAACCCTGCGGGGTGGGGTGGGGAGTTGGCGGGAGGGAACCACACACAACTTAATAGTGAAAAACTATGTCTTGCCAAAAATATCAAACTCTAATATAATTCAATATTTTAAGTGTAAAATATGTAAGGAATAGCATGAAATAAAACCAAGAAAACCAGAAGCAGGGGGGTGGCCAGAGTGAAAATGTAGAAAAGTATTACTAGCTTAAAATATACCCATATCAAGGCTAGCAAAACACATCTCAGGCCTTCCAACAAACCTGAAAAGCCATGGCCCCGCCTCGGCCAATCTGGATGCCGCTGGTGGCCAGCTGCCTGCAGAGAGTGTTTCCGCAGCTCTGCAGCAGAAGCCAGAGGGAGGAGGGGACTGGCCGGTGGACAGCCCACATGACGGTCATGTGCTGTGAGTTAAAAGCAGGTTCCAGCCTCTCGGTATGCAAGACCTACTTAATTTTGGCACAGTGTAGTTTTCTGGCTCAGGAGAAAAAAAAAAATGCGTAAGGAAGTGTTTGGACTCTCCAGCAAACGGTTGTAACAGCGTGGAGAGGCAGGGCAGAGACTCCTAGAGGAAGACATGTGTAGAGCCATTTACGCCTTGGAGCTTGAAAGCCTTAAACAAGTGACAGGGCCATTTAATGGCAGTACTCAAAGTTACCAACTAGTAAGCAAGAAACCACAGATAAGTACGGCCATTTTTTTTCCTATTATACTAAATTTGGAATAGTCGGAGAAAAATACAAAAACATTCAATATAAGTAATCAAGTAAAAACGTAGGAAAGCCCTCATATTCCCAAGCTCTGAAGGGCTCGTCAAATGAGCAGGGGCAATGGCAAACACTGCACTGCTCTCCTGAACACTGAACCAGCTCTGCAGCCTGGAACAGGCTCAGTAGCAGAACACCTGACTAGCACGCCTCGGGGCCCTCGGGGCCCAGGTTCAATTCCTAGCACCACAACAAACATTTTATTTATTTTTGAGACAGTGCAGTGCCTCACTACGTAGCCCTGGCTGGCCTCAGACTCTGAGGCCCATATAAAGGTGTGTGCCACTACCAAACACACTTAAAAAAAGAAAGTTTTTATTTTATGTGCAATGGTGTTGTGCCTGCATCTATGTCTGTGTGGGGTTGTTGGATCTCCTAGATTTGGAGTTACAGACAGTTTTGCGCCACCATGTGAGTGCTGGGACTTGAATCTGGGTCCTCTGGAAGAGCAGTTGATGCTCTTAACTACTGAGACATCTCTCCAGTTCCCCAAACACATTATTTGCTAAGTTAGTTCTGACTGATACCACAGTTTGTAAGTCTCTATCTCTAGCCCTGAACACTGGCTCTGAACTTTCAATAAGATTCTTCCCTTACTTCAGGGCTCCACGGCCCCTGAGAACTAGTACTTCAAGACAGACCTGTGAGCTGGCTGTGGTGCCGTGTGTCTGTAACTTAGAGCCTGGAAGGCAGAGGCAGAGGACTGTGGGATAAGGTTATCTTCAGCTACACTGAATTCCAGGACAGCCCAGGCCACAGAAGACTCTGCCTCAGATAATCAAAAAGAGGCCGGTGGCATACGCCTCTAATCCCAGTACTCCGGAGGTGGCTGGATCTCTGCAAGTTCGAGGACAGCCTGGTCTACAGAGTGAGTTCAAGGACAGCCAGGGCTACACAGAGGTACCTGATCTAAAAAAAAAAAAAAAAAAAAAAAACCAGAAAGAAAGAAAAACCCCATGTGTCTCTCTGCCTCTTCCTGCGTCGTCCCAGCTGTGGACAAAGTCAAAGGGCTGGACAACAGCTCTCTCCTCCCTTCCCCCTCTCTCTCCACTATGGCTCCTTTATAACGGACACAGGGGAGTCGTACACATTCATAGGTAACAGTGTGACACCAGTACGGAGTGCGGTGTGCCATCATCAAACAGACAAATGACAACTACTGCACTCACCCTCCTTTTGGAGGCCTACTTGTTAGTAGCTGTGCCTCAAAGGACCACGGAGGTTAGTTACCAGCTCATGGCGTAACAGGGAGGTGGCAGCACCTTCCACAAGTGGGGCCTAGTGGAAGAAGTTAGGTCCTTGGAGTGTGCCCTTAATGGGACAGTGTTCTTCCCATCTACTCTGGCCACCATCAGGTACGTGACTTTCTCCACCAGGCTCTCCTACATCACCACGATGTCCTTACTCAGCACAGGCCCAAAGCAGCAAGACCGAGTGGTCTCGTCCTGAAACTGCAAGGTTGAGCCAAGTATGGCAGCTCACCTTGTAAGCCCATTTTCTTGGGTGCTTCGTCATGCTCACAGAAAGCCAACTTAACAAACCAGCACAATGCCTCCTCCCAGGCCTTCACGAAGTCAACAGTAATTGCGTCTCCTGACCCAATGTGCGCTCTCTAAAGGCAAAGACTAGAGCTTTTTCTCATGGTGAATAGTGACTATATGTAATTATGTTTTTGGATTATGCTTTATTGCTTTGGGTGTGTGTATGTATATTTATGCGTGGATGTGCATGCCACGGTACATGTGTGTGGGGCCAGAGAACAACCTGTAGACGTCTTGTTCTCCTTCTATCATGTCAGTTCTGGGGATGGAACCTGGGCTGTCTTGCTTGGTGGCGGGCACCTCCACCCTTTGAACCATCTTGCGGGCCTCGCTCTGCAATTCTTACATTACGAGCTATACACTGCTGCCCGCAGTATTTGTATCGTTCATATCATCAATGAGGACTTGAGCACAACGAGAGTTAAGTCAGCGAGGATCGATGGAAACTACTGTCACTGATATTTTGATGTGTAAATTCTGTATGTAAGGGACTCACATCTTCCTTAGAAAGTGACATGCGTGGCAGTTCTTGTTTATAAAGAGCTTTGCTTTTGCTACTCAGCAGTTTATTTTGCATGGGTTTGCAAGCCAAGATATTTGTTCCTCAAACTAAGAGGCATCCCATCTTCAGAGAAAAGCCCTTGAAAAACCATTTCTACCCTCCCACACCAACATCCACGACTGGCCAATAATGGGAAAAACAAAGGTGTTGAGACCTGAGCCTACTCACTCATTTGCAATGGGGAGACGAGACTCCAACGTTTCCTCTGGGGCTGAATTAAAAGAAATCCAAGATATATATATATATATATATATATATATATGGGTTTTCTCCTGGTGCCATTACAGGGAGGTCCTGATGGGAGATGTCATTCTGTATGTGTTTCTCATACTGGTTAATAATAAAGCACTGTTGGCCAATAGGAAAGGAAGATAGGAGGGACTAGGAGACAAGGAGAAAATAGGAAGTAGTAAGGAAGAGTCAAGATGGAGAGCCCAAAGAGAGCAGTATGCAGCAGCCGGCTCCGGGTAAGAAGACCACGTGGAAATACATAGATTAACACAAATGGGTTAATACTTAAGACAGAGCTAGCCGATAAGAAAGTAGTAACTGGCCAACAGTATAATATCAAATACAGAGTCTCAGTGTATTATTTGGGGCTGGCTGGGTGGCAGAACAAGACCGGGCAGTGGGTGGAAAAACCATACTCGTTACAAATGGCGAGAGCGCCTTACTTGGCCCCCTCCGACCTCCTTCCACAGGTCACTTCTGCCCATGGCTCCACCCCCCAATGGGTGTGGTCAGTGCTACAGAAGGACTATCTCACTACAAGGTCCCAGCTCTGTCTCCAACAAGGGAAACAGACTATCTATCCTTGGTTTTCTGAGGTGAAGACAAGTAAGAAAAACAACTCTGGCATGTGTGCATGTCCATGATGAGGGTTTATATACATGCCTGTGAACATGTACGTGTCCTCTCTTAGACTCCATCTACCTTCCTGAGACAGTCTCTCACTTGGGGCCCACCCTTGAGGCTCGGCTGGCCAGCCAATGTGCCCTAGGGGTCTGCCTATTGGTGCCCACCGATTATTCAGGCCTTCACTAAACTATGTTCTCAGCCTCTGGACATATTTCAAATTTTTAAGTGAGATTTTCCAGACTCGACTCTTCGTCCTTCGAGAGAAGGGGCGGGTGTCATACCTGTGCTCCATAGACACGCTGCATGGCCTGCAGCAGCTGGTTGGTGTAGTCTGTGAGCGTGCCCGCATCTTCTTCAAATACACTCAGCAAGGAGCGAGTCTGCAGACAGAGAAGAAAGTGTCAGTCTCAGTGACAGCTATGAGGGATAGGCATTCAGCAGGGAGCCACCTGGACCCGGAAGGGAAATGTCTGGTGACCTGACCACTACGGTGCAGGAACAGGCAGATGGCACCCCGGCAGGACCAGAGAAGAAAGCCCACTGCTACAGGCCTGGGCTTGTGGTCCAGGGTACACAACCTTCCAGCACCTGAGGCGGGGAGCCTCACTCCCAGCGCTACGGGAGAGGAACCATGGAGGACAGTTACATGTGCTGGCCTCAGTGTCCACCTCTGCACAAGTCCACTCAGTGACCAGGGTCAGAAAGGACAGCCTCTCCTTCCAGTGCACGCAGGGAACACGACCCACAGCACTGCTCACAGGGGCTGGCCGCCTTAGTCGCTCAGCCTCCACAAGCTACTTGGGCGTCTGCAGTCAGTCAGGGTGTCCCGCAGACCGCCGTCGATTCCTCTTAAGACACCACACGGTCAAATCTGGGGGTGGGGTAGGGGTGCGGGAGAGGGTAGAACCTTTAAACTCACGGGCGGAATCTCAAATGTCCCGGCCCACCAGTAGAAGCTCTTGGCATACAACAGCAGCCATTACACTGGCCCCTTCTCTCAGAAGAACTCAGTGGCTCCTGCCGTTTTCACATGTACTGGGTGGTGTGTGAACAAGGGTCAAGGCATCACATAACAGAGATCTATTCACATATGTGAATTCACAACAAGGCTCCGTAACCGGCAGGACAAAGGGGACACAGGAAGCTGTTAAGGAGGTCATACACAGAGCTTTGCAGACCAGTTACGCTGACATTTTCTTGCAATGGATTTCAATTCCTTCCTTTCCTAACTGACCTAAAGCTAAAATAAGGTTAGAATCGGTCTTTGTGACCACTATGATCTGCCACCTCTGGGACCTCACCGCTGCTAGGCCACTAGGGACTAGGGTGGGATCTGGAATTGGGATCTCCACTTCTCCCGCCAGGCCTACCCTTGACTTTGCTCCACAAACTGGGAGCTTCGCAGCAGTACGCTTATCTTCCTTTGCCCTGGGTCTCCAGAGCCGAAAGCAGGCGCCTGGGTGCTCCGTTACCGAAAGAAACACAGGCGATGAACCAGAAATGGAAGACAGCTCTCTCTGAGGACAGATGCTCACACAGCACGGACCTTTCATGCCAGAGTTCCCCGAACGTCCTAAAGTTCAAACCCGGAGCAGGAAATGCACCGATTCCAGGGTGTAAACAAAGGCTGCAGCTAATGACACACCGGTAATAGAATGTACACATAGATTTTTTTTTTTATTCTGTTGGTAAATAAACATCACTGCTATGACCCACCAGATGTCATAGTCCACTAATGGATGACAATTAGTAGGTAAAAAAAAGACAATTATAAATTCTTTATGGCCTCTCTTGGAAGTATGATGTTAAAACGGTGACCTGTGTTGAGCACGCGTTCGTCCCCCTGCTCTTAGCCAGCGCGTGCTGGAACACCATCCGAGGACCGAGGGCTACTGTGAGGAAAGCGACTGGAAGATGAGTGAGGGCTGAGCCCGCTGGGTTGCCTCAAAGGAGCTGTGGTGTGAGGGGTGACGGTTATTATGGAGGCAACGCTCTCTGGTGCTCATAGCTGGTCTCGGTGCTGTAAAAGGTGGTTTCACCTCAACACCACGGCAGCTTGCTTATCTGAGCGTTCCATCCAACAGTACCCACTGCTGTAGGGTCCCAGCAAAGCCTACAAAGATGCGGAGACCTTCCTTATTAGGAATGGCATGCCTGGGGACACAAGAAGTGATTCACCTGGACGGCGGAGATTTTAATTTTTAAAAGCGATTACTTGTTCCTTTAGCTGAATCCTAATTTTCTCTCTTAATACTCTGAGGAACAAAATAAAGACGAGGGATGGTTAAAAAGAGAAGCTTCCACAAAGACGGCAGGAAGAACTGGAGTGAAACTCCTTACATCAGACACTGATCGGCACGGAACACCTGACACTTAATCTAAGGTGACAACATCATAATCAGATACCGTGGTTACATTGAGCTCACTTTATGGGACTCAGGGCAGCTAAGAAGTATGTTCAGCCTCTGTCCTAGCTTCCTTTCTGCTGCGTATAAGCTACAGTCCACACTGAGGGGAGCCAGGGCGGGCGCTCCAGCAGAAACCATGGAGGAGCACTTACTGCTTACGGGTGGCTCATGCTATATAGTTTGCTAATACAGCCCAGGGTGTCCCGCCCTCAGAATGCGCCGCACCCGCCTACATCAATTCATAGTCAAGACAAGTCTCCCAAGACCAACCTGAAGAAGACAATTAGCTGACTCTAGCTGTGACACACTGACAATTAAGGGTAACTAGGATGACCTCCCAGAGTTGGGAGGAGGACCAGCAGAGATGTAAATCGGGTCCATCGCAAGCACCAGCTGTCAGCAGCATCAACAGTCTCATTAGTGGGCGCGCTCTCTCGGGCCAGCCCGAGACACGGGCGACCTGGAGCTGGATTCTCTTTGATCATCCCTCTTTCTTTGTTTGGTGTTTCGAGATCAGGTTTCCCTGTGTAGCCTTGGTTGTCCTGGAACTCACTCTGTAGAGCAGGCTGTCCTCAAACTCAGAGATCCACCTGCCTCTGCCTTCCGGGTGCTGGGATTAAAGGTGTGCACCATTGCCTAGCTTCTAGCTCTCACCTATGGTAACTGTCAGAGAACTGCACCATGTTATCTTGCCTTGTTTTAACCATTTGGGCACTCGCACTAGATAGTGACCACGGCTGGTAAAGAACGCCCAGCTACCAAGGGACTGCTTTGCTACACACCATCGCCAGCACCCACGGTGCTCAGTGTGTGGGTGGGTGGAGAGCGAACGCCCTCACACAGAATGAATGGGTCAGGAAAGGCATGCCACATGCTCAGAGTCCCCCAGGAAGGTCCAGCACGATGTGAACTGTGTGTGCACACAACAGCAGTCACTGTGGTACATGGGCACATGCGCACTTGACACATGCTACCCACTCTTCAGAAAAGCCCAACTGGGGAGCTACCTTCATTTTCATTTTATGCGAAAGCTCAGAGGCTGAGTCAAAGCCCCTGGGATCAGGGTTTAAAGCCATGCTTTTTTATTCACCCACATTCTAGGGAGTACCTGCAGCCAGCCAAACAAGACCCAGCACTCTGTGGGCCTGGCCACAGCTCTGTGGCATCACTTTACCTTAGAGTAAACATCCGGGTGTTACCTAATCAAACGGCCCAGACATTCTCAATAGCACACAATTGTGTCAAGTGTTCAATTTCAATAGCATTTAGATTTTGTTTCTTTAAAATAAAAAAAGATTTTATCCCCCTTGTTTGGTGTAGTGGGGGGCGGGGGCATCTTAACAGAACCAAGTCTACTGAATGGAAAAATGTGTAGAGCTCTGGGACAAACTCCGTCCACAATGAAGCCACACAAAACTGGGTGTGTCTGGAAGCATCTCCCCGAGATAAAGGAAGGCCTGATTGCCAGGGAGGACTGTTCCCAGCTAGGCCACGGCATGATCTCAGAATCAAGTCTTTCATTTCTCTGTTTTCGTTATGCCAACTGCCAAAGAAACAAAGCACAAAAGACAACACCAAAGAACAAAGCAGAGCTTCATCCCCACCTTACTGGGAAATCCTACAGCACACAGGACGAGAGCCCACCCCTCTAAAGGATGCAGGATAATCCTACAGCATAGCTCACCCCTCTAAAGGATGAAGGGAAATCCAACAGCATACAGGAGGAGAGCCCATCCCTCTAAAGGACACAGGGTAATCCTACAGCACACAGGACGAGAGCCCACCCCTCTAAAGGATGCAGGATAATCCTACAGCACACAGGACGGGAGCCCACCCCTCTAAAGGATGCAGGATAATCCTACAGCACACAGGAGGAGAGCCCCCCCCAAAGTATGCAGGATGTGCCGCTGGGGCTCTGGCCTGTGCCTCGGTCCCTATCTATTACAGTAGGACTCACACTGTCCTGGAACAGCCGCTTATCTGCCCCAGGAACAGACCGTGAGCCAGTCAAGGACAGGTATGCCTATCTAGTTGATGGTCATGTTTCCAGTTGCTAACAGAGCCCAGTTAGCAGGGCAGAGGCTCACAAACAAGTGATGGGGACACATCTCTTCACCCTCTAAATACTAACACACCAGAGATCAGCAGAAAGAACACATACACTAATAGTAGTTTTGCAATGCAAGGTGCAATCCTGCTTGCTGAAGAGGAGGAAACGAATAGTTGTGTCTCAGGCTGGTCAACTTCTATTCAGCACTTCTTGGGGCAATCAAGTTCAAACACAGAAGCCTTTGTGTTCATTTAGTAAGTCCTGTGTAGCCAGGTTACTCAAGCAATCTTCATAACTCTTCCTCCTCCGACAAGAAGAAACAAACAGCTCCTGGGGGTGTAGTATCTTTCTTTTTCTCCCTGTGAACCAATATTTTGCACCATAGGAAAGGCAGCTGCTAGGAAACAGGGCTAACTTCAACAGTCCGCCAAGGCTGAGGAGGTAGCTCAGTGGCAGGGCCCTTGTCTAGCTAGCACTGTAAGGCTTGGCTTCACTGCCCTGCACCATAAAAGCAAAACCCTTTATTCCTGCATTTCTTTAGGGTACACACATGACCTCTCTGCCCCTCCTCCATCTTACTAAATGACCTGTCTCAAAAGATTGTTGGAAAGAGAGAGTTCAGGAATAAAATGCATTTAGAGTAGCACTTGGCACATACCATGTACGATCCAGACCAAGAGAGACCATGTCTCTCCCTAACCCAAGAGAGACATGAACGCACGTCAGTGCAAAATCACAAGCCTTCTTAAAAACAGTCAGATTTTTGCAACTTGACTACACGGTTCACTAGTGTAAATTTCAGAGATGATAACGTTGCCCACAGAAGCAAAGAGGTTGGACGATCCTGAGTTCTAGGCATTTGCTTCTTCTTTAAGTCTTTCACATAAAATGAAAGACATGGTTTCAGTTGTATCCAGTTCTATGCCTCTGGGTCTCCTGGGAGTAAAGCTGCAACTCTGCGCGGTAACAGCCAAGCTCTGAGGACTACAAAAGACTCCTAAAGCTAGCTTCTATCCCACACAGCAGCCATCCTGAGAAGCCCTGGCAGGAGAAACAGACTCAACAGCAATCACAAAGTTCCTACAGGTAGTTCAAGGTGAAAAGGCACTTGTCACTAAGTCTAACAACCTGGAGTGCACACCATGGAAGGAAGGTGTACTCTGACCTCCACGTGTGAATACCCACAGACACGCACATCTGTATCAAGGATCAGGACATGCCGCAGAAGAGGGGGGTGGAAAGAATGAGGTGTGGTGAAATGCTTCTTCGGGACACAACTTGGCCCTTCCACTCATGAAAGCACAGCAATGTGGTCACTGAAACAAGATAACGCCAGCCAACATTCCAGCATCAAATGGAGGTACCCAGAGGCCCGCCTCAGCCGAGAAGCTACTGGCTTCTGGGAGGGAGAGTCAGTTTTCTTTGGGGGTGTGGCTGCTGGGAGGTGGACCTGGTTCCACTGGATGGCCCACACCCATACATATGAGGAGAGCACTAATTAGATTGTATGTGTTATTAAGGAAAAAAGGACAGGAAAATGGGTGGGGGACATGCTGGGGGGGTGGAGAAAGGGGAGGGGGAGAGGATGTGTGAGTATATGAAATTATTAAGGAATAAAAATGTTTTAGAATACTTCCTAAAAGGCAAAAAAAAAAAAAAGTCATGGAATTAAATAAGGGTTTTGTAACTTGGCAGAGAAGCCAACTATCTAATAAGCCTTTACTAAAGAAAAAAGGGTTTCAAAAATTAAAAAGAATGCCAATCCCTCTAAACATTCCCCCCCCCACACACACCTCAAAGTTGTAAATCACATAGACGGGATATCATTTTAAGCTGTTACACCACCGTGAAGACAATGTGCCCCATGCCCCTTGTTGCTGTAGAGTTTCCGCAGACGAGAAAATTGAACTAATCACTAGAGCCAGAACCACAACCCAGGTCTCCAGACTCATTGCCAGTGTCTCTATGTTTCTCCCAATGCTGAGCACATCCTTAATACCACTCAGAAACAGTGCACACTCATTTATGTGAGACCCTAAACTCTCCACCATGTTATATCTGTGAGGGTCGCCTGGCTCAGCCAGCATCGTGGCTGGCTAGGAAAGCAATCTATCTTTGACCTTCAGTGTCCCCAAACACAAAGCAAATGGAAATCCCTATTCATAACCATGATGACTATGACTTCCATCTGCTTATGTTCAGTTCCCAACAGCAAGTGAGGATGGCTGAAATGCCTTCCACCAAACCCAACTTCCAGCGCTGTACAAAGAGGCTTTCAAAAGTTAGCACAATAGATGCCAATCTATAAAAAAAAAAAAAAAAAAAAAAAAAACTGAATCAGTAAAAAAAAAAATTAGGTTGGGCATGACATCACATGCCTGTAAGCTCAGCATTCAAGAAGGAAGTTCAAGGCTAGCCTGGTCTACACAGCAAGTTTCAGGCCAACTATGGATAGTTACTTAGAAAGACCTTGTATCAAAAAAACAAGTAATGGGAAAATAATAGAAATGTGCACAGGACACAGGTACACACAGCCCTTTCATTTATTCTGCAAGGGAGAGGTGCAGAAATGTCGGCGAAGTTCTATGTGGCGACACACTTCACTTAGGAGGGAAAAAGGGGAGGGGAGGCTGCGAAAGAACAGCTTAATTCCTTCTAACTTTTCGGGGTCAGGGACACCGCGGGATAAAGGTATGCATTTAAATAAGCTAGGGATGCTGTACCAAAAAAGCTAGGGTAGAAAACTGTAGATCCCTGGATAAAGAGTGCCGAGTTCTGAACCAGCGTTGCTCTATCGGCCTGCCAGTTTTCACTCTCGAGCTTAAAGGACCAGATTCACATCTCCGTGATGCTAATGAATCCCCCTCCCCAGCTCCACCCCCTGGCACAAAGGGGCACAAAGTTTTCTCTTCTCCGGTGGGAAAAGTACCAAAGGGAGGCTTGCTTGGGTCGGCTGGGCGATGGATCCAGGTTTGCCCATTCTGGTCCCTGCAATCATTAGTTCTCGTGGCATCGGTAGTACCAGCAGTGCCTGTGTGGACGGTGCTGATGACTTCTGCACCAGACTGCTTAAAAACTTCTTGTCCCAACCTCCCCGGGAGGCGGACAGCGATTACCCCGGCCTCCCCAGCGGTACCTGCGGGCTGTCCTGCAGCGCCTCCTCCAGCAGGAGCTTGTCGACGGCGGGCATGGCGCGGCGCGGCGGCGAGGGAGCGCGGGACGCGAGGCAGGGACGCTGGCTCGGCGCTGGATGCGGGGACGCTCGGTGCTCGGGGACTGGCGGCTGAGCCCCGCGCCTGCGCCTGCCCCGAGCCAGAGCCAGAGCCCCGCCCTCGGCCCCGCCCTCGGCCCCGCCCCTCGGCCCCGCCCCCAGGATCAACAGGAAGTGTGGCGGGCGGGCGGAGGACGGGACACCGGAAGTGTGGCGACTACGCTTCCGCCTGACCCGGCGCCCCGGGCTAACGGGGCGGGGCTGGGAAGTTCCGGCTCAAGGCCGCCCTCCCCTGCGCCTGCGGGTTGGAAGATAAGCTTTTATCTTCTCGCAGTTGCACAGAGTGCTTTTTCTGTGTGGGGGGAGATAAGAATGAACAGATTCTGCGGCTGTTTTCTGGCCTCTTTTGTCCCCCCCTCCCTTTTTGACCCAGGCTCTTCTGCATCCCAGGCTGTCTTCTAACTTTGTGTAGCTGAGGATGATTCTGGATTTTTGGTCCTACTGCTACCCGCTCCTGAGAGTGAAGGAATAGGCATGCAATTTCTGTGCAGTGCTTGGCATCCAACCCAGGGCTGCGTTCATGCCAGGCAAGCCCTCTACCAAAGTAGCCACATCCCTAGCCTTATTTTATTTTTTTGATTTTCGGGGTAGAGGTAGGAGTTGGGTAGAGCTGGAGAGGTGACTCAGTTATGGACCTGTGTTCGATTCTCAGCACCAGCACGCTGCTCACAAGGGGCTGTAACTCCATCTCTCATTGGTCTCCTTGGGTACTGCTCCCTTGCGCACATATTCCCTGCAGGAGCACGCCACACACACACACACACGCACACGCACGCACACACACGCACACACACACACACACACACCAATTTAAAATAAAATAAAGACAAAAATACTGTATTTAGTTGGGTATTGGTGGTGCATGCCTTTAGTCCCAGCACCCGGGAGGCAGAGGAAAGTGGATCTCTGTGAGTTCGAAGCCAGTAGGGTCTACAGAGCGAGTTCCAGGACAGGCTCCAAAGCAATACAGAGAAACCCTGTCTTGGAAAACTAAAACTAATTAATTTATTGAAAATTTTAAAATACTGTATTTAGTGTGTGGGAGTTAGAAAACAATTTGAGAGAGTTTTCTCCTTCCAACCATGTGGGTTCTGGAAATTAAACTAGGGTTTGAGGGTTAGTGCTATTAACCACTGAGCCATCTTGCCAACCTCTGACCTCTTTTTTAAATACCAGGACAGCCCTACACTTCTCACACCAATTTTACTAAATAAATCTCAGCACCTAAACAGCTTAGAGTGTGTGTGTGTGTGTATGTGTGCGTGCGTGTGTGTGTGTGTGTGTGTGTGTGTGTGTGTATGACTCATTTGTGATGTTTAGATCACTGCTGTCTGACTTGTGCCATGTAATTAAGTTTCATCCTCCTGGTTCGTTATGGTTTGTCATTTTGGAGGGTTTTATAATGAAATTTTCAGGATTGGAAGGGATAGATAATTTAGTTTGTGATGTCATTTAAACGTGAGAAAAAAGAACACCAGCGATGAAATGATTTAGTTAGGGCCAGACAGTGCAGGCCGGGGGAAGAAGAGAAAGTCCTGTAGAAGATCAAAAGAGAAATTTGGCATATTAAAGACAAGAGTTTCAACTGATTGACACACAAAATCAATAATATTTATCCAATGAGATGTCACCAAAATCAACAAAAGAGTTTAATACTGCACAAATGCCACATCTTAAGGTAACTACCTGAACGGTTAATGTTGATTGTGAAATCGGTAGGATCAGGGGTTGGTGAGGGGTTATTTAGATTAGGTTAGTCCTGACTGTCTGTGAGGGATTATCTCAAATTACTTGAGGTGGGAAGGTGTACCTTGAAAGTGGATGGCACCATTCCCTGGTCTTGAGTCCTGAACTACATGGCCAGCTCCTGTAAGCTCCTGCCTCCAGAAATTCCCTGCCATGAAAACTGTGAACCAAAATAAACACATTCTCCTTTAAGTTGCGTTTGTGGTATTATACAAACACAGTAGTAATGGTAACAAAGATACCGCCAGATTCAGTAGGAAAATCTGTGTTACAAGCACTGCTAAAGCAAACTCCAAGGTCATTAATCCCTTGGTTCTGGCCTGAGATATTTATGCCTTCTGTCTAGAACACCCCCCCCCCACCTCCCATCATGTTCCGTGTCGAAGAAATCATACCCACGCCGTGTTTCTTCCCCTTCCTTTATTTTCCTTCCAAATATTGTTTAATTAAATTTCCCTCTTACAATCTTCCAAACTCTGTCCTGACCAAAAGTGCCTTCTTCAAGGCCAGACTCCTGTTCTCCGCTTTCCCTGATTGTGAAGACTAGAACAGGATATGCTTACACCAGAGGAAAATGTATACCCTTCGTTAGAAAAGAGACATTAAGGGAGATAATACCCCACAAAACCCTTCAAAGAGCTCGGGCATCTCATGGGGAATGCAAATCATAATTTTCTTATATCATCTTCTAATTAAGTTACTTTTCTGAACACCAATATTCAAGATGATTTAAACCGCACTCTTACGCAATTGCATCCCCTTGCTACATTGTGGGCTAAATGGCCTTAGTGGGAATTCTTGGCACTAACTGCCATTTACGACAATTGTTTCTAAGGGAAAATGTGTCTCAGATTCAAAATAACAAGTTACAAAACAAATTATAGGAGTGTCTGTAGATTGTTTAAATTCACTTCATTAATTATTTCATACGATCATTCTTCCACGTAATACTCACTACTGAGCATTCAAACTCTCCCTTACTTTGTTGTCTTGATTATGTATGAGGAATTTTATGTGTTTGCAGTGTGCTTCTCAGGCGCCTCTTCTGGCAAGTTTGAGTCTGGCCTGCAAACTCTCCCCCCCTTCCTCCCTCCTCCCGTATGAAGAATAAGACGTCATCTAATACCTGGGCACTTGCTTGATAACTGCTTACTGAAAACCCCATGTATGTTACATAGCTAGCACTTCAGTCTTCCATGTGTTTCCATCAGGCTCTCTTCCCTCGGGGCCACACTGCTGTTCCTCCCATTACTCACTGTCCTGACTCTCTACGAGCAAGCGTAAGGGGAAGCACACTGGAGTCTTCTACACATGGAGCTTATATTTGAAAAGGGGAAACTGATAATAAATATGAATTGATAAGCCGATGATAACACCGAAGTGAGTTATTCACTTTGTCCGCACCTGTGGGACTGACCACGCCCATTAGGGGTGGGGACGTGTGTGTGTGTGTGTGTGTGTGTGTGTGTGTGTGTGTGACCTGGGGGAACCAGGTCAGGGGAAGGGGCTCAGAAAGCTCTCTTGCTTGCATCACTGGGACAGAGGCATCCTTGGGACCAGGAACCTGCTGGTGTCCATCTGTCTATGTTGTAAGTTATTTCTTTCTGAATAAACATCTATTCAGCTCATCTGTTTTTCCTGATCCTTATCAAACCACGATATAACACTTAGTGAAGAATGTAGAGGCCCATGGGATGTGAAGGAAAGAACAAGGGTTTATTGAGGTGGCTGCACTGGGGTTGAGAATTAAATAAAGGAAAAAACCAAGCCTAAGGAAAGGGCACATGCAAAGGCCCTGGGGTATGCCTAGCGGCATGAGGAAAAGCTAGTGGGCCTGGAGAGTAGAGGGGAGTGGAGGATGGGAGGAGACGAGGTGGCCACAGAGGACCTGAGCCTAGACAGTGAGGACTTTGGATGTTGTCCTGTGTGTGATAGGAGCAATATGAAAACCCGAGTGATAAGGCTTGACTTACATTATTAAAAAAAAACTTAATAAATATATTTATGATTTATATGTTAAGTGTTTTGGGGTTCTAAAGAAGCTATGGGAATCATCCAAGTAAGAGGTGAGGTCTGGGTCAGGTGTAGAGGTAATGGAGGGCATAGGGGACAAGTCACTGAAATCTGTAGCCCTGAGGACGCTGGCAGAAGCTGGGCCTAGTGCTGTGTGTGTGTGACCCTGGTAATAATGATGAGGAAGAAGAGCAGGTTGACGGTGACGTCGATGCTCTGCGTGGGCCAGTGCACCTGAGAAGCATTTCAGATGACCAGTGTGTGTGTGTGTGGGGCACTGTCTGGAGACTTCAATACACTCCTCTGCAGTCTGGCAGAGGAACTGGGAGTTTAAAACAGGACAGCAATTGACATTTCTTAGGGGTCAAATGCAGACAAGAAGAGGAGAGGTTGGAGGATTGAACTCCAAGCAAAACCCAGACCTATTGAGGTAGAAAGAATATGGAGAAGCGAATATACCCCTTCTACAGGCCTTAGAATTAGGAAACATAAAGGCAACCCCCTCCTACAGACTCCCTAAAACTGATCCACCGTGTCGGCCGGGCTGGATGACCCCTGGGCGTGGCTGTCCAGTGGCCTGCGGACTTGTCCATAGGTGTGGCTGTCCAGTGGCCTGCGGACTTGTCCATAGGTGTGGCTGTCCTGTGGCCTGCGGACTTGTCGTTATGAGGGTCAGCAGTAAACCTGGGAAGAAGAGTTATACCCTAAAAGCAGGACAAGGAGGGAAGATGGATGATTGCAGAGATTTTCCAGCAAAGAGAATGGTTCCAGGGGATATGACTGCACATGTAAAAATGCAAAGAGGAAGGTGGTTTTGTTCCTTTGAGCCAGGAGACTTTGCAGACTCTGAGCAAGTTATTTAACCCTCGTGAGCCTCACGTTGCTGCTCTGTGTGACAGGAGTGATAATACTGACCGCAGGCTGTTTCCACGGCTTTCTGTCTAGGTGTCTTGTATTAACTGGGACTTTTGTGGCTACAAATGACAGGAACCTAACTCCAATTAACTTGAAGTGGAAAGGCAGGAGAGGGGCTGCATTCCTCAGGGTTTGCTTGCTCAGGGAATGAGCTACGGTGTGGAGGGGCTGGCGACGCTGGAGGAGGAAGCAGCAATTGGGAGGTCAAAGCTGGTGAATAGACAAAAGAGACCCAATCACAACAGGGGGATGGCCTTGGACAGAATGTGCCAGGGGATGCATGTGACAGTCAGTCATTCCGTAGATTAAATAAGAATGAAATTCTTTTGCTGGTAGTTTTCTTTTCCCGGTAAGATGAGAATCAAGGCCATGAGCTGGAAGCGGTTCTGGGGAAGTGTGTGGGAGGGGCTAGGGGCGTGCAGAGGGTGGGGAATGGTCATTTGGGGACACAGGCATGTGAGATATAAGAATTAGTGTTCCAGGACTGGAGAGATGGCTCAGTGGTTAAGAACTACAAACCTTGAGCATGATTGTCTATAGCGGCGCTCTTGGTGACAGCCAATAGATAACAAGAAGTGACGTCATGTCATGCCTAGACAACAGAACACTATTCAAAAGACAGAAGCAGGAACAAAGCGTTCATTTCCTACACCTTGGCATGAACCTTGACAATAAAGCACAAAGGTCAATATATTAGACGAAGCCAACTGTATGAAATGCCCAGAGAAGGCAAATACTCAGACACAGAAAATAGAAACTGCCCAGGTGACTGACCAATGCAGGAGAGTGGCAAGTTTAAGGCTGCCTGAGTTGCAGAGTGAGTTCAAGGCCAGCCCAGCTGATGAGACCCTGTCACAAAAAGCTGAAAGAGACTGCAGGTTTAGCTCAATAGTGGGTGTGTGTGTGTGGGGGGTCGCCAACACATGTAAGATCCTAGGTTCAATCTCTCTCTAGAGAGAGAGAGAAAGCAAGAGATGGAGGGAGAGAATTCTTGATGCCGGTAGCTGGAGGGAAGAGGGAAAGAAATCTGGGATTAAACATTGGTGATGGTTGTATGGCTTTGAGAAGCCACTAAAACCCCAATGCCATATGCTTTAAAATGCTGAATTTTCATTTTCAATGTCAAGTTATACTGCAGAGCCATGATGACAGCATAGTGCTGGCAGACAATAGTCATATGGAACAATGGGATAGAATAGAGGATCTGTAAGTTAACCTAGCCACCACATTTTAATGCAAGATTGGGGGGGGGGGAGAGCCTTTTCACGAATTAGTGCTGGGAAAATGAGACAGGTGAATGCAGAAAGATGAATCTAGGTACATATCCCTCACGCTGCATAAAACCTCACTCAAAAGGGATCTAAGACCTTAGCATTAGACCCAAAAACTCTGAGGAAAACACTTGACAATATGGGCAGAGACAAAAAACATTCTGAAAAAGTCTCATAGCTCAGGAAATAATCTCAAGGGTTGACAAAAGGGATCAATTATAAAACTTCTATACGGCTAAAGAAACTATCACCAGTCTGAAGAGAGAGGGCACAGAACAGGACGTATCAAATGGGAGGTCAATATCTACAATTTAAAGACCTTCAAAAGTCAAACACCAAAAATTGACCAAATTAATCCAATCAGTCAAACAGGCAGTTCTCAAAAGAAGAAACACAGAGGGCAATTAAGTGTGTGTCTTAGTTAGTGTTCCATTGCTGTAAAGAAACACCACGGCCACGGCAACTCTTTTAAAAGAAAGCATTTAATTGGGGCTGCCTTACAGTTCTAGGGGTTAGTTCATTCTCATCAATACAGGAAGCATGGTTGCATTCGGGCAGACAGTACTGGAAAAGTAGCTTCGAGTTTTACATCTGTATATGCAGGCAGCAGGAACAGACAGACTCTGGGCTTGGAATGGGCTTTCTGAAACCTCAAAGCCCGCCCCTCCCCCCCCCCCCAGTGACACACTTCCTCCTACAAGGACACACTTCCTAATCCTCTCAAATAATGTGGCTCTCTGGTGACCATAAGCATTCAAATCTATAAGCCTGGGGTGAGGGGTGAGGGGTGGGGGAGAAGTATCCTTAGCCATCAAAGAAAGGCAAATTAAAAGTGCCAGAAAGAAAGGAAGGAAGGAAGGAAGACAGACAGACAGACAGAAAGGAAAAGACAGCTAACAGCGGTGAGGACTTGGAAGGAGGAGCTCTTACTCACTGCTGGGGGTCGTGCGAAAGCATGCAGCCATTGTAGAAATCAACATTCAAGGTTCCTTAAGGCACAAATAGACTACCCAGCCTACAGCGCTCCTGAAGATACACCTGGTGCCTGCCAGTAACTACTACCCTAGAGATACTTGCACAACCGTGATTACTGCTGTACTCTACACAGCAAACAGGAAACAAAACCAGCCTAGATGTCCATGAACAGAAGAATGGATAAAGAAAATATGGTGTGGAATTTTCATAGAGAGAAATGAAGGCATGGAGTTTATAGGAAAGTAGATGGAGATGGATAGCAGGGTGCTAGGCAAAATAAACTAGACTCAGAAAGACAAACACTGTGTATTTTCTCTGATATGCTGAACCTAGATTTAAATTTGTAAGTGTGTGCGCGTGAGTGTGTGTGTGTGTGTGTGTGTGTGTGTATAATAAAACTAGAAAGGGGACTATGAGGGGGAGGAACAGATCTTAATGGGAACGAAGGGCAGTGAGGGAGAGATGCACCAGAATACACTTTAATGACACATGTGTATGAAAATGCCATAATGAAGCCCATTACTTCATATGCTAACTTAAAATATTAAACAGTTAAACGGCTAATTACGACTCGATAAAATCGTAAGTTAACGTGAAAGAATCAAGTGTTCTATTGTTGGAAAGAAACAGAAGGAATAACAATGGGAGAGAAACGGTCCCAGCTGTGGTCAGATCAGTTTCTCTTTGGAGTCTTATTTGGGTCAGGCCAACACCATCGTCCTGTCCACTGTACCACATTGTTACCTTGTGTGTGTCCATTCAGTTCCAGAAAATGGAAACCAGTAACTAGAGGAAACATTCCCCAACATGGAAGCCAATGCCCCGCAGAGGATCCAGAAGAGGAAGAAGCATTTACAAGAACCAGAAACAGGTGGGTGGAACCAGGAACAGAGGCAGAGTCAAGCTCTCTGCCCAGTCTACAGAGCCAGCCTTCCAGTGGCTGGAGAGTGTAGGGAGATAGTTCTGTGGCACTGACCACACCCGTTGGGGGTGCAGCCATGGGCGGAAGTGACCTGTGGAAGGAGGTCGGAGGGGGCCAGGAAAGGTGCTCTCTTTCTGGCGTGACTCGGACAGGAGAGGATCGGGTTGAATTTCCTGGTGTTCATCTGTCTAGGTTGTAAGTTATTTCTCCCTGAATAAACATCTATTCGGCCTATTTGTTTATCCTGATCCTTATTTACCGCGATAGGAGAGCAAACAGGGCATCTGGTGCTGATGCTGCAACCGGGGGTCGGGGGGATTCCGAGGGAAACCATCGCACTGAGGAGGGTCAGTAGGTAAACTGTCACCTGCCCACGGGACTGGATGCTGTGGAAATCTTAGACTGTCCACATCAGTAAGGCGGTGACAGTGACTGTGGGCTGGGGCTGTTGGCTCATCAGGCTGGCAGAGGAGTCACTGGCATCCACGATGCCAAAATCAAAGAACTTTGAAAGGACACTCAGAGAATAGTCATGTTGCTCCCAGAATGCTATACTCAGCCCACTGAGTTGTTGCTACCAGAGGAATGCCTGATAGGCTCCTGAGCGTGCAGATTGACTTTGATCTTATGTCTGAATCTCACATCGAAGAGTGGACACAACCTTGTAATCCCAACCTTTCTGATGAGCCCTGTGATTATGTGGAGGTTTTGCAATAATGTTTGATGGTTGCTGGGATGTCCTGTGGGGTGTTCCATGTAGGGAGGCTTTTGATAGAACGCCACTTGGACAGGTGCAGGTAGGCACCGCATGCCTCTCCCTGGCAGAGGCTATGATGATAGGGGTCCTCACAGATAAGCTCCTCCTCCTCTTCCTGCTCTTCCTGCTCCTCCTGGTCCAGGTGGCCATGTTGGTAGGGGAGCTTAGGATCTTGCTCTTCTAGTTTTGTTACCACGTACAGGAGGAGACTTAGAAGCCTGTGGCAGAAGAGGAGGACCTGTGTGCTGCTGTGGCAACACGGTTCATTTCCGTGCTGGTGAGGCTGCAACAGGCACTTGGAGACTGCGGTGGTGGCTTGAATGAAAACAGCCCCACAGAGGGTGGCACTACTAGGAGGTGTGGCCTTGTTGGAGGAGGTGTGTCACTGGGGGCGGTGTGTCCCGCTCTTTTGCCTGCTGATCTGGATGTAGAGCTCTCAGCTACCTCTCCAGCACCATGTCTGCCTGTTTACCGCCATGCTTGCTGCCATGATGATAATGGACTGAACCTCGGAACTGTAAGCCAGCCCTAATTAAGTGCTTTCGTTTATTAGAGTTGCCATGGTCACGGTGTCTCTCCACAGCAATGGATGGCTTATGAACCACAGGGAAGGGCCACACGGGATTATCCCTGTGCAAGGAGTCATGGCTCAAAAGGTGATCTTGGTGGACTTACTATCAGCACATAAACAACTACTTCCAAATATGTGACTGGATTTAAAATTGGCAAAGGGTAGTTAGCAGATAAAACAGATTATGAGTCAGGAGCGTCAATAGAGATGGATGGACCTTTAAGGGATCCAAAGATTCCCCCTTTACCATCACAGGGTCATGGGACAAAGCTATGTCACAAATGCCAGAGTTGAAGATCTTGAAGGATTCCAATGCAAGATATTTTCCGTTTTTTATAGTCTGAAGCAGGGCAGAGGGGAAAAGAAGATTAATGGTACTGATCAGATGGCAAAACAAGGAAGCAGCCTGCCTGAGGGCAGGTCAGACGTGCTGCTCTGGAGGTCTGAGGCCCTGAACTCCTAAAGCAAGAAGAGGTTTAGAGAAACGGTGTTCCAGTCATAAGATCACTGACTCTGAACTCCTGCAAAATTAGTAACCAGACCCTCTGCTTCCAGTGACTTTCAAAGTGCAACCAGCTGGGGCCTGGTAAACGCTCCAGAGCGGCAAGTCAGGGCCACGCCCGGAGAATGACTGGTCATCAAGCCAGAACCTCAGTGGTGTGAGCATGTTGGTTTCAGAACAGAGTTAATGCTGATGACCTGGATAGCAAGAAAGTGGGTGGTTACGGACTTGAGTGTTGGGCCCGGAGCTGCAGATGGCTAGTCCCGGCATGTTCGGAACCACACGACACAGACAATGCCTGTCATATACTGTGTCTATAGGTGGCTGACACATGCCTGTGTTAACCAGGCCTGTTCAAGTTGCAAGTGACAGACACCCAACTCCATGGAGAAAAGGTCTGGGAGAGGGAGGTTGGATTTCTTTGACTGTGGAGGAAGGGCACAAAATAAAAGCAAGAATGGGAAACTCGGAGTCCCCAGGGCTCCTCTCGCCTCAAGTTCAAACCCTCCCCTTAGGCCTGCATCTCGGGGTGGCTAGAACCTCTTTAGCAGAGAGCTCCCAGGCTCCCTTTCCTAGGAAAGAAAGGAAGGCCGAGAAATCCAAACTGGGCTGGGTGGGGTGTAACTGTGGTACCAGCTACTCTGACGCTCAAGCGATGAGCCCTCCCTCAAGCCCCGGAACTCACACAGCTGCCCTCTAGCGGAGCATCGCATCAGCTGCAGCCTTGATTATGAGCTCGTGCACACTGCCAGGTACCACAGCAGCCCCACCTGGGTCGGAGCCACAAGCCCAGAAGTGAAACTGGTACGAGAGAGGGAGGGACAGGGAGGGAAGGAGGGGGAGAGAGAGAGAGAGAGTCGGAGAGGAACACCGCAGCTCAGATGTGATGTGCCATGTGTCTCCGCCCAGCCCTCCTCTCTTCCACCAAGATCTCCCCCCCCCCTCCCCATTCCGGCATGTCCCTGGGAGCAGCTAAAGCCAGGCTCTCTTTGTCCCTCTTGCTCGTTTTTTTCACATGCTCTAGAGCCCTGTGCACCGTCTCCTACACATCTCTCTGTTCCTCTGTCCTTACACCGCCCTGTGTCTGTACCGTCCACCACGATAGCGCCCCCCCCCCCCACGCCCGTTACCTCCTCTGTCCCCTTCAGCTCGCTTTGCCTTCCCCGGGGTTGTTATCTAAAATGATAAGACTTGCGGCTTCTTTGCTCAAGAATTCTTTTTCTCTCTTTGACTTTTATTACATTTATTTACTGGGGGGGGGGCGGGGATGGCGGTGTGCCTGTGTATCAGTGCGAGAATGTGAGTGGTGGGCAGAGAAAAAAATCAAGCCTTTCACCCTGTGGTTCCTGGGAATGAAAGCCAGTGCAGCAGGCTTCACAGCCTTGACCATCTGAGCCACATCATCATCATCATCATCACCATCATCATCATCAAATCTCTCTCTCTCTCTCTCTGAATTCTTTAATCCCACTTGTTTGTTTTGTTGTAAATTGGCTTAGTTAAAATCTGTGTTTTGCTTAGTTTTTTTTGTCCCGGGAGAACCTCCATTGTGAAAGTGTGTCCATCAGTTTGGCCTGTAGGCAAGTCTATGGGGCATTTTCTTGGTTACTGATGATGTGGGAGGGCCCAGCCCACTGTGGACCATGCCATGCCTGGGCAGGTGGTCCTGGGTTGTATAAGAAAGCAAATGGAGCAAGCCATGATGCTCCTCCATGGCCTCTGCTTTAGCTGCTGCCTCCAGACTCCATCCATTCTCTTCCCACCTAACCTCATTCTCCCACCCTGTCAATCAAGACCAATTTGTGCTGCCCAAATGTCCTTGCTCTCCACTGGGGTATGGTCTGGTGTAGCACGTTTAAAGGAAATAAAAGGATCAATACTTCCAAGGTATCGCAAAATCACTGGTTTGCCATTTGAAGATTTTTTTTGAGGAGGGTCTGTTACTCCGTGGCCCAAAGGGGCTGATGAGCTCCACATATTGACTCTGCATTCCAAATAGTCCCAGTGGGCAGGGGTAAAGAAGAGAGAAAAAGTGGACCCAGAACCTCTTTAAGGATGGTTTCTGAAGCTGTCATGTGATACAATCTACTCCATTGGCCAGAAGTGACACATGTGACCACGATTAACAACAGAGGAGCCGAGGAATTCGATCTTTATTCTGCACTATGATGTTCCCAGCCCCCAAACGAGAGCACTGTCACAACAGACAAGAAGAACAACGGATTTGAACATTATGACAGTTAGGAAACAGAAATGAGGTCCCTGAAACCTCCCTGGGTCCTGTGTTGTTATGAATCAATAATAACAGGACCAGTAGCAAGCTTGGCTCCAAGTTTGTGTGACAAATCTTGACTCTGGGGAAATCTGAATCACAAGGGCGTGGCATGATTAGGATGGCTGAAGCAGGAAGATCCCCCTAACTATGGATGGCTTCGTCCTGCAGCCTGAGAGCCCAAACTTAAGAAAAGGGAGAAAGCAAGCAGAGCACTAGCTTTGGTCTCTCTCTGCTTCCGCAATGTGGACACAATGTGGCCAGGTGCCTCCAGGACCACCATGACTGAGCCAAAAGAAAGCTCCTTTTCATAGGTCACATGCCGTGAGGAAATCAGCTAGTGCAGACCACAAGCTAAGTGAAACACACCTCTCTAAATGGAAACCGTGGCTGTGCTGTGCTAGTGTACTTATGAGAAGTCACTGGGTGTACAGGAAGAAATAGCCAGGCTTTCTAGGCCATCACCGAGATAGTCGGAGGAGGAGGGGGCGGGCAGCATGGGGAGCAACTTTGGTTTATAGGACCCTGGAGATAAAGAGGAATTTCTCAGGGATGCAAGCCCAATGCCAACTGCTGGGCGAATTCCCAGCAGTGTGCAATAGTCTCGGCTTACCTAAATGAACTCAAGGGAGTGATTAGAGAGGCTTGCATGGGAAGGTCTTTTGCTGACTCTGACTTCTATGCACTCAAAGAATAAAGAGGGGGATGGAGAGATGGCTCAGCAGATAAGAGCAGGGGCTGCTCTTCCAGAGGACCTGGGTTTAATCTCCAGCACCCACATGACCACTCATAATCATCTGTAACTTCAGTTCCGGGGCATCTTCTGTCCTCTGAGGCACTCACATGGCACAGAGACATACATGTAGGCAAAACACCCATACACATAAAATAAAATATAAGAACCCTTAAAGCAAGCAAACCCAAAGGGGATAGAATGCAACACCATGGTTAGTCCTTTAATTTAATTTATTTTAAAATTGTGCCTGTGTGCGTGCGTGCGTGTCTGTGTGTGCGTGCGTGCGTGTGTGTGTGTGTGTGTGTGTGTGTGTGTGTGTGTGTACAAAGAGGCCAGAAGAGGGCACTAGAACCCCTGGAGCTGGAGTTATAGGAGGTAATTTAGAACTGCCCCACATGAATGCTGGAAACCAAATGCTGGAAGAACAGCAAGCACTTTTAGCCACTGAATTGTCCCTCTGGCTTAAATTGTCCCTCTGTCCTTAAATTAACTGAAAAGCAACTAGACTTGCTGCCATAGTCCAGGTTTTTCTCTGAAATACTGGATACTTTTTCGTACCAAAGAACAAATTTAGGTTCGGTGAGATAGCTCAGTGGGTAAAAGCATTTGCTGCCAAGCTTGATGACCTGAGTTCAATCTCAAGGTATTCAGCTCAAGGTATACAGAGAGAGCTTTCTCCTTCATGTTGTCCTCTGACCTTTACACACATGCCCTGGAAAATGTACACACTCACACACACGCTAAATAAATGCAAACCTATTTTAAAAGCAGCTCTAGCATACTGGGAGAGGTAAGTTAAAAGTACAGGGCTACGGAATTAGCGAGAACACTCATGATACACATTTGTGCTAAACTGATGAACACTAATCTCTTTGAGAGGGTAACGGAGCTCCGGGAGAAGATGGCAATAAAAGCAATTTATCATTGCAAATGGGGATGTGCGGAGGGAAAGCAAAGTGTCTTTCTGTAATCACAGCTATTACTGTCGAAGCAACTCAGGCTGTTCCCTCAGTGACAGAACCTCTTTTGCATACGGACAAGCGGTTATTTTCTCCACCGCAGCCTGGGAAGTTTCAGGTGACACCTTGCTTTCTGTTTGGTACTGTCATACATGCATTTTAAATATCTATGTCCAGGTGCAGCCTGAAACACCTGAACGGATAGCAACATGAGGCGCAGATGGCAAAGTCACAAACCTTGGTGACAGACGCTGTCACCAGAAGATGCTGTCAAAACCCATCCAAAGGCATGTGGAGATGCTGCTTCCCAAAGAGCAGGATAACCCGGTTTACCAAAGTCGAAGGAAGGAGAGACTTGGGATAAGTTAATCACTCTGTGCCTCAGGGCCTGCCCGTACCCACCGCAGAAGGCTGTGACAGAATGACATAATTGTCTGGTGGCTGCACGGGGAGGTGTTAACTATGACAATTATCACATTCTATTCCCAAAACAGACATCTGTGCTCATTAGAAATAGCTCCTTAATATGTTCTGTAACATTGCATGCTCTGAATTTAAAATCTTGGTTATAGAAGGGTGGAAGCTCTGAGCAGTGCGCATTTTAAATGTGAGACATTCGGACAAAGCATATAACCCTCCTAGGCCTTATTCCCTAACTAGGAACCTTGAGAGGAATTGGGAGCTGGGTGATTCATTCTTCATTCGTTTAACAAACATTTGTTGAACATTTAACAGAATCTTTGTGATGGTTGTAAGCATGTGACACAACAGATCAGCTTCTCCACACAGGGCTGTTTATTTTGCAGAGGGTGTCCCGTGCAGGTTTTGTGGCGTTCCCAGGGTTCTGTGAAGCCGCTGGCACCAAGGGGCCTCACACACACTGGTGGACACAGGAACTGATGGGAGATGCCATTATGTATATATGTTTCTCATACTGGTTAATAATAAAGCATTGTTGGCCAATAGGAAAGGAGGTAGGAGGGACTAGGAGACAAGGAGGAAATAGGAAGTAGTAAGGAGGAGTCAAGATGGAGAGTCTGGAGAGATCTGGACGCCAGCCGCCTCCCCGGTAAGAGAAGGCCATGTGAAAATACATAGATCAGCAGAAATGGGTTAATACTTAAGACAAAGCTAGCCAATAAGAAACTAGTACCTGGCCAACAGTATAATATCAAATACAGAGTCTCTGTGTATTATTTGGGGCTGGCGCAGCAGCAGGACAAGACCAGCGGCGGCAGGCGGAAAAACCATACTCGTTACACAGGAACTGGGGTGGGGCTGGCTGACAATGCTGTGTGCATTCACAGTCTCTTTGGGTCAGGCAAAACATCCCCTTATCTTGGAATCCCAGGAAGCAATTGGGAATGGATCTGATGGCACGTCTTCACTGCAGACTTTCTGGGTCTACACTAATGCTGGGGAAGTGTTCTAGAGAACAGTGGGCAACTCCTGCCATGAGCAGCAGAGTCGGGGGGGGGGTGAGAACTTAAAAATGTAGACTATGTCTTATAGAGAGCCACCGGTGCCATTCCTGAAGATGGCACCGGTTTCCTGTCCATAAGCCAGCAAGAATGCGCATGTGCGATCCACATCATGGGGTGACCGTTAAGAGCGTTGTGGGCTGCATCTGTCAGTAACGGACACGACTCCTCTGAGAATATATAAGCAGAGCCCTTTTTCCTCCTGGGGGTCTTCCCTCAACTTGCTGTAATGAGCCGCACAATAAACATAGCTGCAGAAGAATCCTGTTGTTGAGCGTCGTTCTTGCAGGCAAGGCGATAGCGCTTGACAATGTCTCACTCCCAGTCCTCCTTATCATAACCCCAGAGCCCCGTACCCGCTTGGGAGAGCTGCCCCTGACCCAGCCCATGCCTCACTCACCTCTCTCCGGTTTATACTATCATCCAGCTCCTGTTCCTTCTGCCTGGGGCTGCTGGTCCAGACCACCTGGTGGAGGCTGTTCTTGTCTTCTGTCTCCTAGCCCATGTCCCCTCAACACTCCCTGGCACATATCAGCTTGCTTGTTTACATGCATGTTCATCATTGATTTTAAATGCCGAAGATGTTTCCCCCAAGAGTGACAGTGCTCTCCTCCACCTGGTTCTGGCCTGTTCTCCAGGATGGACAGGGCGGGGTGGCACTCATAAGAAACACCTCCTCTTCTCTCTGTATTAGATGGCTTTGAATCAAGGTAACGGATGTTGATCAGAACAACCTATGAGGAGAAAATGTATTGCGCTCATAGTCTCGGAGGCCTCTGTGTGCAGTGTTCAGATCTATGGGTTCTGGGCCTCGGTGAGGCTCAGTATCCAGGCAGTGGAAGTCAGAGCATAAACGCCACCTCATAGTAACAGTAGAGAAGGGAAGTAACCCTGACTGAATAAGTACAACCTTCCACAGCATGTTCCCAGTGGCTTCCTTCCTCCAGCCAGGCCCTGGCACTAAAACTTCCACCAAGTCACTGGAAAAATGCCCCTGGCTGGGGACCAAGTACTGAGAAACTTCAGTAATATTCAAACCTTATCTGCTGTAATTAAGTAAATAAATAAAACTAAATAAAAAGAGCAGTCTGCAAGCCTGTCTTCTTCTCCTTGCTAATTCCACACTAGCAATGTAAGAGGTATTTGGGGAATGACAGTTACACTGAGGCCCTGAAGGGCATCAAGGTGATGTGTACATATTAGTGTGGATGTGTGCATGTATGTGTGTGTGTGTGAGTGAGATATGTACATGTTAGTAAAGATGTGTGCTTGTGTGTGTGTATGATATGTACATGTTAGTGCATGCGTGTGTGTGATATGTACATGTTAGTGCATGTGTGTGTGATACGTACATGTCAGTATGGATGTGTGCATGTGTGTGTGTGTTATATGTACAAGTTAGTATGGACATGTACATGTGTATGTGTGTATGATGTCAGTATGGATGTGTATGTGTGTACATGCATGTGCATGTGAGGTGAGTGCTGGGTATCCCCTTTTCTCTCTACCTTATTCTCTGAGACAGGCTCTCACTGAAGCTGACACTTACTGATTTGGCTAGGCTGGATGACTAATGAACTCTTAGGATATGATGCCATTTGGTTCCCACACCTGGCATTTATATGGGTGTTGGGTGTTGAAACCCAAGCTTCTGTGGCAGGGACTAAGTGAGTCATCTTCCTGGCCTCGTTCATACAGAACTCTTAGGGCAATACACACATTGTTGCCCTTGGCAGTTGTTTGGTTAAACTTCAAACCCTATCTCTGTGTCTACTGTCATACCTCTGTCTCATGGTTACTCTTCCAAAAATATAAAACACTGCCTAGTAATTCTGCAACATGGGGATAGAGGAATGACTCATCCAGTAAAAGCACTTTGGATCCCAGAGCTCATGTCAAAAGCCAGGCATGATGGCAATGCCTGTAATCCAAGCAATGAAGAGATGAATGGCAGAGACAGGTGAATCCCTGGAAACTTGTCTGGCCTGCATGGTAAAGGTCCAGGCCATGAGAGATTGGTCTCAAAATAAGACACACACACACACACACACACACACACACACACACACACACACAATGAGGATCATCCTCTGGGGTCTGAGGCTCCCCCAGGAACTCCTACATGCTGGGCAAATCCGTAGGTCTCGTGGTGTATCTTTGAAACTAGTCCTTTTCCTCTTGCTGTCTAAAGCATTTTAGAAGACAAGTTAAAGCTGAGTGATAATGAGAATAACCTCAAATCTTTTCATACTTTCCAAAACAAACGTGTAAATCACTAGCACATACATGTCTTAGTCAATGTTCTCTTGCTGCGAAGAGACACCATAACCACAGAAATTCTTATAAAGGAAAACATTTCACTGGGGTTGGCTTACAGTTGAGAGGTTTAGTACGGACACCATTGTCATAGCAGGGAGCTTGGCGGTGTGCTGGAGAGGTAGCTGAGGGATCTACATCGGGACCCACAGGCAGCAAGCAGACAGATGACAGACAGACACTGGGCCCGACTTGAGCATTTGAAACCCCAGAGCCCACCCCCATCAAGCCCACTCGCACCCTAACAAGGACACACCTCCTAATCTCTGGCAAGTAGTGCCACTTCCTAATGACCAAGCTTTCTAATCCATGGGCCCATGGGGCATTCCTACTCAGGCCACCACAGAGCATTTGATCACACTCAGTGCTGCCGTAGACTCTCTGGGTTGACTTCTCTTCACTGTATCCCAATTTCAAGGAGACGAATAAGTAGACCCTGGTTGAACACTGTGTTCTCTGCCCTCCTGTGAACCCCTTTAGGCCCCTAGCCCATCCCCATTCCTAAGTGTCAGCTCTCAATACTTAGAAACACATTTTACTTGGAGCCCCCAATGGCTCCAAGTATGAGGTCCAAGGAAAATTTCCAACTAGCCAACAAACAGGGAACACATTCTCTGAAAATCCAGAGAGAAAAATCCAGGGAACAAAACACCCACCAAATAAAGACAAATCCAGAAATCAACACCTTGACCTGTAATCATCCCAATCCCAGATGCCTAGATGCCAGTATAAGGACACAACCAGTAACAGCCAGGGCAACGTGTCCCCTACTAGAGCCCAGCTATCCACCGCAGCAGGCTTTCAATATTCCAACACAATAAAACATCTAGGAAATCTGGAACACTATGAAAAGACCAAACCTGAGAAAAATAGGAGTAGAGGAAGGAGACTCCCAGCTCAAAGTCTCAGAAAATACTTTAAACAAAGTCATACAAGAAAAATTTCCTAACCTAAAGAAGGACATGACTATAAAAGTAAAAAGAAGCTTCCAGAACACCAAATAGATTGGACCAAAAACAAAGTCCCCTTGACACATAATCATCAAAACACTAAATGTACAGAAGAAAGAAAGGATACTTAAGAAGACACGAGGGGAAAAGACGAAGTAGCGTATAAAGGCAGACCTATTAGAATTATATCCGACTCTTCCATGGAGACTCTAAAAGCCCAAAGTGCTGCTTCCCTAAGAGACCACAGATGCCAGGTCAGATTAACAGCACTGAGTGCCTAGAATAAAACTGGAAAGATCTCATTCTGAAGAGCACACCCAAATGCTCCAGAAGAAAAAGAGGGTTATATGTCAGGAAATAATCAAACTTAGGGCTGAAATCAATAACATAAAAACAAAGAGAGCAATACAAAGAATCAATGAAATTTCAGTAAATGAGTTGGTTTGTAGTTGTTTTTTTTTTTTTTTTCTTTTTACTCTTTGGGCGCTTGCCATACAAGTCCCAAATAAATACATGAAGAGTTGTTCTTACATATGAATGCTTGGCCTTAGCTTGTCTTGTTTCTAGGTAGCTTTTCTAACTTAAATTATCCTGTTCTCTTTACATTTTGTCTCTGGTCTTTTTGCCTATCTATCATCTATTTATCTATCTATCTATCTATCTATCTATCTATCTATCATCCATCTATCTATCTATCCATCTATCTATCTATCATCTATCTATCTATCTATCTATCTATCATTTATCTATCTATCATCTATCTATCTATCATCCATCTATCTATCATCTATCCATCTATCTATCTATCCGTCTATCTATCATCTATCTATCTATCATCTGTCATCTATCTATCCCTCGTTACTTTATGGCTAGCTGGTGGCTGGCCCCTGGTTTCCCGCTCTCCTCCACTTTTCTCACTCCTCTCCCTTTTCTAGGTATCTTCTATTTATCCTCTCTGCATGCCAGCCCCACCTCTCTCTCTCCTGCCTAGCTATTGGCCATTCGTCTCTTTATTAGACCAATCAGGTGTTTAGGGCAGACAAAGTAACTCAGATTCACAGAGTTAAACAAATGCAACAATCTTTGCATCATTAATAAATATTCCATAGCATAAACAAATACAACACATCTTAAACTAATATTCTACAACATCGGTTCTTTGAGAAAATCAACAAGATACATAGAAATTTAACAAGATGAAAGGCCTGTGTGACAAGAACTTTAAGTCTTTGAAAAAAGAAATTGAAGAAGACATCAGAAAATGGAAAGATCTGCCATGCACATGGATAAGGATTGACATAGTAAAAATGGCAATCTTACCAAAAGCAATCTACCAAATGCAATCCCCATCAAAATCTCAGCAAAATTCTTTACAGACCTCAAAAGGACCATAATCAACTTCATAAATTCATATGGAAAAACCAAAAAACCCAGGGTAGCCAAAACAATCCTGTACAATAAAGGGACTTCTGGAAGCATCACCATACCTGACCTCAAGCTCTACTATAGACCTATAGTAATGAGAACAGCTTGGTATTAGCATAAAAGCAGACAGGTGGACCAATGGAATCGAATCAAAGACCCCGCTATCAATCCACACACCTATGAACACCTGCTTTTTGACAAAGAAAACATCTTTAACAAATGGTGCTGGCAATAAATGGATGTCTACATGTATAAGACTGCAAATAGAACCATATCTATTGCCATGCACAATACTCAAGTCCAAACGGATCAAAGACCTCAACTGAACCTCATAGAATAGAAAGCTTTGAATGTATTGGCACAGGATGCCACTTCCTAAATATACTACCAGTCCATAGACACTGAGAGCAACAATTAATACATGGAACTTCCTGAAACTGAGAAGCTTCTGTAAAGCAAAGGACACAGTCGTCAAGACAAAATGGCAGCCCACAGACTGGGAAAAGATCTTCACCAACCCCACATCTGACAGAGGGCTGGTTTTACATATATACATATATATATATGTATATGTATATATGTATATATATATATACACATACATACCTCAAGAAACTACACATCAGAAGACCAAATAATCCAATAAAAAATGGGGTACAGATCTAAACAGAGACCTCTCAACAGAGGAATCTCAAATGGCCGAAAGACACCTAAATGTTCAATATCCGTAGTTATCAGGAAAATGCAAGCCAAAACAACTCTGAGACACCATCTTACACCTGTCAGAATGGCCAAGATCAAAAACTCCAATGACAACTTATGCTGGAATGGATGTGGAGTAAGGGGAACACTCCTCCATTGCTGTTGGGAGTACAAACTTGTATAGCCACTTAGGAAATCAGATGGTGGTTTCTCTGAAAATTGGAAGACACAGCAATTCCACGCATTTAGACATGCTCTAAATGGGACATCTCCATCTAATTCCACCCCTAGGGCCCAGGGAATCCTCAAGAGGAGGAGGCAGAGAGAGTGGAAGAGCCAGAGGGGCTGGAGGATACAGGGAGATCAAGGCCCTCTGAATTAACTAAACAAGATGCATGTGGGCTCACAGAGACTGAAGCAGCAAGCACAGGGCGGATGTGGGTTTTTGCCAGGTATATATTATATGTTATATATTATATTATAGCTATTCTGCATATAGATTATAGCTACTAGCTTAGCATTTTTATGGAACTACCAAGTGTGGGAATGAATGGGTCCCTGATTCTTGTGTCTAGGGTTTTTTTCCTATGTTGGGCTTCCTTGTTTAGCCTTGATGGTTTTTGTGGTAGCTTATATTTTATTTCGTCATGTTTGGTCGTTATCTCTTAGCAGCCTGTTCTTTTCTAATGAGAGACAGAAAGGGAGCGGTGAGGAAGAGCTTGTAGGGAGGGGGAAATGTAATCAGGATGTATCGTATGAGAAAAGCATCTGTTTTCAATAAAAGGGGAGAATTATCATGTCTAGGTCATGGGATATTATTCAGTGCTCATAGGAAATGAGCTACCAAGCCAGGAAAAGAAAAACAATGACTATTCCTGGGTGGGAAAATACAGACTCTATGAGGTATGATTGCAGGTTTGTGACACAAACTGTCTGGAGATTAGAAAGATGAATGGCTGGCAGATCTGGAGATCATGGTGGTGAACAGACAGAACCCAGAGGGATTTTCAGGGCTTCAGGATTCCTCTGTGTGAGGCAGACAGTGAATGCAAATAATATCCACTCATCAGAACCTGCATTCTTGAGCGTGTTTGGCTAGTGGTCATGCTTCTTCAGACATCTTTATGTTAAACAACGATGGGTGAAAGTATTTGGAGGAGGATTCACCACTGCAATGAACAGAGTCTATCCTGTGTCATCTGCCATTGTTTGTGGGATCTAAGTTAGTCTTCTGAGCCTTATCTGAGACAAATGCAGTGTTAGAGGCAGGCTCACAGGGCAGCAGCTTTATCCTGCAAATGATTGTCCTTGAAAATATCTCCCTATTTGTCAACACCATGACACACACATACATGCACACTGCTCTCTCAACTAAATGTATGAATGCTTCAACTTGCCACTCACCCTGGGAAAGGAATGACCATCTGTGGGTCTGGCCATCATTCCATAATTGAGTATGGAATAATAGATGGTTGTTATTACCAGGACAGTGTCTGGTAGCTTGATCTGGCTCAAGCCTCGGCTTGGGCTTAATCCTATAAGCAAGATCAATTCAAGTTAAGCCCCTCCCTTCTTCCTTTCTTTTATCCTTCCTTCTCTCCTTCTGTGTCCTCTCTTCCTTATTTTTGTGTGTGTATGAGGTATCTATGAGTGTGTCTGTGTGTGAGTGGACATATATGTGTGCTGGCAGAGATCAACCCTGGGAGCTGTCCACCCTGTTTTTAAGGCAGGGTCTTTCACTGGCCTGGATTAGGCTATGCTGGCTGGCTAGCAAAACCCAAGGACCTACCTGTCCCCACTCCTCCGTGCTGGGATTATAGGTATAGGTCATCATACCCCCATGGGTTCTGGGATCAAACTCAGGCCTCTGTGTCTGGGTGGAAAGGTACTCTATGAATGGAGCCTTCTCTCTAGTTGCTAAGACGGACTTTTAGGGTGTCAATCTGTCCTGGAGCTGCAATCCACCTCCCTCAGCTCACTGCATGGTAAGATTAAGCATCCATCACAACACCTGGCAAGCCAAGGGTGCGTGTGTGTGTGTGTGTGTGTGTGTGTGTGTGTGTGTGTGTGTGTGTGTGTTGCAAGGGCGACCCTCTTCCCCAGCAGCAGAGAAGAAACAGTGTGACAGGCTCTCAAGGGAGCCATTTACCTTAAGATACCTGACGGGTCCTTCTTGCTTATTCTCAGTTTGTGGCCCTGAGTCCAGTTGGTCCAAAAAACAATGAAATCCTCCCACAGAGAACAGCTCTTTTATGAAACAAACAAACAAAAATGTCAAAAGAGAAAAATCTTCATTGTTTTGCAAAAATTCTTAAAGCAACCACATCTAAGCTGTTGACTTACCCGTATGCCTATTTTCCAAAGGAAAATGAAATTTTTTTAAAAAATTACCCTTTGTGCAGAAGACAGTGAACATTTACAGGTTTTTGTTTATTTATTTTTTTTTTTACTAGAGGGAATTTTTGACAAGCTGAGTAAAGGCCTGTTATGTCTAAAGACGTTTTATTTTATATTAAAATTGGGCTGAAAATAGATGTGCCTTGGTGGTTCTAGAATGTCGTGATTGGATTTTAAAGCCGATCACTCTTCCAGATGACATTACTGAAAACCCATTTGGCAACAGCACAAACTAAAAGAAGGGAAATATTTGATAAAATGGACAATCACTGAGTTTTCAGCTCATTTCCTAGAGACTGTTTTTGAGACTGGACTGCACATTCAACTGGGTAGTTTTTAGTAAAAACCAAGTTTTTAAAAAGATGATTTGAGTGTATATGTGTGTGAGTGTGTCTGTGTGTATGAGTGTGTGACTGGGTGACTGTGTGTGTGTGTAATTGTGTGTGAGTGTGTGTGTATGAATATGTGATTGTGTGTGATTGTGTCTGTGTGTATGAGTATGTGATTGTGGAGTGTGTGATTGTATGTGCGTCTGTGTATGAGTGTGGGATTATGTGCCAGTGTGTGTGTGTGTGTGTGTGTGTGTGAGTGTGTGTGACTGTGTGTGAGTGTGTCTGTGTATGAGTGAGTGATTGTGTGCCAAGTGTGACTCTGTGTGTGTGTGTGTGTGTGTGTAGGTCAGAGGACAACTTTTAAGAGTCAATTCTCCATCCACTCCAGGTTCCAGGAATTAGACTCCTGTGGTCTGGCTGGCATGGCAAGTGCTTTCTTCCCTTGAATCATCTTGTTGAGGACCAAGCTCTTGCTTCTTGGTTTGAAGTAAGGGCAGACTGAGTCAGGGTTGGAGTTTTCTTTCCAGAACTTTCTGTAGGGCTGGATTAGTTGATAAGTATTGTTTAAATCCAGTTTTGTCATGAAATATCTTGATTTCTGATGGGAGATGTCATTCTGTAAATATGTTTCTCTTATTGGTTAATGAATAAAGCACTGTTGGCCAATAGGAAAGCAAGATAGGCGGGACTAGGAGACGAGGAGAGAGGAAGTAGTAGGGAGGAGATCCAAGATGGAAGTCGGAGAGAGCAGAATGCCAGCCTCTCTCTCCAGTAAGAAAAGACCACGTGGAAATACTTAGAATAATAGAAATGGGTTAATAATTAAGACAGAGCTAGCCAATAAGAAATTAGTACCTGGCCAACAGAATTATATCTAATACAGCATCTCTGTGTGTAATTTGGGGCTGGCGTGGTGGTGGGCCCAGGCTAGCAGGGAAAAAAACCAACTCATAACATAATGGCGTCCAATGCGGACTGAAGAACTTCCACTTAAAATTTAACAAAAGCTTAAAAAATGGTTTTTAGAAACAAAAGAACAGAGACAAGCAAGACTTCTTGATAGCAGCATTTTTCTCAGTTGGACTCTGCTTTGCTAGAGACAAGTAGAGACTTGTGCAGCTCCTTTAAGGGAAGTTTCCTGACTCAGCATAAGCGGCAAAAAACCGCATGGCTTTTAAGAAGCACTGCTAACAATTTATTGGTGTGTACGGGAGCTGGCAATAGCAGTGACCACATTTCCAAGCCGGCAGCATGCTGCTGGATGGCAGCATAGACCAAGGCAGTGAGCATAGCTCTCAGTTCTAGCGGTAAAAGTACCCGACGCCATCTTGGATAGATCATGGCTGAAACAGCTGTGGCTTTCATTTTAGCAATGTTGTTTACCAGATAAAAGACTCGTGGCCAGAAAAAGATAAAGATTTACAGTAAAGACAGATTCACATTAAGAAAAACTTCTAAAGGTTTACAGTGTGTTTTAAAATATATGTAGGCTTGGGAGAGAAAAAGAAGCAGGATAAAGTGGTTTAAAAAATAGAGAGTAGCTGGGTGTGGCGGCACATGACTTTAATTCCAGCACTCGGGAGACAGAGGCAAGCAGATCTCTGTGATTTTAAAGTAAACCTGGTATACAGAGTTAATTCCATGACAGACAAAAGTTATGCAGAGAAACCCTGTCTCAAAAAATGAAGAAATAGAAGTAGAATAAATAGAGTAATAAAAAAGCCACGTAAAGATGGAAAGCACAGAGAAACTTTGGATACTATATGCTGTTCTGTTACCTTTAAATTGTTTGACTGCTGAGGAAAGAACAACTGTGAGGCACAATTTCTCCTGGCAACACCACCTGTGTCAGAAAGGAAGATGGACATTAAAGAAACACGTTATGGAGTTTGCTTTCAATATGGCAAGACTAGCCATTTGGACAAGATACTGCTCTTGTCTGGACTGTTTGACTTTATGCTGTATAAACTGGACATGCAGGACCCACAGGAAAGTGACTGCTGATACAAGATGGACATTGCTACAGGGTTCCTGCTTCATGGAAGAGTCTGCCAGACAGTCTGCAGGACACAGAGAAAAGTGACTGACAAACTGCCAACACAGGCAGACAGTTTAAAGTTTTTTGCTTTGCTGAAGAGTCTGCCAGATACACTATGGCCTATAGGCTGAAGATGGAAGATTACAGAAGAACTTCGGGTGACTGACCAGGCAGTGAGTTGTCTCTGTCATTTCTATATATTATCCTTCTGTGGTCTTTGATGGAGTTGAAGACAGATAGTTATGGTTATAATTTTCCTTATTTAAGATTAAAGATAAGTTACATATAGGACTTTAGACTCACAAAGATAGGATAGATGATAGAATAGTTTCTTTAAATCTTGCTAAATGTTAATGAACTAAATACTGTTAACTGTGATTCTATTTGCTAACTGTTGTGTTATATATTTTGCTATGCTAAGGTTAAACCGTTCTTTTTATTTAGACAGAAAAGAGGAGATGATGGGAGATGTCATTCTGTAAATATGTTTCTCATATTGGTTAATGAATAAAGCACTGCTGGCCAATAGGAAACCAAGATAGGCGGGACTAGGAGACAAGGAGGAAAGAGGAAGTAGTTGGGAGGAGATCCAAGATGGAGGACGGAGAGAGAAGAACGCTGGCCCCTCTCTCAGGTAAGATGAGACCACGTGGAAATACTTAGATTAATAGAAATGGGTTAATAGTTAAGACACAGCTAGCCAATAAGAAATTAGTACCTGCCCCACAGCATTATATAAAATACAGAGTCTCTGTGTTATTTGGGGCTGGCATGGCTGTGGGACAAGACTGGCGGGAAAAACTTTACTCTTAACAGGTTTCTCCATCTATAGTAATTGAAAGCTTTGCTGAGTATAGTACTCTGGGCTGGCATCCGTGGTCTCTTAGTGTTGGTAGAATATCTATCCAGGACCTTCTGGCCTTCAGAGTTTCCATGGAAAAGTCAGGTGTAATTCTAATAGATTTGCCTTTAAATGTTACTTGGCCTTTTTCCTTTACTGCTCTTAATATTCTTTCTTTATGCTGTATGAGTGGTGTTTTGATTATTATGTGGCGAGGGGACTCGTGTGTGTGTGTGTGTGTGTGTGGTCCACTCTATTTGATGTCTGTAAGCTTCTTGTACTTCCATTGGCATGTCTTTCTTTAGGTTGGGAAAGTTTGCTTCTATGAATTTGTTGAATATATTTTCTGCACCTTTGAGATGGGTTTCTTCACTTTCTTCTATTCCTATTATTCTTACGTTTGGCCTTCTCATGGTGTCCCATATTTCCTGGATATTTTGCGTTAGGGATTTGTTGGACTTAAGATTTTCTTTGGTTGATGAGTCTATTTCTCCTAGTGTATGTTCAATGCCTGAGATTCTGTCTTCCATCTCTTGTATTCTGTTGGTTATGCTTGCATCTGTAGTTCCTGATCGTTTACCCAGCTTTTCTATTTCCAGCCTTCCCTCAGTTTGTGTTTTCTTTATTGTCTCTATTTCAGTTTGAATTGTTTCCTTCATCTGTTTGATTGTTTTTTCTTGGCTTTCCTTAAGAGATTTGTTGATTTCTTGCATTTTTTTTGGTTTGTTTGTCCTTCCATTTCTCTAAAGGATTTTTTCATTTCCTCTTTTAGGGTCTCTATCATCTTCATGAAGTTGTTTTTAGGGTCGTTCTTTTCTGCTTCATCTGTGTTGGGATCTTCAAGTCTTTCTGGTGTGGAGTCCATAGACTCTAGGGGCATCACATTGATCTTTTTATTGTTGACTGTGTTCTTATACTGTCGTCTACCTGTCCCTTCTTCCAGTGAATACCAGTGGGGTCTCTCCCTGTCTTAGTGAGTAGAGGACCAAGGTTCTCTTCTGGTGGGTGCAAGCAGGTCCAATACTCCGATGGCTCTCCTTGTCTAGTGGGTGGATGTAGAACTAGGGTACTGGCAGACTCTGGATGGGCTGGTCCGCTGGGACATGTTAGCCAGGGTATAGTTCCCAGGCCTCAGGAGGCTCCGAGCAGGGCCCTGGAAGGCAGGCTGAAAACAGGCCCAAGCTTATCTCCTACCGTGGTTGGAGGTGGAACTAGGATGCTGGCAGACTCTGGGAAGCCAAGTTCGAGGGGACAGGCCCTCTGCATGCAGTCCCCAGTCCTCAGGAGGCTTTGAGCAGGGCACTGGAAGTTGGGCTGGGGCTTGAGTCTTGGACTGAATAGAAAGGCAGAAGAGAGCTCTTCCTGATTATGGATATAATGTGACCAGCTGCCTGAAGCTCCTGCTCCACGCCCTACCACCACGATGGACTGTACAGGGGATCTGCACTGGGTGCAGGGAACACTCATATTTCAGTGAGTGCTCACAGTCCTCTTCCACTCACTAGCCGTGTGGTCTGAAAGAAGGCACTCTTTTAGGGATGTTCCCAGTTTCTCCCTCAGAGGGCCATGGTGAGGATGAGACAAGACAATACACATGGCACAATAATAGCATAGTGTCCACAATGGTTGAGCACAAAACAGTTTGATGATGGCATTGATGGCAATGATGTAGTGATAGTGTTGGTGAGGATGACATTGATGGTGATGGTGTTGGTGATGATGGCATTGGTGATGATGGCATTAGTGTCAACAGTGTTGGTGACGATGGTATTGGTGATGATGGCAATGGTGTTGGTGATGATGACATTGTTGTTGAAGGTGTTGGTGATTATGGTATTGGTGTCAACAGTGTTGGTGACGATGGTATTGATGACAACGATTGATGTATTGCTTAAAACTTCCCAATCTTAAGCACCGCAGCTGCTCATTTACCGCCCCGAGCTCTTTGAGGGTCTGAAACGTTACCCTAGTTCAGTTACTGCACTGGTTTCAAGTGCCTTCTGTTTTATAAGCTGTCGAATCGTTAAAGAAAGAGAATGCCAGACTTACTGTTTTTGGTTTTTCATTCAAAGTAATGAATCTGATGATGGTTTTAGAGAATTAAAAATTTTGTCAGGGTGTGCAGATTGTCATTTTGGTGGAATCACCTAGTCTATGACAAGATTTGACACAGAGTTTTCAGAACTCTCTGGGCTTGTCAAAACCCTATTCTGTGTTTTGCCAAGCATATGAGCATATGCTATAAACCAGGAGATTTGCCATATGAAAGAGCTGTGCTAGTTGGACCATGTCTGTTCTCTATGGGTCCCTGCATCACTAACAATCTATGTAGCTACAGTGTTGTATCCTGGGATTCCAGCTGAAATTTTATTCTTTTATAAAAAAAAAACTCTTTATTTTATATATCTGAATGTTTTGCTTAAATGTATGTGTATGTACATGTATTGCAGTATCCACACAGGCCACAAGAGGACATTCGATCCCCTAGAACTGGAGTTATAGATGATTTTGCACCTTGTGGGTGCAGAGAACTGAACCTGAGCCTCATCAAGAAGAACAAGGGCTCTTAACCACTGAGCCATCTCTCCAGCCTGCTGCTGCTTCTGCTTCTTCTTTTTAAAGATTTATTTATTCACTGTGTATACAGGGTTCTACCTGCCTGCATGTGTGCCTGCAGGCCAGAAGAGGGCACCAGATCTCATTACAGATGGTTGTGAGCCATCATGTGATTGCTGGGAACTGAACTCAGGACCTTTGGAAAAACAGCCAGTGCTCTTAACCACTGAGCCATCTCTCCAGCCCCTCCAGTCTGCTTCTTTAAAAAAGAAAAAGTGTGTGTGTGTGTAGATCAGGATCCCCTGGGGCCATAGTTACAGGTGCTTGCTTGCACCTTGTGGGTGCTGGGAACTGAACTCTGGTCCTTTGCAAGAGCAATAGAAGCTGAGCCACTTCTCCAGCCTGCCAGCCAAGATTTTACTTGAAAAGATATTCCATGGTTGAAGTGTTGGTACTTTGCTCATGTATGTCTTCCTGTAGGCTTGGATAGAATATATTTCTGAACTAGGAAAAACCTGACAGTCATATGTAGTGAATAAGAGAATGATACATATGTACATATATGTGTGTTGTATATTTGTCTATGCGTGTATATGTATGGGGACATACATATGGATGGAATCAATACATATAACATACAAATCATTTATATATAAATTATACGAATTGGAATTTTAGCCTGAAAGGAAGACTTGCCCATCTTCTGTGGAGTAACACGAGAGGAAACTCAAGTGGGGAGGGGCAGAGCCCGCGAGCAGCTGTTTCAAATTCTCCCTCCTAATGCAAGGCCATTACCTCACTCATTGCTTCCAGGGACCAAGATGTTCCTCCAGCCCTATGTAGTTTTTCTTGTACTTAGATGTACCAGGAATGGGTGATCACAATGATAAGGCTGCAACATTGTATCATTTTAAATCTGGGACATGTTGAACTAACAAGGACCAAACGATTATGAACCCGGTAATGGCCTAGCACTTGCTGTACAGGGAACTCTAGACAAAGAGGAAAGTATTCTGTGGTACCTTGAGACTCCCTTTTAGCCAGCACTCGGCGATCCCAGAAGAGATTAAAAATATCACCAAGGTTTTTATGTTTTTCATAAAACCATTCCACAGCATCATCAGGCTAAGGGTAAAACACATGACTTTGGTCTTTCTGAAATGTATTTCATTTGACTGCCAAATGCCTGGGCACATTAATAGAATAGTTGCTTCCAATATACTGTCAACGAGCACACAGGGAATAAGCGAATGAGACAAACGTAGACGCAGTGACCACTGATCTGGGAGCAATGGCTGCGTGTGAGCTAAGATTCCTGCTGTCTCACTGGGAATCCACTGGTTTGGAGTGATTCCCTTGCATGCATTGACTTCCAGGCTTACCCCACTCTGACTGGCAGAGCTGAAGCATGGCTGTGGGGGCTGAAGTCTTCTGGCTTCATCTCTCTGGGGCTGATCCATTGGTTCATCTCTGTTCATAGGCTGAAGCATCTTTACATGGCTAAGGATGATTCTCCTGGAACTGAAATAGTCCTGCCCATCTTCCGAGGCAGATCGTCATCACCTGAGGCCTGCTGCACTCATATCTTACACTGTACAGGGGCTAAGCTGATGAGTGAGTCAGCCTGCTACATGCCACCAACATGGACCCTTGAGAATAGATGAGTCTATCGGGCCTCTTATATCACTTAAGCAAGTTGCTGCTATTTTGACAGCAAATTTTATGGATTCTTTTTCTTTTCTTTTTTTTAGTAGAATTGCTCATTTTGTATCTGGTAAAGAATCTTATATGTCACTATTTGCTGACTTGAGTTGGGTGGACTAAACCTGAACTTACCAATCTTTAAATACAGAAACACAGTTTTATGTTTTTCATTGTATGTCTTGTTTCAAGGAAGGATTTCAAGTGGTTGAGTGTCTTTCTAAGTTTGAAGCCCCTGGAGACACAAAATTCTTTCCAATTTAATTACATAGTAATTCATAATTCCTTTAAAGAAATATTGTTGTAGTCAAAGTTTCAATAAAAAGCATCTTTCAAAGTCAACAAGAAGACGAAAGTGTGAATTATAGGACAGCTTACCTACTCCTTGTCACAGTGTTTGAGTGTTTGTTAGCCCCTTCCTCGGTCCCCTTCAGCAAAGCTTAGCAGTGGCTGAAAATACATGGTTCCAATAGGGGTTGGCAGGGACCCACATGACTTCTTGGGGATCATGATAGACTTCCTCAGGACAGGACCTAGCTCAGGCAAGTCTCCGGGGGATACGAAGTCTCCATCTCCCTCCATTCCCAACCCTGCCCTAAGGATACCTGGCTGACTCAACCATGAACTTTATTTATTTATTTATTTATTTATTTATTTATTTGGCCCTAGACATGTGGTTCGTCTTCTAAGAGAGGTGGAGGGCAGTACACTGGCTGGGTTGAACTCTTGGCTGGACCCGTGCCCTTCCACAGACCCCACTGTTTTCCTGGGATCTTCTTCCTGCCCACAGAATGGGATCGATTTTATTAGTGTGATATCCCGTCCCCCCAAGTGGCCCTACATTGCAGCTGTGAGTCATGATGGGTCAAGGTGTTCATAAAAAATCTTATTCCTTTTGGCAAGGGAAGTTAACAACAGACTTGAGAGAGGTGTACGGCGGTTAGACAGGCAGAACTCATCCGGGATATAAGACAGGCACCCGGGAGCCAGAAGCCCTCCTTGTCCTGCCCACCTGGATACTAACATGCCACCTTGTGGGTCTTGGACAGGCCACAGTCACGATGCCAGGAGCAGGGAGGAGGGAGGCAGGAAGATCTAGATAATTTTTAAATCGCATTTCTCGGCATCTGCACCCGCTCTGGACTTTGGACCTCTTATCCAGTCAGAAAAATAAACAACTCGCCATTCAAGCCTGGGTAAAGTTTGCTATTTATAGCTGGACGCCATCTCCTCTGACGTACCTAGGGTCTGGACGATAAAGCGAGGTGAGACCAGGAAGCGGAGAGTTTCAGGGAGTGCGCGCACAGAAACTGGTTTCTTTAGCTCTGCTTTCTGTTTAGAGCAGAAGTGGGATCAGGGTGAAGCTCTCCTTCCTAGGGAACCCGGCAATGAATGGCAGGTGACAGCTTCTTCCCCTAGATTTAGGCCACACCCCCTGCAGCTTTCTCTTGAACACAGAGGCTAAGAAAGCCGGGCTGCACTATGGAGGGTCTGCAGGCCCTCCCCCTGGTGGTTACAGAGCAAGTCTCTGGCCCCACTTGGCACTGCCTCTGCACTCCTTGGCACGGGGCCCAGCTCAGACTAGATGCCATGCTAGGAAGCTTGCTTGCCCCCTGAAAACCTAGAACACTTAGACTCCTTTTGCTCTGTGTACCTGAAGGGCCCGTTGTGTTTGTCTATGACCATGACACATACTCAGCTGATGTGATGATCTGAAGGATCTGGTTCTGTCTTCAGGGCGCACACATGCTAGACACGTTGGCTGTCTCTCTTAACATGACTCCTCTTTGGATCTGAAGGTTTACTCTCCCCTCTAAGAGCCCCGTCCTCCTGATAAAGCTTTACTGAGGGTCTACTCCCATGTTAGAACCTTTCTGGAACCTGTTCCTCTTTCCTTTCAAATTACAATGATAAACACAGAGGAGACAGACAAACACCAGTGTAAAGTGGCGAAGACCAGGTAACAAATGCAAAAGACCAGGGAAGGAGAAGCCGTTTTGGACAGTTAATGCTGCAGAAAGGGATGCAGCAGAGAGAAAAGGCAAAAGCTCTGGAGAGATGGTTTGGCACATGACAATGGCTTTCCCACACCTGCTGGGAAGAGACAGTGTGCATGACCGAGGGGAAAGTCAACGACGGGCATCTCAGAGTGTGGAGGTGCAGTTTTGGGGGGGGGGGTGCAGAAATGGAGGTTGAGTGAGGATTCAGTCTGGGGCTGCGGACGGGGAGCAAGAGGCCAAGAAGTACATGGCTTTGTCTCTGTTCCAGTCACCTGGAGGCCACTGTGCTTCCACAGACTGAACAGGAATCATAGCACTCACTGATCTGTACCTGGTAGCAATTCCAGCTTCTCAAGCACCACAGGTATGAGCCACCACGCAGCACCACAGGTATGAGCCACCACGCCCAGCTGAGGTAGTCTGTGAAGTCAAGGCATTAGATAAAATGTAGAGAGAGTTCTAGAGATACAAGCTGGGGTCACCTAGAAAATAGAGCCCCCCACCCCCAGGGAGCTCTTAGAAAGACGGGGATGTAGCCTGCATCTGTTCTGTAACCCTAACACTTGGCAGGTAGAGAGGCAGGAGGACCAGATGTCTAAGATATCCTTGGCTACATCGTGAATTCAAGGCATGGGCTCCACGAGGCTTGTCTTAGTTGGCACTGACTGTCAAACTGACACATCCCAGAATAACCTGGAAAAAAAGAAAGGAGTCCCAACTGAGTAGTTTGTGTTTTTCAGGCTGGTTTGTGGACATGTCTGTGAGGGGCTGCTCTCACCGTTAACTGATGTAGCGTGCCCTGCCTGCTGTGGAAGGCGCCATCTCTAGGCAGGGGTCCCAGGCTGCATAAGGAAGCTAGCTGAGCATGAACTGATTTGAGCAAGAGAGAATTCAGCAAGCAGAGTCCCTCCATGGTTCCCGCCCTGATTTCCCTCAGTCATAGATTGTGACCCGGGAGTTGTAAGCGGAAATAAAGCCACTCCTCCCCTAAGTTGTTCTTGGTTGGAGTGTTTTACCTTAGCAACAGAAAGGAAATTAAAAACAAAAACAAAAGGCCAGTCACAAAGCAAAACAAAAACAAAGGCTCAGAAAGGACTGGCAAACTCGGGGAATGAAATAGGGTCCCCGACTGCCTTGTTCTGAGACACTGTGTAAGTGGGGGGGGGTATCACTGGCATTGTCTACATATAAAGAATCCAGATGTCAGTGATGCTGCAGACCTCCCCCCCCCCCACCGCAGCAGTGACCCATCCAGTTAGGTTCAAACTACACCAAAACACCTGTTTTCACAGAGCTACCCTTTATTAAAAGTTACAGTGGCTGCTTTCTGCCTAGGGCAGAAAAGAGCAGCAAATGGCCTTGCAGAAGGGCGGGTCAGTGTTAGAGCAGTTGCTGTGGTAAAGGAGATAGGAGAGAAGGGGAAGGGGACAAGGGAAAGGGGTTAGGATATTTGTCCCAGAGGGGGGGGACAAAGGACTGTCTCTGGATAGAAGGAGACAGACATGGCACATAAGGTGGTTTATAAAGGTAAAATGGGAGCCCCGTGTTAGGATGAGGTGTTTAATTTTAATTGGGCGCTTTAATTAGGTGAGCCTGAGGGGGCTTCTGATGGCTGGACATGGCTAGTCAGCCTCAGGAGGAGGAAGGGGCCACAAAGGGGAATAGACCTTGGTGCCTGGCTTTAGCAATGTAACTTAACGGTTTTTTTTTTTAGCAAGGCTGCGGGAATGGGAGAAGGACAAAGCCTGCCAGAGCCACGACGCGCTGGCGTGGTCTAGATGATGGCCTCAGTGATGGAGACAGGCGGGGTAACTGAAGATGGGGAGGTAGAGGCAGGAGGAGCTGAGTAAAGAAGATGCAGGGCAAAGAGGATCCAAGGCGGATGCTCTGCAGAGCGACCTCATGGAGAAGGGCTTCGTGCTTGAAGGGACTCTAGCTGGCTGGAGCATGGTGGACGGCGCTCTGGCGGGCCTTGCCCCCCACCCCATTCCTTCTGCCTTGCTAAAAGCCATTAGATCTCCTAATTAATGTGCCCAATCAAAATATACCACCACACACTAGCCCATCCTAACAAGACCTCCCCCTTTTCTCTTCTTAAAAATTACCCCTGCTGTTTCCGCCTGAGTCAGAAAGCAGCCACTTTAACTTTCTTCCCCACTTTTAATAAAGGATCTATCTCTCTGAGGAAACAAGGTTTTGCGCCTAATCTGGGGGGGGGGTACCCCTGTTGTTCACGAGAGGGTCTCCTTCACTGGCTGCAGAGAGTGAAGAGAAGAGAGACACCCAAGATGAGTCCCACACTTACAGATGAGATTGTCTATCACAACACTAGCCTGCTGGTTCAGGTGCCAGGCGAGGGAGAAGAGATTGATGGCCGATCCTTCAGCACCAGGTCGTCCGGATTGCTTTGGTTTGAATGTGAAATCTCCCATCGGCTTGAACACTTGGTTCCTAGCTGGGGTGTCATTTGGGCAGGTGGTGGAGACTCGTTGGAGGAAGCGATCATTGGAGATGCACCTTGCTCACACTCTGTTTCCTACGTGTGGATAAGGTGTGGTCACTTAGCTTCCTGCTTCTCCGAAATATGTACCCTGCCTGTCACCTCATCTTCCTGGCTGTGACAGAACAATCATCTCAAACTGTGAGCCAAAAGAAACCCTTTTCCCTTTAAGTTGCTTTCAGACTGTCTGAGGCTCATGGTGTCCAGCTGGCGAAGATTTAATCTCATTAAAAAGCCTTAAGGAGCCCAATAATTTACTCATGAGTATTAACTGGGGTGTATATTTAAAACTGTAAATAGTGAAAAGGCAACATGAGCTTCTAAATGCCCTCTGCAGGCTCTTGCGTTTTTTAATTTCAAAGTGAAATGCTCCTCCCGGCCGGAAGTTTACATTCATTTTCTGAGCTCAGTTGTCCACAAGACAACCTCAGTTTGTAGACAGTGCTGGGGAGGAATACCGACTCTATGTAATCTGTTAATCAAGGAAAAGTGAAGCTGATTTTTTAAAAAGTTTATCGGGGGGAATTAGTGTCTCTGATAATATTTTACTTGAAAAAGACTTCATATAAAGACTGCCCACCCCACCTCCTATTCAAGGGATTATTCTGTTGATGTCACAAACGTTTCCTGTTTCTAAAAAAAGAAGGATTTGTGTTTTGAAACAAATTAAGCCATATAGTAAAGAAGTTAGATATGATCTCCTGTGTTCACAAAACACACAGAAGACTCACTTTCCAAATAAAAGAACCACAGTGCCTTTCCTACAGTGATGTGACCAAGGCAAGAGGGGAAAAAAATGTCAATAACCTTGGAAAGGGAGAAAGCTGGCTTGATAATTCTGCTTCCTTCACACTGAGCCTTGTGTACTCCATGTTATAAATTTATTTATTTTTTTTAAAATGCCGTTCTCAGAGAAGGAACAAAGAGAACTCTGGGGAAGGCAGGCATGTTCCTTCTGCAGCCTGAAGGGGACCGGGTTCTCGAGGCTGTCAATCACATTCTGAGAAACCAGGGCTGGAAACCTAATGTTCCTCTCGGATTTGTTTCTCTTCCTCTGTTTGCATTGTGTAGCTTTGCTGCTGAGAGCCTTCTTTGAAGAGCTGTCTTTTGAAAACAAGAGTTGTAAATTTATCAAGGACCAAACAATGTCTCCCTCCTGATATTTTATACTGTCATGTGCAGATACACACAAATGTATATATTTGCATGCCCATATAAATCCCTTTAAAAATTTTGCATCTTGAAATAGTTTAAGAATTACAAAAAGCTCCAAAATTAGCACACCGACGTGTTGTAGACAGCACCCTTTCATCTCACTTTAGCGTGGCATATGGTCAAGACAAAGGGCGGAGACATTGGTCAAACCGTGCCAACACAAACGCAGCCTTCCTTCCAGCCATTTTTTTTTCTGCCTTCTTCATTTTCCTCTTCAAGTAATACCACATCCCACAAAATTGTTGCTTGTCTTATGAAAAAAAAATGAAATTTAACATTTTCCTCAGCTTCTGGGGATTGTTTCTTGTTTAGCAAAACTTGTGTGTTCAATGCCTACAAAAACTCTCCTCCAAATTTCAGTCCAGTGCCACCAGAGACCTTCAACTTCACGTTTACACATGCTTACCCAGCTGTCCTCCGCCCATGCACTGAGCACACGCTGAGGTAATCTCTCCTTTTCCTGTTGATTTGAAGATATAAGTTTTCTATTTAATGCAAGCACACCTGAGCCCAAGTCAGTGCACTGTGCGTGGCAGTGCAGGTCTCAGATCTCCTGGAACTGGTGTTACGGGTGGTTACCATCCACCTGACGTAGGCGTTGGGAACTGAACCCTGGTCCTCTGTAAGAGCAGTTAGTACTTTTAACCGCTGAGCCATCTTTCCATCATACAGATGATTTGAAATGCCACCTTTGGAGAGTATTACATTGTCACATAATTTTGGGTCAATTTGTAGACTTCCTATTATATTCTATTAATATGTCTACTTTGGTGTGCCAATGCTTATAAAAACACAATTATTATTATTATAAGTGCTTAACTTACTCTCGCGAGTCTTAGAAACTTAAAATTGTTTCTGACCACCAACTGTTGCTTGTTCCCAGAATAGGTCCATTCTCCACAGCTTTGCTGTTCCACGTCACTGTTGAGTATTTATTTGTTCATTTGAAACGTTCGGTTTTCTTCTTAAACTCTATTGTGCGTTGGATTGTAGCCACTACTTAGGTAGGAGCAGGGACGGTAGATACGGGACATATAGAGCACTTGGTGGTAGGCAATAAGGAGACACGGTTAAGTTTAGAGGGAGTGAACTCATAGCCCTGGTTGGCACCAACCCAAAAGTTCACGTGCTTGTGGGCTGCCACACTTGAGAGAGGTCACTTAGTTCTTCCTGGGGACTGTTAGGCCTTGGCAGCCTGGAAAAACATGGACTTATGTGGGGGGCCCTAAGCTAGGTGTTCCTCTATATGTATGTATCTCTAATTACATGGGCTCAAAATTATGGAGATTTTTGTTGTTGCATTGCTAAGGATCAAATCCAGGGCATAATCATACCAGGCAAGCAATCTGTTGCTGAGCTATACCCCAGCCTGTCCCCTGCTCAGCTACACCCCAGCCTGCTGTTCTGAAATGTCGTTTTGGCTTGCACAGTGTTAGTCACATGTTAGTGATGGGCGAGAGGCATCTTAGAAAAGATGGCCGTAGACATCAAGGCTCGGGAATAGGAGAAGGAATCCATGTGAAGCTGGCAGGAATTTGACGGGAAATGCCTCTTTTAACATATTCAGTAGATTGTTTATTTGATTTTTATTTCTCCCTTTCACTTAAAATAGATTATTTTTCCATATAATGTATCCTGATTACAGTTTTGCATCCCTTGACTAGTGGCATCCTGCCTTGTCAGCGAACTTATAGGGGGAAGAATTGAGTGTTCCATCGTATGCATTTCCAGGTTGCCTGAACTTTATGCAAGAAGTAATAGTGTACTTTGAAACAAAGGAGATTATATGAGGCTCAAAATGTAACAGAAAAGCCAGGTGGTGGTGGTCCACGCTTTTAATCCTAGCACTTGGGAGGCGGAGGCAGGCAGATCTTAGTGAGTTTGAGGCCAGCCTGGTAGCAGGGGGTGCTACACCTTGGACATCAACATGGCCACAGGTGGCAGCCCAGACCTTTGGTGGCAACACAAGCCACAGATGTCAACACAGCCCTGGCCACATAGGACCATTTTTTCTTTCTTCTTTTAAATGAGTACAGTTTGTCAAGTTTTGGAGGATGTTGTTTAATGTTTATACTAAGAATGGTTAAGATATGTGTGGATGGGAGGGAGAGGGAGCTGGGATTGATATGTAAAATAAGAAAAAATAATACAAAAATGAAAAAAACAAACACAAAGAATGGTTAAGATGATAGATTGTTTGCTAAACACGTTTTATAATTTTTTTAAGGTATGGGATTTTATGTGTTTGTGTGACTATGTCCCCATATGAGTATTATTGCCCTTGGAGGCCAGAGAGGGTTTTGGATCTCCTGGAGCTGTAGTTACAGGTGAGTGGCCTGGGTGCTTGGAACTGCTGGGAACTGAACGCAGGTCCTTTGGAAGAGTAGAGCATACTTAACCTCTGAGCCTTCTCTCCAGCCCCAGTAAAGTTATTTAAAGCTATTTGAAGAGGAAGAATGTGATTTGCTATTGATATGCAGCGGAGAGCTGAAATTAGTACCCATGGATGGCATTAGGATTCTTGAGCATCTGAAAAATGTAAGCCTGCATTTCTCAGTATAGACATGGACGTCAATGGCAATTCCTGGGGGCTATGGGAGAAAAAAATTCCTGACACTTATTCCTTGTACTGCCCTCCAACCAAAGCTCTGAAGTTGTTAATTCATACAAACGCTGGTATTCACTGCTCTGGATACATTTATTGTTATAAATAACCTATTAGAGCTCTGAGTAAAGAGTATAATCAGCCATAAAGAAATGCAGTAGTGATTTCATAATAATAAAGAGACTAAATGATCAAGAGGACAGATTTTTATTTGCTTGCTTTTTGTTTTCTTTTTAAAATTCTCGTGCGTTCGTGCGTGCGTGTGTGTGTGTGGTATGTTTGTGTAGATGTTAAAGAATAGTCTTTGGAAGTCTATTGCTTGCTTCCAGCACATGGACTCCAGGGGTCCTCAGGTGCTCTGGCTCGGCAGCAAGAGTCCTTACCCATGGAGTCATCCACCAGTTCAGAACTATCTGTTTGTGATTGGGTTTCACTTTTTAGTCAAGGTTGACACTGGATCTCAGGCCAGCCTTGAATTTATAGCAGTCCTCCTGCCTCAGGGTTCTGAGCTTACACATGTATGCCACCACAAATGACTGTCTCAGTTAGGGTTTGTATTGCTATTAAGATACACCAGGACCACAGCGACTTTTATAAAGGAAAACACTCACCTGGGGTGATTTATGGTTTTGGAGGTTTAGTCCATTATCATCATGATGGAATATGGCAGCATGCAGGCAGACATGGTGCTGGAGAAGGAGCCAGAGTTAGTACATCTTGACTCGCAGGCAACAGGAAGTGGACTGAACTAGGCATAGCTTGAGCATAGGAGACCTGAAAGCCCGCCCCCACAGTGACACATCCTACAACAAGGCCACACCTCCTAATAGTGCCACTCACTCCTTATAAGTTTATGTGGGCCAATTACATTCAAACCACCACAGTGGCTAACCTGGGATGTTCTGAATGGTCGTGTGCCTACTCTAATACCGTAATCAGAAATCACCAATAAAGTGTGCAGGAGTGGGTGTGGGGTTAGTTCTTAGAGTATGGATATTGAGTAGAAAATAAAAATACATGCTCCCCACATACATGTTTGTTTGTAGCAGCCAAAGGGCAGAGCAGAGTAAGGTGCAGAATATGTGATGTCACAAATTCTCTGGCAATTCCAGGGGGCACCTTAAACAAATCTGCTTTCAAGAGTGTTTACTATTAGTATTCATGACTGAGTAGCTGCTGTCTATTTTGACCCTAAAATTGATGATCCCTGATTTATGACAGGAAAAGTGTGGCCCGTGAGTGACACACATTTAAATAAAAACTAACAGGTTTTCAAGTGTACACCCGGGGACTTGGGAGAGGGTTCAGATGGTAAACGGCTTGTCTGGTAACTGTAAGGATCGAGTTCACTCTCCAGAACCCACCTAAAGAAGCCACATGGTGCCAACATATTGTCTGGCACTGGGGAAGTGGTCAGGAACATCTTGGGCTCACAGGCCAGCCGGCCCAACCTGCTTGGCAGGTTCCAAGACAAGACAAGGAGAGAGTCTGTCTCAAGAAAACAAGTTGGACAGTACCCAATGGTTGTCCTCTAGTTGTTTTGCTGAAGGCCACTTTTTGTGCGTATTGTGGTCACAGTATGGTAGGTGTCTTATTAGTGTTTCTGTTGCTTTGGTAAAACTCCATGACCATCCTTAAAGGAAGTCAAGGCAGGGACTCACGGCAGGACCCTGGAAAGAAGAACCCAGAAGCAGAGACTGATGCAAATAAACACCATGGAGAAACAGTGCGTACTGGTTCACTCCAATGGCTTACTCAGCCTGCTTTCTTACAACATCCAGGATCACGTGCCTGGAGATGGCACCACCCACAGTGGCCCGGGCTTAGGAAAAAGCCACACAGGCTTGTCCTCTGGCCAATTTGGTGGGGCTATTTCTTTCAGTTGAGGTTCCCTCTTCTCAAACGATAACAGGGAAATCACCTGCATTGCAGATGGAATTCCTGGCTCAAGGAATGATCTGGGAACTAACTTTGTATTTACTTAAGATATAATGGGTCATTTGGGAAAAACAATGAGAAATTTGAAACCAAGGGCTGGCTGTGGAAACACTTACTTTCTCACACAAATATTCTTTTATCCCCCCTCTTTTTATAAATAGCTTTCACTGTTCCAAAATAGACTTACTATTTGCTCTAGTTAGAAAAAATTCTTCCCAAAAGCTCCATTTGCTGTAACAGACCTCCTATTTATTTGTTTATTTATTAATTTAGTTACAAGAAAAATATTTAGAAATATCATTCCCATTTTCTCTGAATGATGATTTGGAGGTAGTTTTTTCTTTCTTTTTTGCCGCTTGATTGGCTGCATAACAGCTCATAGTTTGTGAATGTCTGTTGCCACAGTCCTAGGGCAATTCCCCTTTGAATGCCCTTCAGTATTCTGAAGCAAAAAGACACTATATATATATATAAAAGGCATTTGCTTAATAATAAAAACAATTACTGCATTAATAACTACCAGAAGACTTAACTGTTTTAAGGCTGCAAATCCTTTCAACTTATTGTGGATCGTACCATAACTTATTTATAGCAAATAATGTGTATCTCATATCAAGAGATATTTACTGTTTTGAAATTTTGCCAGATTCCACAAATCACTGGAAATCCAAGGTATAATCATCATAATTCACATGTGGAGTTGGCATTTCATGTTATTATGGTGAGACCTGGAGTTGAGAGTCGTTTGCAGCCTTTAAATACCCACTGGAAGAAGTTTCTTGTAGCTTTGGTTGTGAGCCTAGCATCTCTCCAGCCAAGGAAGAAGTTTCCAGGCTGTGTTCCTCTACCTTCTGGTGAAGTTGCCTGTCTCTCTAAAACAGTGCTGTGTTGAGGGTCAGCATTAAGGGGGATGGAAGAAGAAGGAGACATAAAAGTTTTATCTCAAAGACAGTTTAAGGTTGGAGAATCGTCGTCATCAGCTTTTGCGGGCGGGGGATCCAGGGTCTCGAGTTCCCTGTGCCCCTGATGATAACCTTGAACTTTTGATCCTCTGTTGGAAGATTTCTGCTGACTGGCAGAGGTCGCACAGTCTCTCCATGGCCTGGCAGTGGATCTCAGTGGGGCAGCAACACTTGACTCCTCCCCTCCAGTAGAGAGCTTCCTGCCCTTACCTGCCCTTGTCTGGAGAATGCCCCTGGGCCTGGAGGACTGAGCTCATCTGAAAGCTGTCTTTAAATCACATGCCTGACTTACCTTTGGCTTGTACCTTCACATAGATCCCTGCTAGAAGCTTTTGCTGCACACACTAGGAACCTTATGATAGGAGCTTGCAATTAGATGCAAATTAGACGATGCCCCTGCAACTATCCACCCTTTATATTCCCTTTTCTCCCTGGAACAACGTGGACTTGTAAGAGTTAACATCTCCCTAGAGAGCTGTCTCCTCTGGACCCTGATCATTCCTTTCCTTTAAGCTCTCTCCTGCCTAGTGAACAAAAGAAGCAAGGAAGCGAACCACCATCTTCCTGCCTCAGCCTCCTCAGTGCTGAGAGCTCAGGTGTGCACTAGCAGGCACAGTCTCACCCAGAGCTGAAGATGTAGCCCAGACCTTTGTGCAAGCACTCTGCCAACCGAACTACACTTCCAGCCTGTGGAATATTAAACACGTTCTATTTGGGGCTGACCCAGTGCATTTCATTAACATAGATATTGAAGTGATAACAAATGCATGTCTCAATGAGAAGTTAAATATATGTCACTTGGCCATTAAAATCTAGCCCATTCAGAAGAAGTTGGAGTATAAACTTTAGTTTGCTTTATGGATCTTTTTACCCAACAAAGTGAGACAAACTATCATGTGTCCTGGAAAGTGTAGGTGGTGAGTAAGAATATAATGTTCTAGTCTGCTGTCCCTGTAGATGGTTTTAGGCATCCTTAGTCTCCCCCTCCCCCCTGACCCTGTTTACATAACTGTTTCCAACTTTCAATTAGTTGTTTTTTCTACCCCTCGTCACCTCTGGTTACTTGCTGGTGGCTACAGGGTAATTGGAAGAGATTGCTTCTGGAGAGAAAGCATAGTTCTTTTAACTGAAAAGTTAAACTAATGGAGTTTATTATCTCATTTGCCTGGTGCAGTGGTCCTTGGACCTGGGTGATCATCAGAATCCCCTGGGAAGCATTCAGTACCTTTTCCCTGTGGAATTAATTTCAGTTATGAGAGTGGAGCACGCTGTTTAGTAAAATAATTTACATTGTGCAGAAGGCAAAATCCTTCTCTTTCTGCTTCTTGGAGTAACTTTACTATATATTCCCCACACTCCTTCCAGAGTCGGAGGAGTCTCGAGGCAGATGAGGAAGAATCAACATTGGAAATTCATAGATGAGGTAAACGAGCCTGGGAACAGCACATAGATTAATAGAACTCGGTTAGTTTAAGTTGTAAGAGCTGGCTGGAGATAAGCCGAAGCTATCGGCTGAGCTGATCGTGGTCTAGACAAAAAACTCCTGCCTATAGTGAGGGCTATATAGTGAGGCCCTGTCTCACACACAAAAGTAAAACAAATAAACAAAAAGAAATGTACGTTCTTAATTCAAATAGTGGCAATTTGAGCTCAGGAATTTTTTTTAAAGACTTCTCTCTCTGTCGTCACTTGTGATCAGTCGGCCCTCATTCCTGTGAGAAGATACTTGACACTAGTCATCTTTTGGGAGAGCGGCGTTAATGTGGCTCAGAGTTTCAGGGTTTGAGCCCATGCTCAGTCATTCCTATGAGTTTTGGGCCTGCGGCTAGGTAGTACATCACGGCAACATATCATGGCAGAAATGAATGGCAAGGAAAATTGCTCACCCCGAGGTTGTGTGTGCATATGAGACCTGTGCAGAGTGCCAGGCCACTTTCCATGGAAAATAGCAAGAATGTAGAGGAATCTTAACAGAAGAGGTCTAAGTACCCCACCCCAGTGGTACCAGAAGATGCCGAGCAAATACTCACAAACTGTATCCAGATCACGGAACTAGCTGGAACCAGAACATGGAGGAATAGAGAAGACTCATAAATTGGGGAAATAAAGGTTACAGAGAGCAGGATATATAGGGATAAAGTGGAGATTTGTTTCACCGTATTCACATTCGTAAAGTGAACGAAAACTGATGCTCCCTGTGGGATAAAAAGTGATAAAAGTGAGACTTCTTTATAGGCAAAACAAAGTGCCCAAAACAGGGCCCTCAGCCTCCCCAGCCTTCCCAATGAAGTTCCTCATGTCATGCTGGCACACATTATAAATGGAGTCTCTAGAGCTGTGTAGGAGGAAACTCTTGCCTGAACTTAGCCCGCTTTTGCTGCTATGGGCTGTCTGCTAGTGGTTCACTACAGCGATGCCATTCGCCCACCGTGTATGGATGTGTACGTAAGGGGAGGGGCTGAGGCAAACGCCCTCCTCCTGGCAGAGCCAGAATTGACCTTGTATGCCTATCTGGTAAACTACAGAGCCTAAAATTTTCATTCTTTGCTCATAGGCAGAATTATTCCAATTTATTGTGCAAAGAAACCCAGGCTAGCCCCTCCGACTGCCCGCCCGTAAGTGCTCACAGGATGGCAAGAGATGTCCAGATGTACAACCAGGGTTGTACATTTGACAGGCACGTGTGACCCTGAAGGTACACTTTGTTCCAAGAAGCAAATGCTTGGGATGCTAAGGAGAGAGGAAGTTGGTGCTGCTGAACAAAATCGCCTTTTCCCTGGACAAGAATGCTTTGAACAATTTTTTGATCAAGTTTATTGACTCTGTATTCAAACATATTCTCTCTGGACTGACTCGGGGACTCAGGGAGATTTGTTCAGCTAAGAAATAATAGCTCAAGTTGATGGAGCCTTTCCCATGTGCTTAGGGTTCTGGGAATGCAAAATCAAATGAAACCTTGATGTTTCAGGATTTATATTTTTCACTAGAGCTGGACATAGAAAAGAAATAAATACACTATGATGCTACGGTGTGGCAAGTAGCACACCTAAGCTATGGAGGGAAGAGGGATTCTGTCGTCCCGGCCAGACAGAATGCTTGCCAGTGAGGGGATGCTTGATGATTTGTGCTAGCTTTTTATTGCTGTGATGGAATGCTTGACATAAATAAGCTAAAGAAGGAATATATGTGCTCACAGTTCAAAGGGCTCAGTCTGTGGCCACTTGGCTCCATGTTCCTGGGACCGGTGGTGGGAGAAACGTGAAGGAGCTGGAGGAGGTGGAGAAGGAAAGGAAAGAAAAGGGGGGGGGGTCAGGGTAGGGGGTAAGCATGAGTTTCTGACCGGGGGGGGGGTCCTGCGGTCTTGAGCCCCAGATAAACACACAGATAGCTGTTATATTAGTTATAAAGCTGTTGGCCGATGGCTTGGGCTTCTTAATTATTAACCCGTTTCTATTAATCTATGTATTGTCACAAGGCTGTGGCTTACCCATAATCCAGCATGATACTCCTTGGGCAGCATGGCATCTGTGTGGTGGGCTCACTCTGCCTACCTTTCCCAGAATTCTCCTTGTCTCCTAGATCTGCCTATCTTCTTGCCTCATTGACCGAACAGTGTTTTACTCATCAACCAGTAAGAGGAACATATATACAGAAGGACATGCCCCGTCAGTTGGGGAGGAGATAACGCCAAGGATTTTACCCAGTGACTCATTTCCTTCAGTGAAGATCCCACCTCCAGAAGTTTCCATGGCCTCCAAAACCAGTGTGACCCTACTGGAGACTGTATTTCCAGGTCGTGAGCCTATGGAGACATTTCATCACTCACCACATGGCAGATGTGGTCTGTTAGAAGGGCTGGCTCTCTACAGAAGCCTGTGAAAGGCTGGAGGAGGGTGAAAGGGAGGCAGGGAAACTTTGAAGAGGCAGTGCCTGCCAGGCGATGAGCCTTGATCTTGGTAGTGGAGGCCGGGGTGGGGGAGTGAAGTGTGTGTGTGGGGTAAGTATGGTCGGGGGTGGGGAGAATCTGATTACCATGATCTGATCAGATATACTTAAGGCACACAGAGCATCAGGCAGGTGTGGCTGCCTCCTCTCCGGGGTACCATCCCTGTCTCCTCCATGTGGCTAACACCTTCAGTTGGTGTGGCCTCCTGGAGAGAGTCTTACCTGATTTACCCCAAGCCCTTATCACCAGCACCCCTGTGGGTATCTATGAACTCTGTGTACATACATTTCAGAGCGCACTTGATCCTATATCTGCTTCCTCAGTAGCTCGAGAGCTGGCCTCCTGACATGGCCATTGCCTAGCACAGACTCCAGCATCCTACAATGGCCCAGTAACATCATTTCTTCTCAAATGAACCAGAATCGTCATCCTCGACTTTAAATTTTCTGAAGTCACACCTGTATGACAACTACCAATGCTTACCCTTTGTGGGATGCTTTATGGTTCCACTCAATCCCCACCCAAATGATTGCTAGTAATGGCCACGGTATCCCTACGATACTTTTCTCCTGAAATCAAATCCACTATGTGGTGGGCATGCTAATGGCTGACCTCTACTAACCTATCCAATGCTCAGAACAACTTGATACGGGCTTTTATTTACTCTTTTGACAAATAGGGAAACTGAGTCACAGAATGATCAAATAAATTGCTAGTAGAAGGTGAGGTCAGAATTTGGCTGGCTCTTGAGTTGAGGTCTTGGTTGCATGAGTTCTGTCCCTGCCACAGGCAGAAGAGTACAGGGAATGCAGATGGCTCTGCCACGGGGGGCAACTATTGTCCCCATGGCTCCCAAGTTCTCAGCCTGCAATTTCCTGCCCTGTTCTGGTGTAAACATAATGTGAGCAATCGCCAGGGTTATTGCTGAGAATGTTCAGAACCGGGATGTCAGCTGAAATACAGCTCCACAGGGAGAAATCTGACTCATAGTCGGGATAGGAGCAGCTGGTTCTAACTGCTGCCTGAGAGCTTGAGTGAGGGGGCTGGAGAAGGGAAACTGAGTCTGTAAGGAAGTGGGGGAGCCGTGGGGATGAGGAGATGGTTTAGTGGGTACAGTCCTTGCTGGGTTCATGTGAAAATCAGGCTGAGCAGTGCTGTGGCTGGTGGTGGAGACAGGCAGATCCCAAGGTTCAGGAGCTAGGCCTTTTAGCTAAAGTATGAGTTCCAGTGAGAGTTCAGTGAGAGACAGTCTCAAAAAAGTTAGGGTGAAGTGATGCTGACTTTGACCTTCACACGCATGAGCAAGTGTGGCTGCATGTCTATGTTTGCATGGGCACACTCATGCACACTCACATACACACACGTATGAACACACAGGCACACACACAGATGCTTGGGGACTCAGTAGAAGGAAGCTTTGATCTAGGGGTTTGTGACCAGAGATGTGTCTACACACACACGCACATGTGCACACACACACATACACGTGGACACAATGGACACATGCACAGACACACACGAACACACACGTACACATACAGAGGCATGGGGACTCAGAAGAAGGAAGTTTGATCTAGGGGTTTGCAGCCTGAGACGTGTCTACACACATGCATACACACACACACACACACACACATGCACACACATGCACACACATACACATGAACACATGCACACATACTCGCATACACATGTGCACACATTCAAAAGCATGGGGACTCAGGAGAAGGAAGCTTTGATCTAGGGGTTTGCAGCCTGAGACGTGTCTACACACATGCATACACACACACACACACACACACACACACATGCACACACATGCACACACATACACATGAACACATGCACACATACTCGCATACACATGTGCACACATTCAAAAGCATGGGGACTCAGGAGAAGGAAGCTTTGATCTAGGGGTTTGCAGCCTGAGATGTGTGGAATCATTTTTTAAGGTCATCAAGCTCAGGAATACTGCAGTAGTTTTAGCATTAAAGTCCTTTTATGCTTTCTGACATCTGTTGTAGCATTTCAGATTAGGAAAGGATGTCCTCATTATGCCTCTACACCCTGCCCCATATCCTGTGCTCACAGGGCCTGCCTGAATTGGGAAATCACTTCCTTCGGAAATCCCTCTAAGTCCAGGCCCCAGACTCAGCTGCAAATGTCTTCTGTTAATGATTCAGCAGCTGCTTTCCACCTTTCCTTCCCCTCTTCCGAGCAATTTAATCATGACTGTCCCTGAATGCTGTTTACTTAGTCATGGCAACAGAGCCATTTCATAGGCCAATTAGCAACACAGACACAATTGAAATTCTGGCTGTGTGAGGCGAATCTCCGAGATGCTAGCATAAAGTCTGGCTGATTTCCATGAATCTCCCCAAACTTCGCTGATGAGTCTCAGTCTATGCACATGCAGCAGGGTGCATTGACTGCATCTGCAAACCATTTGTCAGGCAATCATGAGAGGGCTCCTTTGGTCTCATTTAGAGGAGCCTATGAAATAAGGGTGCAGGGGGAGGGAGCACTTTGAGCGAGGAGGGCTTTCCAGGGCAGACATGCATCCCAGGATTTCAGTACCAAGCTTCTTTTCTTTTCCTGCTTACAGGCACAAATATGCAGCTGTTAGGATCCAGTTTTTGAAAACTGAACTTATAAAACGGCAAGCCACTGTGATGAAGACCAGTGTATGTTCATTCTGGCTAATGCTCTGGCTCCCTTTAAGATTTCATAGTGTTTTACTATTTAAATATTAGATATTAAAATGAGATTCAAATGAAAAGGCTACATTCAGTAAATAGTTGTAGCCGGATACTAAATTTGTGTATATATATATATATATATATATATACATATATATATATATATATCACTAGTTTAGTTTTGTACTTTTTATCATCAAAAATTATCCAACCATATTTCAAATCTTCAGCAATAACACGTCAAAATATATAAATGGAAATTAGAGTAAAAGAGATTTTTTTTTTCAGGACTGGGTTTCTCTGTGTAACTCTGCCTGCCTCTGCCTCCTGAGTACTGAGATTAAAGGTGTGAGCCACCACTGCCTGACTGGAATAGAAGATTTAAAATGTGTTCCATTCTGTAAGTAGGGAGACCAGTAGTACATTTACTGTATCTTAAACCTTATATGATGCACATATGTCTTGAAATATAACACACTAGCCACATGCATGCACAATTTTTAATGCAATAATTGAAGTTAAAACTTAAAAAACGTAGACAGACAAAAACATCTCAGGCAGGTTTGTTCCTGTCCATGGTTTGAGTCATAGCTTGATGTCCCTCCAGTCACCAGGCATGTTTATCCACTTACATGGGCTAATGGATGTCTATTATATTGTGAGCATCCAATGCTCAAGCAAAAATGCTCCCAATTCCTCATAACTGAATGAGGATATTTCCCAAGTAATTTACTTCCAAGAAAAGGACATGACATCATATTTTACAAGTGTGTTCAGCCTTCACTGTGGTGCTGAGCAGGTGCCAGGCAATGGGTTTGTCTACTGCTTGCTAGAAATCATTCCTCCTTTCTCTCCTTTATTCTCCTGTTAGAGAATCCCAGAGGCTCTAAACAGCCTTTCACTTCAGATCCGAGTTTGCCCTAAGAGTCACTGACAATATAAAGCTTTGATAGGGTAAACATTCTACATGACCCAAGTGTAAAATGTAACCAGTATCAGTTCTTGTATGAAACACCCAGAACAAGCAGATCCATCAAGATAGAAAGGCAGATTCGTGCGTGCAGGGTGAGGGATGGGGCATGGTTGCTTGGTGGGTGTCAGGCTTCCTTTGGTGGGGAGGGTAGACATGCTCTAGAATTAGATTGTGGCTTTGGTAGCACAACATTGAGGATTTGCTGAATGTTACTGAGGCATATGCTTCACACTGGTATATTTGTGCTTTGTGGGGACTGGAGATATGAGGGAATAGGCACCTTGTGAGGGGGTCTCATGCCTTGTTTGGGTCTCTGCTCTTCTCTCTCGCTTTCTGAAATGGCAAACTATGTGGACAAAGGAGACACCGGTCTAGACATGTGGGATTGAAATGGAATCCCACCAGGCACCTCATGTCAGAATTCTAGGTCTCATTTCAGATTCCTCTCCTTTCCATTCCTCAGGGTCCAAAAATTGCATCCTGGATTCTGCTGGTGTGTGTCGCTGGGTGGGTGCATTTTGTTAAAACAGAGCCAAGGAACTCTGAGAACCACTGATGTAACTCCTGGAATCCTCAGGTGTCTCCTTAAATGTCTCCATCACTATCTGAGGGCCTTCTGACCCTGTGTTTCCAATCTCAGCCCTATGTGTGGCCAGATACCTTCCATGCACTCATCCCAATAAGGTGGTTAGGGTCACCATTGGCATTATTTCTTTTCTGGTTCATCTCCTCTAGAAGCTGGCCTTGGAGCCAGACAGACAGAGGCTCTCTGTTGCTGTTGAGCTCCTGCTTCAGCAAAGTGCTATTGAGACCGCAGTGAGGTGAGCCTGCCTGGCCTCTGTCCACTGGGAGAGACAGAGTCCCGTACTGACAGGAACCTGTACCCCCTCAGGTTCAAGGCTGTCACTGGGAAGGTGAGACAAAGTTTATCTGAAGCTTCAAGTGCGAGCAGAAATGAGTTATGCACAGGGGAGAGGGACAGGCTCTCCAGGCAGGAGGCACAAGGAGCTGAAAGACGGGGAAGATGGAAGGAGGAGAGATGGATAAGGGCCTTATCGCCCACTTGGGCACTTTCATTTTGCTCGTAAGAGCGATGGGAGCTGGAGAGAGAGAAGGAGAACAGGAAGTGGCGATTTAATCAGATTTACATCCGGGAGCCACTCTACCGTGGAGGAAATGCTGAGGGAAGGACTTCTTCTGTTTCTGGGGCTGTGCTACCATTTACTCTCCTTTCTCACTCTACGCACTCATATGGTCTGATGGACCAGTCGCAGGAGGTTCTGGGTTCGAGTTCTTGGTCTGAATGAGGGATCAAAAGTCCTCTTGTGTTCAGATGACAGTTATCAGAGTCATTATTCTTAAGTCAACATTATGCACCATGTGGGCAACTTCCTTTCTCACTGCTCAGCAAATGAACATGTTTTTAAGGGTTTGGGGGAGATTGTCCTGTTTAAGTCACCCCTGGTTCTCCAGCATTTCCTGACCTCAGAAGGGGTCCCGTTGGGCCTCCGTGTGGGATTTTGAACCCGGAGAGAGCAGTATTTGGTTAAGGACAGATGGCATTGGGTTTGTGATGGCGGCAAGAGCTGGACGTGGTGAAGGAAACCTACAATCCAAACCCTTGAGAGCTTAGAGAAGACCAGAAGAAGTTCAAGGTCATCCTTGGGCTACACAGTGAACTGGAGGGCAGCCTGGGTTACATGAGGCCCTGTCTCAAACAACTCCCCTCAAAATTAACGACAGTGGTCCTCATATCTGTGTTTATCTCAACAAAGACTCCCTGTAGATGTCTGGAAGCACAGTTCTTTTGGCTATGCTTTTCATGTATCGCACACACACACACACACACACACACACACACACACACAGGCACACAAGTGTTTACAATTAAGCACAGTAAGAATTTAACAGTAACCAATAATAAAACAGAACATTGAAAGATTTTAAAGCATGTATTTATTTTTACTTTACATGAACGCTTTGCCTGAATGTATGTATGTGCACCGTGTACATGCCTGGCACCCATAGTGGTCACAAAAGGACATCGGATCCCCTGGAACTGGAGTTGGATAGTTGGGAGCGACCATGTGTGTGCTGGGAAGTGAATCTGGGTCCTCTGCAAGAACACCAAGTGCTCTCAATTACCGAACCATCTCTCCAGGCCCAAGTCAGGATAATTTAATCATATATTGTCTTAAGATGATATAAGTGTGGCGTCTCTCATTCTCTAACCACTGTTCATGCAGTGTCCCATCGGTAGTCCTTGGACCAGATTACTTCCAGGTTAGAGCAGCCTGGGGTGGTATTGTTCCTCTGTGCCATCATATAGGGCAGGTACAACAGACCTCAGGAGCAGCAACTCTTTGGGCTCTCTGGGAGTGTACCACCCTCTAATGCACGATTTGTTTAGGGTGGTCACTGAACAAGACAGGAGGCCAAGGTGCACACCAGTACATGGTGGATCGCTCCCCGAGTGGGGGTGTTAGTTTGGAAGGCTGCGGGATGTTTATGAGGTGGGAACTTCCTGGAGGAAGTGGTTTGCTGGGTGTGGCCCTGAGGTGTCCTACAGCCCACCCTCTTTTCCTGTCTGCTCTCTGCTGACCCGGTGAGACCAGCCGCCTGAGGCAGGAGTTGAGTTCACCGTAGGCGGAAGAGAAAAGGGTTTGTGCTGCAAACTCCAAGTTACTCACACACGTTGCAGTGGGAATGGATGTCAGAGTTCAAATAGAATCCTAGGTTTAGAACAGAAAGTCCGGATGCATCGAGGGTGAGGCAAAGACACTTGTAGCTAGGCACAGGGCAGACCAGAGGACTTGATAAGACGGAAGGCAGACAAGCCATGAGAGACGAGACCAGCACTGGTAAACTGGCCTGATAGCTTCTACAAGACCATCTGGTGGACAAAACACAGCCAAGCTCTGCTGCTGCTTCTCGGTAGCTGTGATGGCAAAGGGACCTTAGAATAATGAACAGCATTTCGGACACTCACAGGCCATCTGTAATACTGAGACTTTTACTTTCCCTTTTTACTAAATATATCTTGGGAGACGGCCTCATTTTCCCTTAATTTGTTACTGTTCCATAAATCTCTTAATGATGCTTACCTTCTCACTCTTATAAGAGTCTGCATCTTTAATCGTGATGGTAAGTGTCCGGTGCCTTAGGACCCTGGGTCAAGCCCAATTGGCTGAGAAAGGCTGTTGCTTGTAAGGCCTGTAACTCCCATCCCTTTCCCTACAAAATGGACCATATTCCTTTCTAACCTTCAGCCAGAATAAAACCTCCGCTTCTGAAGTTGCTTCTTGTCAAGTACTCTGTCACAATGACCAGAAAAGAATGTAAGACATAGCTCTTCTAGAAGCCCACTGAAAAGTGTCTCTAATTTGTTCAAGAATAAACAGTATCTCATTGCAAGGTCACAGACACCTAAGTTTCAAATGGAGGATGCAGTATCTCTCACATCCTGAATAATAGGGTTCCTGAGTCCAGGGCCGTGTTTAGAAGTCTGCCTGAGCTTTCTTTGGCTCTATATGCATCCCCAGGCATCTTTAGTTTTTAAGCCTTTCCTCCCTGTGACCCTCTGTTGGTATCCCTGTGGCTAATTTGTTTATAATCGTCCTTCTGAGAACAATGTCCCCCTCATGTTTGTAACCCCAGAACTGAGCAAAGAGCTTGGCACAACCTCCAAAAATACCAAGCAAGTTTAAAATGGAGCCATTGCCTGGCTCGAGCTCACTTCTCAATGAGTTTATTAATTCTGCACTGTGAACCAAGGCAGTAAGACACGGAGGAATTTGCATTCCCGCTCAATAGTCCAAGATCCATAATAGCAGCTGGTGTTGACTGAGCACAGGCCAGTAGTTTACACACATCCGTGATTCTGTGTCCCCATCTTGCTCCTGAAGCCACACAGCTGTGAGCGGGCAGAGCAGTCACACGTGCCAAACGGTTAGGTTGAACGGACATGTGTAGCTCTGTCTTAAATCTGAAAGCCGGTGAGACTCTAGCTGCAGATCTGAAGACACTGGTTTGGAGGAGGGCACAAGTCTGACCAACCTGGGGTTGGGGGATGACTGGGTTTTCTAGGTGATAAGGTTATGGGGACAGAGCTGTCTCCACCGCCTCCTAAAGCAAGAGAGGCTTTGGTCTTCAGATCTGAACATCTTTTAGTCTGTCAACCTTAGCCTTACTAGACAGATGTTCCTTGTCTCTTCCTCTCCTCCTCACATCCTGGGGACAGAGAGGGGGACGAGTGTAAAGAGAGGGGAAGGCAAAGAGGCTGGTGAGCATCTCAAGCTTGGTCATCTTGCTGCGGACCACGCCCTCGGCCTCGGCCTGGTACCCCAAACCCCACTTTAAACTCCCGCCCCCTCTGAACCACCACCAATGCCCGGCTGACGAGCGCGCCGGAGGCTGCGGATTGGTGGACACCTCGGTTGCTGCGGTGACGGGTGGGTCCGTGGGGGTCCCCGCTCGGGGCGGGGCTAGGGCTGTCCCTGGTCCCTGGCGACGCCTCCGTCTGGGTCTCCGCCTCCAGGACCTGCGGCGGCGGTGGTGAGGTCCAGAGCGCGGCTTCCCCGCGGGCGGGCGGGCGGGCGGCGTGATGGGTTGCGGGAACTCCACTGCCACCAGCGGGGGTGCGGGCCGAGGTAAGCCGGGCTGCGGGACGTGGCTCCCGCGGGAGAGGCGGCTGCAGCGGGGGGCGCGCAGTTCCCACCACCCATCTCCATTTTCGAGACGGAAGCGTTTCCCTTGCTTCTGGAAAGACCGAGGGAGGGAGAGAGGGGGGGTAGAGAAGAGAGAGAGAGAGAGAGAGAGAGAGAGAGAGAGAGAGAGAGAGAGAGAGAGAGAGAGAGAGAGAGAGAGAGAGAGCGCCGGTGTCCCGTGCGGGGGCGGTCACGCCCGAATTCAGCTGGGTCCTGCAGCCGGACTCTGCACCCTTCTGGGCACCAGAATTTCCCGGACAGGTCTCGGTTCCCTCACCTCCCCTTTCATCCGCGCCCCTCCAGGCCTCGCCCCCTTTGGCTGGGACCCTTTGGCTCCCAGACCCTGCACCTGGAGAAGTGCAGCTGACCAAGTCAGGACTTTGCTGGGGCTGGGGCTGAGGCCGAGTGCCCCTGGGTGAGAGCTGCTGCCCGCAGGGCTCCAGAAATGCATCAGCGAGGGTCTGCTTACTTAAGAACCACCAGGCTGGGCTGCGGTAGCTAGATGCTCAGATTCGCGTGCTAGAGCTTCATTCGGTATTGGCCTCTCTCTCTCGATATATTCTTTTCTTAAAAATATATACAAACTTGTCTATGCACTGCTTCATTTCATAGGTTGGCATGGCAGGGCTTCTGGATTTCCCCGGCTAAGCCAGGCTTTGTATCAAGTGACTTACTGTAAGATTCAGGTCTTCTGATTAAACTAGCCAATGTTGGATTTGTTTGGGGTTGTTCTCTGCTGACGTATTTTAGCGTCCTTTTGGACAGGATTCCCTAGCTTCTCTAGCTGAGTTTAGTCATGCCACAGTCCACCCTAACCAGCCAGTGCAGACGGTTCTCTAATCCCGCAGTGTTTGCCCAGCTGATGCAGATACCCTGCTGCTAATTAACGACTTTGGAAACCTCCGGGCTGTCAATTCCCTTAGCCAAGACCTTGAGGCTTAGTAGTTTATTGCTTTTTGATTGATTGAAGTACTCAGGTTTGAAACCAGGGTCTGATATTGCACATGCTGGGCAGGACTGTATTCCCTGTACTGCTTTTTATTTTGAGACAGTGTCTCACTAAGTTGTCACAGCTTGCCCTGAACTGGCTCTGCTTCCTGGGCTGGCCTTTAACTTGCAGTTGTCTCATAGAGAGGTACAAAAGGCTAAACTTTTAACGTTTGTAGGATGGGAACCACCGTGGAGATCTGTTCAGAGCATTGGCCAAATTTGGTCCTTTTTTTGGCTGTTAGTGTCATACTTGTGGAATAATACTGTTTCAAGAGTTACACCTAAAACACCTGGAAGTCTAGGCCCAGGGAATGTTTATCTGTCCCATGTGACCTTTACTGCCTTGAATTAAGGTCGGTCTTTGTGCTATGCAGACAGCAAATCTTTTAGGATTCATATATAGCAGTGACTCAGCTTAGTTAGTATCCTATGCAAATGAAGACAAGACCGGGATTCAAGCACACAGTGCATGTTTCCTTGCAAGGTGGAAGTCAGGAAAGTGTCAAAGCCTCAACAATTTGTGTCCAAGTCCCAGGTTCTGTGGTCTCATGTAAACCTATTGCACATGCGCTAGGCTGAGAAAAAAAAAAAAAAAGGTTGAGAATGTTAAAATAAGACAAAACAATGGAAGAAGGATCTATATCAGATTCCCATAAAAGTGGAGCTTGTTTAGTGCATTTACATTTTTTAAAAGAATTTACTTTTATTTTTATTCATGTGTCTGTGAGCTATGAGCCTGTAGGTGCCCAAGAATACCACAAGAGGGCACCATATTCCTGGAACCTTAGTTACAAGCTATTGTGAACCACTCTGTGGGTGCTGGGAACCAAACTTGGGTCCTCTGCAAGAGCAACAAATGCTCCCAACTGCTCTGTGCTGTTTACATTTTTGTTAACAGATGCCTTATCAAATTTTGGGTGTAGAGGGAGAAGTACCATTGTTAAGTAAAGATTGGAACAACGATTGCCTAGTTCTGAAATGTTAATGTGCAAGTTGCTTCTCAGTGGTAGCTTGGCCAAGCAGTCTAGAAATTGTGTTTTGGGCTGGAGATGTAGCTCAGTCGATAGAGTGCCTGCCTTGCACACTGGTAGCCCTGGGCATCTCCAGTGCCCAATAAACTGGGTGTGGGTGTGGATCTGTGAATCAGGAGGGAGGGTCAAAGGTTCCTCTCTTCATAGTGAGTTCAAACTATCTTAAAACAAACGGACAAGCAACCATGCCAACCATGAATCATGTTTCTTATGTCAGTGTTGGTAATCTGTGCTTGCAATCCTACACTCAGGAGACAGGCAAGAGGTTTACTCCCCATTCATGACCTGCCTGGTCTGTATGGGGAGTTCTAGGCCAGCCATAACTGCATCTTAAGGGGGGGGGGAGATTCCTATTTCTTGGGGGCAGGGGATGATTCTCTTTACAAATATTCGATTGGCTTTTTATCTCTTTTCTGGAATAGATCTCTCAAGGATGTACCTGAGAGGGTACATCCTCAACGATCACTTTTGTTTGTGAAGGAGGAGCATGGAAGAGCATGGTGTTCCCTGGCTGGCTCTTTGACGAAAGTTACATTCAGAGAGAGCAGGGTCGGCCGTGTATGCTGTGCACCAGGAGGAAAAGGCACCCGGAGTGGCGAGCCCGCATCATCTCTGACTAGGCTCAGCCCTTGGCTTTGAGAAGTTGTTCTCCTGTGTGTTCGGCTGGCTGACTTCGGGATTTGGTCATTGCTATTTTCTGTCTGTCAGCTGGTAGGAATTTTAGTTTCTGAAAGGGAATGATGAGGACTAGAGGGGCAGGAAAGGGACACCCTAACCGGAAGATAGATCTGTCCCAGCTGTGGGCTGTGACTTCCGTCACAGCCGCTAATGACCAGGCTGCAAACCCGATGCTGTCCTGGAACTCTAGAGCACGGCTTCTAAGATGTCCCAGACATTCTGCTTTCAATATTCCATACTTTCCAGTAGTCACACCGAAACAAGTTAAGCAATTAAACAGGTGAAGAGAGGGGAAGGCTCCCTGGGGACCTTGAACTGGGAGCTGAGGCTCACTCTTGGCTTTGATGCTGTTCCTGGCTGTATTTCTGCTCTATTGCTGTGGGCATTTCATTTTTTTTTTTCTGAGCTCTGGTTCCTTTATCTTGTAGGGGGGGGTGTTTTACATGGTGGGGGATAATTGGATGTACCCTGTTTCCTAGGGCCAGTGTGAAACTCCAAATCAGATAGTGAAGGGGAACACTATGTGAAATGACATTACCATATTGCCAGTAAAAAGTTATTAGCATGTTGAAAAGAAGATGGCTTCTGTAATAGTTTTCTACAAGAAAATGACAAGTCTGCTTTGTCTCAACAGGCTTGAAGTCACCATTATAAACTCTTATTTTAATTTTTATTTTTTGAGACAGTCTGACCATGTATTTGTGGCTTACTTGGAGCTTGGAACTTGCTATGTAGACTGGGCTAGCCTCAAAAAAAAAAAAAAAAAAAAAAAAAAAAAAAGCCCATTTTATTTCCTACATAGTCGGGCAAATCCAGATAATTATTTCTCTTTTTTTCCCCCACCTTTCTGGACCATTGCCTTTCTTGGCTGAGGCCTAGTGAACCTGGCTGACTTGACAGCTTGCTGTGCAGCTGTGGGCTGGAGCACACGTGGTCCTGTATGCCACATTAGTGGAGCGGCTGAGGATGCGGTGTTGTGGAGAAGGGAGAACATTGCTGCCTCTCGGCTGTTCAGTTCCCATGTGCCCCTGACCTTGAGCTTACCCACAGACTTCAGGGCCCGGGTGGGGCAGCCACAAGACAGGACTGGAGAATGGGGCTGGCCTTTCCAGCTGTCCAGGGGCTAGACACGGAGACCTGGGGCGTTTGCTGTGTGGTTACGGTAGGATGCACCGAGAGCATCCAGGTGACATGACTGGCCAGAGAGGACTTCCTGGAGGAGGAGCTGGACTGTGGATGCAGATGAGAGACTCTTGAGTCTGGAAGAGCTTTCCATTTTAAGGTTTTTTTTTTTTTTTTTTTTTTTTTTGCCTTTTTTTCTTCTTTCCATGTTTTTGATTTTAGTGCTGTTTATCCAACTCGGGACCTTGTCCATTTGCACATGTTGGGCCAGCCCTGTACCACCGCGCCATCTCCAGTCCATCTCTGTCTATTTCATTTTGGAACCCTTGATCCTTCTGCCTTAGTCTCCACTTGCTGAGTTCCAGAATTTTTCCATCACTCTCAGGCACAGCTCATTTTAATGTTTTGGTAGGAGCACTTTCTCCCCGAAGGAATTTGATTTTTCCCCAAATCAGAGCTATAGAAGGCGGCTGCTTGTGTTTTCCATTTTGTGATGTTTTAGCACATTTCTCTAGAAAAACCACTACATGAAGTGGTCTGGATGGAAGATTTGGATATTTATTCCAATGGGGAGCTTGGGGATGCCCCTGCCCAGGCCGCTGGGACTCCTTCTCCAGTTCTTCCCTCAGGGGCAAAGACTGAAGTTCAGGGGTTACTCAGTCTCTTTTTTTAAAAAAAAATCATGGAGAGGACCAAGCTCAGAGGCTGAGGCAAATGGATCTCGGTGATTTTGAGGCTAGCCTGGGCTACATAGTAAGTTCTAGGCTAGCCCAGGATTGAGATCTTGTCTCCAAATGAAATAAAAAGAAAAAATTTCACACAGAGGTCTGGGGATTTGGTTCAACTGGTAAAACGCAATCCCCAGAACCTGAGTTTGATCCCCAGAACCCATGTAAAGAAAGCTAAAGAGCGCTGGTGTGTATAATTCCCGCGCTGGGGGGAAGAGGAACAGCAGGATCTCTGTGGCCAGTGAGAGATTCCGTGAATAAAGATGGAGGAGTCTAGAGGAAAACCACCTGAGGTTGGCATCTGACCTCTCTCTACATGCACATGTCTGCCTGTGCTCAGGAGGGCGTTCACCCACATAAACAAGTCATGGAGGTGTACACTATCGAGTCTTTGGAATGTGAACCAGAAAATCCCTTTTCATGTAAGTTCCCTTAAAAGTTGCAGTGGGAACCTGGGGAGATAGCCCGGGGGTTAGAGCATTTGCCATGGGGCATGAGAACTGGAGCCCACATAAGTGCTGGGCGGGTGTGGCAGCCCAGACACCTGTGACTCCAGCCAGCCCTTCTCCGGTCTTTCCTGTCATTCTCCACTTCATTGTTTAAGTCAAAGTTTCTCATTGGATCTGGGCCTCACTATTTTGGCCTGGAAACCCCAGTAAGCCTTCTGTCTCTATATACAACCTCTCATAGTACTGGGGTTACAGGCAAGCTGGCCCCCAATCTAGGGTTACAGGAAAACTGCGTCTCCCAGAGCTGGGGTTACAGGCAGGCTGGCTAGCCTCACTGAATAAGGTGGAGAGAGGTTGAGGAAAACACTATCAACCATAGGCTTCCACATGCATGTGTCCCCATACACATACAAACATGCAAACACATGTACATATTCATGTACACACACCTGCACATGAAAAAAAGTCCCAGCATTCCCAGATATCTGCAATGTCCCAGTTCAGTGCAGACTAATAGTTTAACTACTGGGTAGTTATTTTAGAAGCATTTGGCATATTATGTTTGAGCCAATTGGTTGTAATTTTTTTTTTTTTACCAGAAATCGGCAATGAGAAACCATCTGGCTGTAATTTTGTGGGTGGTTTATTGTCACAATGTTTCTGATTTTTACATAAAAGTAATCAGGAGGGGAGGAGCTTAGCAATTACCTTGTTTTATCAGTGTACCTGGGGTTAATATTATGCTTTGGGGTCCAATTATTTAGATTAGCTGTCTCATTGTCCTCAATTAGCTAAGTAATTGTCTTCTCTTAATGTAATCACAAAGGTCCAGTCCTGATTGGCGACAGCGGATGCTTTGATAGTGTTGAAGCAAAGGTGCTGATGTTTAGCTTTAGCCCATGCCTGGTGGGAGATGATAGAAGACTTTGATGATGTCATCAAAGTGATCCTTTGTATCTTACCTTACTTTCTCCTCCTGCCTCCAATGCTAGCAAGGCCATCGGCCTGTCTTTCTGCCTGGTAAACAGCTGCTGTTTTCTCTCTGAAGCACATTTTGCTGGAGAGCTGCTGTTGTTATTTCTTGTCTCATGTTTTTTCCTCCCACATGGGACATCCTCCTGAGAGCCCCTTATATTTTATTCATAGCAGTGTCCTTGGCTTCTAGAGCAATCACTAAACTTAAATAATTGTATTTCAATCAGTCAATCAGGTGTGTGTGTGTGTGTGTGTGTGTGTGTGTGTGTGTGTGTACATGTATGGTGATCAGATGTTAGGAATCTTCCTCTATTGATTTACACCTTACTCCACCCTCTCCTCCCTACGACAGGACTTCTCTGTATAGCCCTGGATGTCCTAGAACTTGCTTTGTAGACGAGGCTGGCCTCAAACTCACAGAGAGCCACCTGCCTCTGCCTCCCTAGAACTGGGATAAAAGGTGTTACCCTGCTTACACTTTACTTTTTAAGACAGTCTCTTCTGAACCTGGGGCTCAGGTTTGAAGTAGGCTGGCTTCCAAGAACCTGCCTCTGCTTCCCCACAAATACTGGGATTACAGGGATGTGTTTTTGTGCCTGGCTTTTACATGGATCTCCTTACCCGTGGGCAGCCAATCTGTCCAAACTCCTCAACCTCAACACTTTTAATGGAAATTTTTAGCTTCCTAAAACTATTTATTTGAATGAATGCATATGTTTGGGAAACAAAGAAGATGGAAAATGAAGTTCTAAATTGTGTGAGTGCACTGTGACTGATGAAGTAATTGGGAAAATGAGCTGAAACCATGAGCTGTCAGGAAGGCCTGCTTGCCAGGGGTGGGGGCCTGGTGGGTGAAAAAGGTGTAAAAGTGAACAAATAGACTACGGAAGGAAGGAAGGAAGGGAAGCCTTTGTCTCTTGCCTTTCTAAGGGTGTAGGGGTCCATAAGTCAAACCTAGGGTTTCCTGAATGCTAGGCAGGAGTTTACTGCTGAGTCCCAACTTTTGCTAGAGGGCATCTGTAGTGTCCTGCTGTGTCCTGGAGACAGAAGAGGTATTGGGCCATGTTTGGGCACTGAGAAGCTGGCTTCCATGGTTCCCTTGTCTTTGGTTGGGATGGTGTGGGGATGAAGAAGCACTGAGGCCTCCTCAGCAGTTCCAGTGTGGATTTTAGAGCCCAAAGGAGCCCTGCTTTTGCTGCTTTCGGCTGATGACCTTGGCCAACCTGTTTGAGCTGTCTGTGCTATAATTAGCTCACCTCTAATACTGGGAAGTAATAGCCAGACCTTTGCTAACGTTCATACACTGTTGAAAACCCTGCCTCCCCCACTGACTGTGCCGAACGCACTTGTCACGACTCAGAGATGCTGATGGAGCCTTTGAAGGGCCGAGAGTGCCTGGGCCAAGGCCAGGGGGTGGAGGGATGCAGGTGTGGATGGAGGAGGAGGGAGACGAGCAGGGGAGAAGGGAGATGAGCAATGGAGCAAAGTTGTTTGGGCAACAGGGAGTTGCTACACACTGAGTCCAAGGTAGAGGGTTGGGAGGGCTGCATGCTCTTGGATATAAACATATCAGACATGGCAGGAATGAAGAGGGACTTGGTTACCATGCCATCTATTTTCTCTCCTCAGAGCTGACACTGTGGCCATGTCAGAGTTAGTCAGTCCCACCGTGAGGGGCTTTCTGAAGATGGCCATGGACAGTTCTGTTACAGCAGATAAACGTCACTGTTTTTAACTTTTCTGGCTGCCTGTGTGTGTGTGTGTGTGTGTGTGTGTGTGTGTGTGTGTGTGTGTGTGTGTGTGTGTGTGTGTGTGATGCCCAGCCGCTTGAGGAAGACAGCAAATATCCTGCTCTCGATCTCTACTTTATCTGAGTGGGTCTCTCACAGAATGTGAAGCTTGCCATCTGGGTTAGACTAGCTGTTCATCAAGCTCCCAGGATCCACCTGTCTCTACTTCCCAGTGCTGGGGATTTGAACTCAGGTCCACATGGGTCTGCAGCAAGTGTTCTTATCCATTAAACTATCCCCCCAGCCCTGCCTTTACCTCCCTCCTTCCTTCCTTCCTTCCTTCCTTCCTTCCTTCCTTCCTTCCTTCCTTCCTTTCTTCCTACCAATTTAAAGTGTTTAAGAAGTATAGTTTACAGACAAGGAGTTTTTCTGTGAGAGCATCTATACTCATTGACATAATTGTCTATTTCTAGGACACATTGACCTGAAATGTTCTCTTCATCATTGGAAGAAATATAGCTTATGAATCTGTGTTGTTTTTTGTCAGCTTCTTAAAAAAAAAAAAAAAGGAACAAACCAAAAGTCATTGTTTTGAACTAACAAGAGCTGTTGTTTTATTTCCTTTGGCCAAATTGAAAATGTGATCTAGATTTAGAACCATTGCTGGTCAGAGGGACCAGAGTGGAAAAAAAAAGTTGATATTATAGAGAAGGTTTATTTTTCTGTAGATTACACGGTTCTCAGCAGGGTTTTTCTTGTAGAAAACAGAGTTAGACGTTCTGAATGTCTTTATCATTTCCCAGAAGTACCAAAGGTATTTAGTTCTGAGGTTTGTGAGGCTGTACTAGAGTCTTTCTAATGTGAAAATAAATGTATGCTATTCTCTTAGAACAGATAAGGGGCTGGGGTGTGGCTCCGTGGTAGACCTCCTGGGCTGGGTGTGGCTCTGTGGTAGACCTCTTGGGCTGGGTGTGGCTCTGTGGTAGACCTCTTGGGCTGGGTGTGGCTCAGTGGCAGTGTTTCTGCCTGGCATGCATGTGGTCTGGTTTTGCTGCCCAGTGCTTCATAGTGGAGTGGAGGGAAGATGAGTATTCTCTTGGTTAGTGTGAGGAACCTCTCATATTAACAAGTGTGTGAATTTGAACAATACTAAGAACATTCTGGGTAGCCTGACTCATTCTTCTTCACAGTCACTCTGTATGGAGGAACCTCAGAGGGGCATCTGTCTGTTGGAACTAAGATGATACGCGTGTTTCTTCCAGCCACCAGGCTAACGTGATGTCTTAGATCTGGCTGACCTGTGGTTCTCTAGGAATAGCATTTTGTTTGTGTTCCTGGAATGTGAGGCATGTCGCAGTTAATGTAGTCCCTCCAAATATGACTTTTCCCACGAGTTACTGTCTAAGAAAGTGAAGTAATTAATGAGCTAATTAATTCGGTGATACTGGTGTTAATCCCACCAGTTAAGAATAAGATCACTACCTCCATTTAAAGCCAAATTTGAAGCAAGCTTTAGTTAAATACTGGCCAAGCAGATGGGCTCTGGCCACGTCTACACCTGGGTTCCCAGGAAATGGCCCTGAGTCATGGTTTCCCCTCAAGTTCACGCACGGGCAAGCACACATCCTGACATATTTCCTGCCTATGTATGTCCTGCCTACATCCAATCAGGGACAAGAGTACACCCTGATATATTTACTGCCTGTAAACCCTCACCCACACGTGATCAAGCTCTTGTGGTAAAGGTGGGCCAAGCAAACTGGTTTGGGGGAGTGAAAACACGTAGCCTGTTTCTCCCATAAAAAAAGCATTTCAGGAACTATCTGTCCTTGGGCAATGGATGGACTTGCAGATCAGAGGCATTTTTGTTTCCTGGGTCTCTTAAGCATAGTAATTAAAACTTAAAGTATAACTTTGGCTCTCTCCCATTTCCTTCCTTGACTTATATTCTGAGTCAAATCCTTGACTCTGTGAAGGGTACCTGCTTCCATTGGGATCTAATAATCGTCAGCTTAATGGTACCCAGGCAGGAATTATCACTTAGTTAAGACATCAGCGATGCAAGAGGCAACAGCAATTAGCAGAAGCAGTAGGGCCAAAGGCCCTGAGCTGGCTGACTCCAGAGTTACTACCCGAAAGGACCTGGGAATGCGAATATGGACCAGTTATTTACTTCATCTCAGGTCCCCTTTTTTGCAATGGCTTTTTATTTTATTTTTGTACAGCTAAATTATTTCTAATGATTCCTGAGTGGTTTATATAGGAACAATTTTCTCTTAAAGCTATTCAGTAACCTCTTTATTTTACATAGATCAGGTTGAATGACCTATCATATTGTAGAACTGTAACAGCTAACGAATCTGCCTGTTGATAGATCTGGGTCTATCTGATTTTAACACGTACCTTTTCCGGTATGCCAATAGACACTATAGATAACTATTTTGTCAGGGAGTTTCCTTTTGATCAATCATTCCAGCCTGTTGGGGAACAAGGGGTGATATACTTCCTTCTGTAACTACTTCCTGCTGAAATTAGGATGTTGTTGTCAAGGCCCAGGAAGGAGGGAATTCAGGCAGTGGGCATTCATCAGAAGCATCTGGTTTGCTGCCCAGGAGCAGCTGGTTTGCTTTATAGATGGAGAGCGATCACATTGACTGGACTGGTCCACATCAGTTTTTAGCAACTCTAGAGCTCACAGTCGTTTGGAGCAGGTTGTTAATCAGCAGCTGATTCCTGGATGGTGTCTGTCAGTCAAGTGGAAATCTGCTTCGACAGATATAGACTAGGGACAGGAATTAAAATTTAAGAATGTGAAGGGAAATCTTACATTTGGAACTTTCAGGTCCACTGTCCTTGTCCTTGGGGGAAGGGAGGAGTCCAAGGACCAGGAGAAAAAAACCCTATCCTCAGGAATAGACAGGTGGGGGAATTTAGGGGGCGGGTCCAAGTCTTATCACTACTAGATTCTCTGAAGCTTACATGAGTTTTTAGTTTATAAAAAAGACACAAAAGTTTTAGGTATATTAGCATTACCAATTTGTGCTAAAAACCCACATTGTAGAAAAAGCAAGTGACAGGTGTTTATAAAACAGGTGGAGTAGTCTCACAGCTTTGAGATCTAGCAAAAGCTATAGATTTGGGTTAAAAGGCATGAACATATTTCTTCTGTCTGGAGAGCCAGGTATGGATTGGACAGAAATGTCTTTAGTCCAATGAGAGGCACCTTAAGTCTATACTTAGAAGACAACCAAAGAGTTTAAAATCTTGAGCTTGTGACTAAACAGTAAGTAGTCAGACTTTACCAGCTTATCAGAACTCCATTGGTCGATGTTAAAACTCTGAATTTTTGAAATCTTAGTGTAACAATAGCATAGAAAGGGAAAGAAATATGAAACATTTCTATCTTCACATATCTCCAATCACTTCTGCCTTTACAACTTGCATTTATATATCTTAAATAATTTTCTGAGACCTTCAGAAGTTAATCTTTCATAACCCCCCCAGACACTTACAGATTTTAAAATATTTTCTTAGGCCTTCAAAGCTTGCATAGACTTTAACCCCTTTTCTTTCCATTTGGTCATTTACTAGACACACAAACAGTTATTACTGAGAACAGTCATTGCCAAAGCATGCTCCTTTAGTGATCTGATTACCTTTTAATATGAAACCTGTTAACAAGCTATACCTATCCGCCTTTTTTCAACAGGAGGCTTAGTAGCTCTTGAAAATGCAAGACATAATTTTTACACGTGAAGTGAGCTAACAAGGTGGCTGCCCCCTTGGGAGAGAACCTAGTTGCCTGCTGCTACCAAGCTAACAAAGCTATAGTTAGCCTAGTTGTCATTGCCATGAGAGATCTGCAAAGGATAAATTATAGCAGGAAGTATAACCCAAATGGCTTATGTGTTCAATTAAAATAGCAGAGTCTAGCCCATTACCCAGACAGTCATCCCAGGCTCCTGTGGACTCCATGGTATTGGGGGCAGAGGCACCTGGACAGCATCTGCCTTCATCTGCCAGGCCCAGAAGACGAGATGCTTTCCTCTGGAGAAAGAACATGGGAGGGACTAACCTTAATTTGTTTAGGCAAAGTGGGGCCATCAACTCTCCTTCGTCCTGCTTGTCCACAGTTTGGGCTGGGTTCTGGCAGCAGGTTTGACATTGGGGTAGCCTTACCCTGTGGTCAGCATTACCACAGTCTAGGCAGAGTCCTCATATGCTGAATCACCATCTTTGGAGACCTTGGGGTCACCGCTAGGAGCTGCAATCTTTTCCATTAAACATTTTAAATGTTCGGCATATCTCTGAAAAGTTTGAGGACCATTATCTATGAAGTATATAAACTTAATACTGAGTTAAACAAACCTCGCTTACGCTAGGCTTAACCTTGAAAACACATACAGGAAGCTTAAGCTTTTTCCTTAGTTAATTACATTAGTGCTTAGCATGAATACAAGTATAATTCTGAACACACTGAAGAATTTGATCTTAATTATCTGTAACAGTTTACGTAAGCTTTTTATAAGATTAGGACTTTATAGTTTTATATCTGTCAATTGTTGAGCCTTGAAAAATAACAATTTCTGAATTTAAGTTCATCTTAGTATCAAAATAACACTTCTAACTCACAAACACAGTCTACAGAGTGACTGGGAATTTTCCTGATCCTCTGATAGTACACCATTACAGAAGAACAGATTCTTATATGACTCAGTTTATCAAAAATATCTTAAGCTTAATAAAGTTAGCAAAGGTAAGGAGACTAGACATTCCTTTTTTTTTTAAATTTACTTATTGTGTGTTGTTGTTTTGAAGAGTGTCGGGTTCCTTAGAAATATAGTTATACACAGTTGTGAGCTGCCATGCGGGTGCTGGGACTTGAACTCAGGTCCTCTGAAGAACAGTCGGAGCTCTTAACCACTGAGCCATCTCTCCAGCCCCTAGACATTCATTAAGTAATAATCTTACTTAGGTAAAGAGAGACAGTCTCTGAGCCAGTGGTTCTCAACTTTCCCCATGCTTTGACCCCTCCACACAGTTCCCCATGTCGTGGTGACCCCCAACCACAAATCATTCCTGTTTTGCCACTGTTGTGACTCTCGGCAGGTGGGTGGTCCTAGGCTACCCCTGTAGAAAGGTCTTTCCACCCCAGAGTGTGAGAAGGTACAGCAAGCCCATTGCCAGCCTCAGTTTCTGCTGGTTAGTATTTGGTGCTCGTAGCTATGGCCCTAATTTTTAACTTTTTAAAAAGTAAATATTAATGTTATAAAACATTTCATAAACTTAAAATGCCCCATAGCCTTATAAATTCAAATATTTTAAAGCTGTTCCTTAAAAAAAATCCACTTTTTTTAATTTAAATTTTCTCTAAAACACCAAAATTTCCTCTTGAAAAGCTTAAAATCTCCCAATCACATGCTTTTGCAATATCAAGGATAAAGTACCCTTTTATACTTCAAGAGGTAGAAAACAGGGTATAATCACAATCTGTCTGGCAAAAGCCAGGCTCCAACCGTGCAAACAATTCAAAGGTCCGCATATGGGATTCATTTGTACCTTTCGGTTTTCTCGAAGGGCTTGGGTTACCTCTTAGGCTCCAACCTTGGAAGCATAGGCACAGCCTGCCTTTGGGCCTCAGCCTGCTCTGTTTCATTGTGGCTGGTGGTTCTGGTCACTAGCAAACTGCTAGGGTCCACCATTGCAACTGGGCTCTCTTTAGGGGCTGCAGCCCCGCCACAACAAGCCTCAGCTGTTGCCCAGACCCCTTCATGACTTTAATAAAAATTACCTGGGTGATTCTTACCTTACAGAGTTGGGCTGCCAACACAAGGCACGTTCTTGCATGTGGAGGTGCAGCTTTAATACCTTATTAAACAAACTTAGTTTTTAAATCCTATCTTTCATAAACCTTGCTTTTAGGACAGGACAGAAATTATCATAAAAAAAATCCACCCTAATCCATGTCTTGGAGACCTGTTATTGCCTCTTTGGTAGCTCACACCATGTGGTCACCTTTAATCAAGATGGTGGTGAAGTCACATGACACCCATCTTCTCCAATTCTAGCAAAGATGGCTGCCAGCCATATGGCTGTCTAAAGATGGTGGCAATCCATATCTTGCTTATATCCCAAAATGGAATCATGCCACATGGTTCCTTTAAGATTACCCATGCATAGATGTATAGATTTTTTAACTATCAACTCCCAATGTTACTAGTTTTTTTATTTGTTTATTTTTTCCTTTTTTGAGACAGGGTTTCTCTGTAGCTTTGGAGCCTGTCCTGGAACTCACTCTGTAGACCAGGCTGGCGTTGAACTCACAGAGATCCTCCTACCTCTGCCTCCCAAGTGCCGGGGTCAAAGGTGTGTACCACCACTGCCCTGCCCCATGTTACTAGTTTTAAGTTAACTTTCTTCATAGGTTTTACAGATTTTTAACCAATAATGTTCAGAATGTTCATATAAAGCAAGTCTAATTTTATTTATTTATTTATTTTTGGCTGTTCTGCTTTATTTTCTTTTCCCTGACACCATGTCAGGAGGGTCAGTGACACTAGGCATAGAGGAAACTTAAATATGCTTGGGTCTAGAGAAAAGGGAGCCATAACCCAACCTAGAGTCAGCTTTCCACTAAAGTCAGACAACATAAAACAACTTTAATGTTATCCACACCAAAAAGACATCTGAATCTAGTGACCAGAGAGCTCAGAGATAAATTCTGAGCCCTGTCCATGGCAGTAGTGATGACAGCATAAATATCCAACCCACTCTGTCACAACTCCACGTTTGCAACAAAACTTACAGACACACCAGAAAACACAAACTTTCCAAGAAAACAGACAGACACAACTTCCTCAAGAAACAGACCACAAAACTTTCCATGGGAAACAAAATTTTCCAATCAATCAGACCCAGGTGGGCGAACTCTAACCGTTTGCCCTGAGTGAGAGAATACTGGGGTTCTGTCAAACCTCCTCCATGTTCCCCACAGGGATCCATAAAACAGAACGGTCCTGTGATTCACGGGAGGCTTCTGTAGGCGCTTGCTGCGTTTCTCAGCACTCTGATCGTCTGAGCACCGAAGACAGCCTTGGGATGTCCCAAAGCACATGCATCCTGAAGTGCCCCTCAGCCTCAGGGTGTTGGAGTGAGGGCCCAGCTTTAGAATTTGGGTGGGTGGTCTGAATCTCACTGGAGGCCTCCAGAAAAATGTTAATCCCACCGGCCTAGAACAAGACCATTGCCACAGTTCAAAACCAAACTTAAAGCAAGCTTTAATCACCAGTCAGGTGTATGTGCGAATGTGTGTTTGCTATGCTTACTTGATGCCCAGTGAGGAAGAAGGTATCACATCCTCTGGAACTGGAGGGGAGGATTTTGGCGGGTCATCATGTGGATGCAGGTGGTAGAACCCAGGTGCTCTACAAGAGTAACAAGTGTTCTGAAGTGCTAAGCCATCTCTTCAGTCCCTCCGCCATCCCTTGTTTCTTCCAAGGCCGGTGATATCACCTCACAAATACTGTGTTTAAACAGGGAAGAGGCAGTTTGGAGGAAAATGGAGTTGTTCTAACGGAGATTCTGGGGGATGATGAGGGTTACCTGGGGTGGTGGAGAAGTTGATGAACCACTCCAAATATTTGTTGAGTAAATTATAAGTCAAATGACTTGCAGACACAGTTTAAAGCAGCCTTTTTCTCCCTCCACCATCTGAATGATTTTTGTCACAGCACTTTTTATATAAATTAGATTAGAAATCTTGATCTGGTTTGTTACAATTAAGCAAAGCATGACTAAAACGTTACAGGGTAGCCACTTGTGTTTTTCATCATTTTATGATCTGACACTTTTCCAGGATAAAGTGGGTTTAAATGTCACATATCATGTACCCTGCTAATTTCATCAAAGGTTTCCAAACACTATACAGTTATGTTAAGAAGAAAAGATGCCTGTGTGGATCCACATTCTCCCTGTGTGGTTGCTACTTGGCTTCTCAGAGGCGTGATTCCTTCCCCTTCTGAAAATGAGCTGTGCTTTACATTCTGCCTGAACTTGATGTAGTGTGGCTGATCCTTCCTCCCTCTCACCCCAGCCGCAGTCACTCAACACCAGCTGCCTCTTCCAGTAAGGTGTATCTTAGAGAAGAAGAGGGACACAGGCCTCCTTTTGGAAGGGGACACCACTCATTGCCACTGAGCCTGCTCTGAGTTCAGGCCAGTGAGCCGCTGGGGAGCAGCTCTAATGGCACCCAGGGCCTGGTGCAATCAAGGTGAAGCAGGTGGAGATTCCTGGTGGCTGATTGAAGCCGGTACTGATTACACAACAGGAAGAAAAACCAAACAAAACCCCCAAAACTTGGTCCTGCTCCACACATGCTACTGCCTTTGCTGTCCCTCTAAGCTGCTGTCTGTCCAGTGTCCCCAGTCACTCAGCACTGGACCATAATGATTTAGTGACTATTAGACGGACATTGGAGACAGGACATGGACACCGGGTCTATGCTGAGCCTGCCCTGCACTGTCGATTCAAGAGGTTTCAAGTGTTGTAGGATAACGTGATGTCTTAGCTAGTAAGGGCAGGAACCAAGCTCCGAGTCTTCAGACCAAGGTGAGTGCAGGGCCCAGAAGAGCCTTGGGCTGTGTGGGTGGGAAGTGAAAGGAGCTAAACTCATGAAAGCAGTGTCGAAGCACCTTCCACCTGTCTTCAGACCAGGCTGGTGTCTACTCGGCTTATGTCATTGCATCTATCACCTCCATTTTGTTCCATGATTAGTGTGTAGTATATGACTCCAATAGTTCAAAGTAAACACCAGCCTGCAGGGTGAAGCAGATGGAGAAAATATTTAAACATTATTTAAAAAGTGTTTTGGGGCTAGGTGTGCTGGTGCTACAGACCCCTCCCAGTACTTGTGGGGGCAGAGGCAGGGTGATCTGAATGGAAGCCAACCTTGTCTATATAGAGAGTTTCAGACCAGAGCTGTATGGTGAGAGAACTTGTCTCCAAGCACACGCGCGTGTGCGCGCGCGCACACACACACACACACACACACACACACACACTCACGAATGCATGCACATGTATGCATATACATAATTACTCATGCTTTAATCCATTTCGGTATCGGGCTTAATTTGTAGAGATACTACCACACTAATGCAAATCTTTTTCTTCCTCCCCACTAGGTCCAACGGGAGCGGTTAAAGATGCGTAAGTACTTGACATTTGGTATTATAATTCCTGTCCCTGTTTTTCATTAACCCGACCTTTAGGGGTCTAGGTATGGCTGAAGGGACCCAGGACATTTTCTGCGCTGTACACTCTTAGAAACCACTTGGTTGATAGCTAAGTGTAATTTAAAGGATGTTGCTATTTGTGACTTTTTGCATGTTAATAAGAGAGAGTATGTTTGTCCTTCCATCCTAGCCTGTGCTAGGGTTGGTGAGAGCTTGGCGTGTTGCTCCTGGGACTCTGCTGTGTCAGAGCTATCCAGGGAGCAAAGCTAGAGGAAAGTTTCTTATGCCAATACTCACTTGCTTTAATGGAAATGGCTAGATATTCCCAGATACCCAGGGGAATTGCACAGCCATTTCCTGCAGTTTGAGGGGTCTTCCTGAAGCCCGTGAGTCAGAAAGGCAATCCTCACTTTCCTCGGTGAAGACTTTGAAGCTTTTGGGAAGTAATTAGGGTTCATGGGGTCACGAGGGTTGGAGTCCCCTTCTTGGCGTGAGTGAGTTTCTAAGAAGGGGAAGAGAAACCACCCAGGTGTGTTTTTGTTTGTGTCGCCGTGCCCCCAGCAGAGGACGAGCATTGTGCTCTCGGACTTCACAGAGCCACAACCCAAACATACTTCTATTCTTTGAAGGTTACCTGATCTCAGGTGCTTTGGTATAAAGGTGGAGACTGGATCGGTACATCCTTCTGTGTAATCTGTGCTGAACGGACGGATCTTCAGGCTGCGGGCTTAATAATCAGGCATCTCTGCGTGAGGTTTCTCAAGCTCGGGAATGTGGCCAGCGTTCCACTGTACCCTTTCTGTACATTCTACCAAATCATAGCTGTAATCTCCACAGAGCAAGGCAGGAGCTCACTGTCCCAGGGGCTACTTTCATTTCTGTTGTTGTGATAAAATATCCTGACAAACAATACGAGGGGAAAGGGTGACCTGGACTCCGTTCCAGAGGGACAGTGTGCCTCAGCAGGGAAGGCAGGCCGCAGGGACAGGGCACTGGCTGGTCACCTTGCATTAGAACTCAGGAAGCAGAGGGAATAGAGAGTGGGACCCACCCCCAGTGTTACGAGCAGGTTTTTCCGCCAGCCTGGTCCCACAGCTGCACCAGCCCCAAATAACACACAGAGACGCTGCGTTAGATATAAAGCTGTTGGCCTGCTACTAGAGTTTCTTATCGGCTAGTGCTGTCTTAAATATTAACCCATTTCTATTAATCTAAGTATTTCCACGTGGTCCAGAGGGCCCGGACCTCTGCTCTCTTAGTCTTAATTGCTGACTCCCCTACGACCTATCCCTGAATCTTCCTTGTTTCCTGCTCCCGCCTATCTTGCTCTCCTATTGGCCAACAGGGCTTTAGTCATTAACCAATAAGAGAAACGTATTTACAGAATGACGTCTCCCGTCACCCCAGGACAGCACTTTCTCCAGTGAGGCTACACTTCTGGAAAATTTCACCACTTTCCCGAACAGCATCATCAGTTAGGGACCAAGTGTGTAAATACATGAACCCGGGGGTGGGCGGAGGACACCTCATATTCAAACCGAAACCTTGGAGGTTTGGATCACCCTGTCCCAAGTTAGTTAGATGGTGGAGCCACACAATGTCAAGAGAGGATGCAAAGGTTTAGTCTTTATGTGGTGAGGGTTTCTGGGGGAGATCAGAGTCGCACACAGAGTGGTTCATGCCTTTGATTGGTTGGGGATGGTTAGGGTGGGAGACCCTACACAGCGACTGGGTTTGGCCTCCTGATGGTTCCCAGAGGAAATCTCCAGACATTTACACCAGCTTGTACAGTATCAGGCTGGAGGGGCAGGGGTGAAACTTGAAAACTGTCAGTGATCCAATAGTAAAAATAGAATCAGACTTTATTTTTTAATTACAAAGAAAAATTTCAGAGAAGACTAGAGTGGGGGGGTTTTAAAGATTTCTGGGAATTAAATAGCCATTTCATGTGAGACTTTTGGGGCACACACACACACAAAAGCAATATTCACGTGCTTCAAATTCCTGGCGTAGTGCTTGAGTTTCCAGTGGTTTCTGAAATGACTCTAAATACATTTCTGCCTTAGTATACTGGGTATAAATGAAGTGGCCATTTAAGTGACATTTACTGTTATAAGATAAAATATGATAAACTGAAAACTGTTGGATGCTGGATGTCCTGCAGTGTCAGATATCCAGCCAAATGTAATAATTTTTAAAGTGTTGATTATGTTATTTATGCGTGTGTGCGCGCGTGCGCACATGCACGAATATCACGATGCACATGTGGCAATCAGAGGACAACATGTAGTAGCTGGTTCTCTCACTGATCATCAGCCCTGGGGGAGAAACTCAGCCATCACGGTTGTCTGCAAGTACTTTCCTCGGTGAGCTATCTTGTTGGCCCAAGATTTGATTCTTTAGACAAAAATAAATATGAACACCCATTTCATGAGTGTGCTGGTTTCTTTAATATATGGGAAAAGCAAATGGACTTTAAAAAGGAATTTCTTTAAAATTTATTGTCAGTAAATTTTGTAAACATGTTTTATATTCCAATGTAGTTGGGGGTCACATGACAATTCCTTAGGCATAAAGAGGCATCCAGTAGAAAATGTTCTAGAAGTGTGGCCTCTGGTTCTTACCATCTTTTGGTTTTCCTGCTCAGCTGTTTGCTGTGTGCAAGAATCTAACATATAACAAAAGGCAAATGGAGTCCTTAATTGGTCTAAATAATAAAAACCTGGAGTCAGATATAGAGGAAGATGCTGAGAGATCAGAGAGAAAGGGGAGAAAGCCGTAGTCGCCTCTACCTCATTAGCTTCCAGGTGGAAGAGTGTTAATTTCTGCTTCTTCCTGCTGCTTCTACCCTCTCTCTACCCAGGCATCTCACTTCCGGTCTGTTCAGACCTCCTGACCTCTGTGATTAGCTGGTGGCAAGCTCCATCCTCTGATCTTCAGAGAGGCTTTTTTCTTTTTCTTTTTCTTTTTTTTGTACAAGCAAGACATCATCACAAGGTATTTCAGTAGAGCACTGTCTACTGGTGAGCAAAATACAGTGATAAGGGTTCTTCATGAACCCTTCCCAGATTCCTGCAGAGAAGAGGAAGAACGTGAAAAAAAAAAAAAAAATGGGCGCAGAGTCACGGAGTCTGGCCATTCTAGTCTTGGAGCCTCTGGTCTGGACGGGAGAGGTGTAAGATAGGGCTGATGGTTTGGGAACGGCCGTAAGAGGCCAGTAGTTAGGCTTCATTTATGAGTGTTTTAAGAGCCACTGAAAGTATTAAGTTGGAGGAATTAAACGATTGTGTCTGTGGTCTAGGGTGCTGCCTCCTGGGGTTGTGTGACATGGGAAAGAAGGAGACACAGGGGGCCATGAAGTTGGAACCACAGAGGGCTGCCAGCAAGTGGGGGCCGTGGGAAGGAGAGGGGCTGCGTGATTGGTCACCGACATTAGCCCATGCGTTGAGTGACTGAATGGAAGAGATGGAACAGGGTAATGCCACAGTGTCTGAGCCACGGATGCACACGGTGGATGCTCTAAAGAGGTCAGAAGGACCGGAAAAAGCTGGCCGTGGCCATCACTATATCCAGCCCCTGGGGACAGTGGTTCCAGCTGAGTGGGGTCAAGCTGAAAGAAGAAACACTTTAAAAATACACAGAAGAAATAGCAGGAGTTTGGTGGGGGACGATGCCAGGTTCAAGCCTGAGGAGCAGGGACTAAAAACAATTCTAAAGAAAGTTAAACCGATTAGGGGAATTGTAGTATAATTATAACAAATGTAATCGGAAGCAAATATCCTGTTAATTGCTAAGCCTGTCCCAGCGGGGTGTGGCCGTCATCCCAGAACTCCACAAGCAGAGGGTTTGAGGCTAGCCTGGGCTACCAATGTGAGACTGTCTCAAAACCGGAAACCAAAGCAATACGCCGCCAACCCCCCCCCCCGCCCACCGCAGCAAAACAAAAACCTATTTCAAAAGATTATCATGAGAAATAAGAAAAGCAGGCTACCAGTGAGTTCAGCATCCACAGACATGGATGGGGGAGGTGCAGGCGATGGGTTATTTTTCTGCTTCTCAGAGCAGCTCCGTAAGATCTTTATATTTAGAACGGGTTTCTTGATGAATAAGTAAAAAAGAAAAAAAAAAATTCTGTTTTTGCCACGTAAATATTTGTCCTGGGAAGTGGAAGGAAGTGAGAAACTGAGGCGAAGAGGAACTAAAAAACTAAAATCCATCCATTGGAACAGCTGCCGCTGTGTCTAATGATTTGCCATTTGTTTTGAAACATGACATGGTTTTGTGATTTTACTATCGAAGGCTTTGGTCATTTAACTGTAGTTTAGGCTGGGTGGTGGTGGGTCGGTGGCTCACTCCTTTAATTATATCACTTAGAGGCAGGTGGATCTCCGTGAGTTCAAGGCCAGAGTGAGTGTCAGGATAGGCTCCAGAGCAACACAGAGAAACCCTGTCTCAAAAACCCAACCAACCAACCAACCAAACAAACAAACAAACAAAAAAATAATTAACTGTAGTTCATTCAACTGCAAAGCTGAGAAAATACAATGATAAAGATATTTTGATTACCAAATATTACTGGTGAAAAAAATGTTGTGCATATATATTTTTTAAAAATGTGTGTCCATATATAGGCAGTTCCGGTGATTGAACCTAGGGCTTTACATATCCTAACCCTGATCCCTTTTCTTTTAGTTTTGTGTTAGTGTCTCACTAAGTAGCGTAGGCTGGACTTGAACTTATGACCTTCTAGCCTCCATCCCTCCTTTGAGTAGTTGGGAAACCCTGCTTGGGTCACCAGGCCTGCTTGTCATTTATAATTGATGGATTAATCCCGATAAGTTTCCTTTTAGTGAAAGAGCTAGTTGCTGATAGAATGAACACCATGGTATAATAATTTTGTTTTGTCCTGTACAGATGGTTGTTTTTAAATGGTTGTGTACAAAGTACATTATTGAAAACCTGGCTGGAGGAAAGCCCACCTTCCGCTGGGCAAACACAAGCTGTGGCCAGTTGGGGGCGGTCCATCTTCTGGAAGCCAGCTTACCAGAAAATAGAGCCTATTTATGGCCAAGGCGATGCTCAGTATCTGCTTCACCTAGGAAAAGTCTGCAAGGTGCGATGGAGCAGAAAGGTGTGTAATTATCTGCAGCCTCTGAATCAATGTACGATTGGCTCTGAGGCGGGAGGTTGAGCGCCTTGCTGGCTTTGGCAAGTTCACAGGAAGGAGTTGCTGCAAATGGAATCAATAGACCCCATCTGTAATCTTAGATGTGAGAGTTGCCCTGGTAACCCTTGGAGTGAATCATATCTGAAGTACCAACAGAGGATGAACCCACAATTCCACGACGTTAAAAGCAGGAGGGATTTGAGTGACATCGGTCTGCTCCACTTTGAGTGATATCTTGTGTATGCAAACATTCTCGTTGACATTGTGACGGGAGCTCTGGGTCAGAGTTCTGGGAGCCTGTGATCTTAATCTTGGCAATTATTATACCCAGTGGGTAGCTTTGACCCTGACATCTTTCTCCTTGAAAACCTGTTCTTTGGTAAAAGAAGCTGAGTTGTTGCCAACAGAGAGAGAGAGACCTCATTTCAATGAAATGCTTAATGTATTTTATAAACTTGGTTCCCAATGGTTAATGGCTGATTCTTTGAAATGTTTCTGTGGTTTAGAATATTTTAGGCTTGCCATAAAATGATTAGAAATATTCCACTCTTATGTTTTCAAATATTAAACCACATTCCACATAGTTTTCAAAGGGTGGAAATGCTAAAAAAAATTAAAAAGAAAAAGAAACATAATCTTGATACAAGAAAATGTGTCATGCTCCCTCTGGGGAGGACAAGTGTGTCGCTCACATCATTTTCTTAGTCACTACAAAATGGAGTAGTGCCTCCTTAAGACTGATGTCCAGCCCTTCGGAGCTTCTGCCCTTGGAGAACTAAAGTCTTCTGGGTCAGATGGGTTCTGGTACAGCTGTGGAGTGGACCACGTTTACACCAAAGGCAGCTCACGTCTGCAGTCCATTCCCTGGCTTTTCAAATTTTCTTGCTACCCGGCCTTTCCTTTCATTGACCGAGACGTTCATGACTGATAACGGCTACTTGATTTTGCATCTTTAACCAGCCAACATGTGGCAAACTCCATTCAAATCTCCACCGTCCTAGGCCTTTAACATTACTTAAATATGGCTGGCGAAATGGCTCAGCCGGCCAAGCTCATTATGGCTGAGGACCTGAGCTTGATCCCTGGGACCCACCCAGTAGAGGCAGAGAACTGATCTCCCATGCACACCACGGCTTGCGTGTGCACCTATGCACACTAATAAATAAAAATGCAATAGCAGCTTTTACAAGTACTTAAATGGGTGGTTACTGATATCACCGCGTAGAAAAGGTCATCCTGTCAAACCCTGTTCATCTCACCCTTCACTCTGTGCTTAGCTGTGGAGATAGAAATCAAGGTGGGTGCCAGGTGGTGGCACACGCCTTTAACACCAATACTCGGTGAGTTCGAGGCCGGCCTGGTCTACAGAGCTAGTTCCAGGACAGCTAAGGCTGTTACACAGAGAAACCCTGTCTTGAAAAACAAAAACAAACAAACAAACAAAAAAATCAAGGTGGCCATGTTGTGTATGTTCATTAAAACTGTTCAGTTGGGAGTGGGGCATACTCAGTGGAGACATGATGCTTAGTTTAGAACCCAAACCCAAACCCTAAGCCCAAAGACCCAAACAACAGCAGTACTCCCCCAACCCCAGACCTAACAGCACAAACAAACTAATCTCTCAGACTGTCTCACGGGCGGCTTAAGATGTAGTACCATGATGTCGGGGTGTCTTGAAGCCAGTTAGGCTCTGATTAGATGAGAGACAGTTGCTGTAGCCTCTCCAGTTTCCTCTTTCCTCTCTCAAGAGTGCTAGACAGGCCGAAATTAGAGCAGGTGAATTAATGAGGTGTTGCTCCATTTTGCCGGCCAGCGGCTGGTCTTCAGCGCCAGCCTTTCTGCTACCGCTGAGTCCCTCTCCGGGGGTGGGGGCTTAACTCACTTGCAGGGGTTGCTTAGCCTCCACAGCACCCGTTCCAATGTCCTCCTAGTTCTTAGATTTGAAGATCCCACGCTCAGCTCTCTGACCCATGAAGTCAGGGCCATCGAGGAGGGATGAATTGAGACCCCAAAATAAGAACGGGGATGTGGGCTCCACAGGCCAAGTCAGGGTCTGCCTTGGGGCAGAGAACTCACCGAGTTTCAAGGTCACCCCGAGTGGAAGCCCAGAGAACACGTGTAGGAATGGAGTCCAAGGACACACAGACAAACAGGAAGGAGGCGCTCCCAGCTAGACTTGGAGTTAACAGAGAATCAAGACCCGGTACACTTAGAATTTAATGCTTGGTGGGCACTTAAGGCCCTGCCAGAGAAGCTCTTCCTCATTAATTTGTCTCTCAAAACCAAGACCTATGGGCTTCTACTCTTAAGCAGGGTGGCGTGAGTCTCTCCATTGTCACTTGATGGTTGCCACAGAGCAGAGCAAAGGGACAGCTCCGAAAGCTCTGGGATGGTGCCCTGCAGGTGTCCCTGAGCAGCAGCGGACAGGGAATGGGGTAGAGCTTTATCCCCAGGTCAGGGGAAAGCAGTAGTGACTCCAGCAGTGGTAAGAGCTGCTGTGCTCTGGAGCAATCCTTGATGAGCGCTGCTTGATGAGCGCTGCTCAGGAATTATTTAGAAGCATGGTCTTCCAAATGGCCGGTGTCTCCTCTCAAGATACATTTATTTTCAGAAATTCTCTCTATTTCTAAAACCTGCATCGATGGACCAGACTCCTGATTTGAGTCACCTCAATAGCAAAGGCGTGACCCTTGCTCTCAGTCTTCAGACCCAAGCAGAGTCAGCCTCCTGGTGAAGGGGAGGCTGATGTCCAGTGCTTTCCTGAGCTGGGTGTGGAGGCAGCTTCACCTCTGAGAAGCCAGCACAGCGATCTCTTACCGGATCTCATGTTGAGATTTTCTCTTTCTCCTCAAATGAAAGGCTGTGGGGCATAGGGTCCACCTGAACCTGTTTCATCTCCAGGGTTCTCCACATGGATTTCTGTGATGGAAACTCTCAGGTCTCTTGTGGGGTAAAACGCTGATGTATCTCATCCTTACCTGAAACCCATGAGGGTCTGGTTCACAGTGACGTGTTTCGTCTTAGATTTGGAGACAAGGTGTCTATCTCGGACTTTCCATATAGCCGAGGATGACCTTAAACTCCAGGTCCTCCTTTCTCCTGAGTGCCAGGATTCAGATGTGTGCTAGCACACCCAGTTTATGTGGTTCTGGCGGTCAAACCCCGGGCCTAGGCACTCTAGATAGACAAACGTTCTGTTGACTGATGAGGCCATTTTTAAAGCCCAGGGCTCCAGTCCCAGAATTAAGAGTAATTGTTTGTGGAAAATGGATGAGGTGGCAATTTCATATATGGGCATGTTTACCAGGCTTTACAGCATGCTGAAGTTTAGAAGACTGGACATTGTATGTGTGTGTACAGGTATATGTATGCACACCTGTGTGTGTGCTGGTGTGTGTGTGTGCATGTCTGTGTGTGTGCATTGTGTGTGCATGTGCATGCGTGTGTGTGCATGTGTGTACAGGTGTATGTGTGCACACCTGTGTGTTTGTACAGGTGTATGTGTGCACACCTCTGTGTGTGTGTGTGCATGTATACAGGTGTGTGTATTCATACCTGTGTGTGTGTACAGGTGTATGTGCACACACCTGTGTGTGTGCACGGGTGTATGTGTGCACATCTGTGTGTGTGTGTGTATACAGGTGTACATGTGCACACCTGTGTGTGTGTGTGTAAGTGTATGTGTGCTCACCTGAATGTGCGTGTGTACAGGTGTATGTGTGCTCACCTGTATGTGTGTGTACAGGTGTATGTGTGCACATCTGTGTGTGTGTACAGGTGTACATGTGCACACCTGTGTGTGTGTACAGGTGTACATGTGCACACCTGTGTGTGTGTGTGTAAGTGTATGTGTGCTCACCTGAATGTGCGTGTGTACAGGTGTATGTGTGCTCACCTGTATGTGTGTGTATTTATGAATGTAGATGACGTCAGGTACAATCCCTGACAGCTCTTAGTTTTATGGAGACAGGGCTCACTGCTTCTGCCTCGTCCAGCTGGCCAGGCTGCCCTGGGGTGTGCCTGTTTCTGAGAAGTCCTGGGATTGTGGCATGCCTGCCTGGCTTTTTACGTGAATGCTGATGATCCCAACGCCAGCCCTCACGGTCACACAGCAGGCACTTTATACAGAGTCCCCTTTCCCTGCCTGACACCAGACATTATAACTCATTATACATAATGTGTTCTTAGAAAATTTGCTTCTGAAGCTCTAATTACTCAATAAATGTGATGACTGTGTTATCATTTCCTGCTAGCTGTGTGTGTAAAGGTTGTTTATGCTGAGGACACAGACTGGGGTTTAGATAATTGATAAGAGATGGATTTAAACTATGGGCTGGATCTTACTGGATTGCCTTAATAGAAGAGGAGGTGCCTAGACCCACTGCAACGTGATGCACCTTGGCTGGTTGATATATGGGAGGCCTGCCTGTATCTAAAGTGGAGGAGTGGATGGGGGGGGAGAGGTAGAGGGGAGATGGGGCATTAACTGGGAGGAGGGGATGAAATAAAATATGGGCTGGAAAGATGGCCCAACAGTTAAGAATGTGGGCTGCTCTTGTAGAGCACACTCACAGTGGGCAGCTCCCGTCTTGTAATGTATACTCATGTGCACATGCCCACGCACACGCCCACACACGTACACAATACATATATACATACATACAATAAATCTTGTGGAAAAATGACTGTTTATTTTCATGTGGGAAAGTGAAGATTTGAGCCAGAGTTAGGCAAAAAAAGAAGAAGTTAGAACACACAGCTGGAAATGGAATATGAAAAGAAGCTCTGTGGCTGAATCTGTGAGACATAATGCATGTCCAAACTACCGGTTACATAGAGCTCTATAAACCATGGCTTCATAGCGGTGTGAGCCGCTCAGGACCATAGCAAATGGTGCTACTCATAGCGACTGAACTTCTCACCACTATCTGCCCATTGTCTGCGCTACACTTACATTTACGAACCCACTTTAGTCAAGGTAGTAAATATTACCCTATTAAGCCACAGCAATATGCACAACACCATTTGTAATACAGCATGACTCTGATACTCCTTGGTTATGGAAGGATTTGTCTCCAGCAAGGGCCAGGGAAACTGATGGCTGTGCGGAATGTAAATACTGGCCTCAGTTCTGTAACTGACATCTCAGGGTGCATTTCACACTCGATCTCTGTGTCACTGTGCTCATGGGCAGCGTTCATCAGCTAACTGTCAGATCCACTTGAAAGGAGAGCAGGTGCTTGCGTGCACAGCTGTGGTCGGAGCGCTCTCAGAGTCACTGTGGTGAGGTCTCCTCTAGACTCAGAAGGCTCAGTGAGGGAGGAAGTTGGGGGATCTGCTGTGTGTTCTGGCGGAGGCCTCTTCCAGATGACCCGAGGTTGTTATTTGAGTATTGTATTTCTCTAAGGAAAGTAACCCGTGGGTGCTAGCCAGGGCCTCAGGGATGGCTTCCACTTAAGGAGGGGCAGAGAAATTTTGGTGGAATGTGCACTCCTCTTGAACAAGGAGGGAGTCTGTTAAAAACATCCATATGGCCAAGTCAACTTCAGGTGTTGTTTTATAGGAGATGGTTTTGTTTTGTTTTGTTTTTGAGTAAAAGTAATACCGAGATCGGGTGTGAAATCCCCTGAGATGTCATCTATTGTACTGTGTGATCAGGCTGTGTGCATGTGCACGTGTGTGCATGCATCCACGTGCAGACCAGAGGTCAGACTCTGGTGTTGTTTTACAGGTGTCTATTTTTTTTCCTGGCACAGTCTGTCATTGGTCTTTGGCTTACCAATATGGTGATACTGGTCGGCCAGCACCCCCCCACCCCCAGGGGCTGGCCTGCCTCTGCCCTCTATCTGCTGGGATTACAAGCATGTGTCATCATGTCTGGCATCTGAGGTCAAGTGTGGGTCCTACTGGTTGCCCCACAAGAGCTTGAACCACTGAGCTGTGTGTCCAGCACTGACTTTGTTCATTTTAGAGAGACCCCTAAAACGTTTCTTTAGAATGTTTCCCTCTTTGTAGTAGAATGTATATAAATGACTCATCCTGAACAAAGGGAAATCATGTTGGCATTACCTCTTTCCCTTTAGAGAACTCTTCCACTACCACAGATGAGCCTCTCAAATGGTACAAGGGGCTCCATCACCGTGAGGGCAGGAAGGGACTTGAGGGGTCACCTGCTAGACCCCCTTCCTTTATAGTGAGGTCCAGGCAACTTGTCCCTGTGGCTCACCTGGGGAGTGGGTGGCAGCTTTCTGACATGTAACCTTTCCAGTCTCAGCTGCCCCCTGTCCTTTATTTTGGGTTGGCAGTTGAACTTCTTAGCATGTGCTGAATTTGTCTATTTTGATATGTAGAAAGCTGCCCACTCTTTAGTATGCGGTCAGAGCCAGGCAGAGTACTGTGCTATAGTAAATGTGAACTACGGGCATCGTTCCCTCTGTAATTGGAAATGAAAGTGTCTGGTGTGCAACTCGACGGCTCACGCCAGGTGTTTCTGGACTTTTAGGACAGAAGACTCGATAACCGACGATGACAAGAGGAGGTATGTGTGCTGTCGCGGCTGGTGTCACGTGAGTGATTTTGGTCATAGTACATGGATGTAACCCGCGATAGCACAGTATGATGACAGAGGTTCCATGAGGTGGGATATTTGTGGGGACGTGATCTGAAAAGGCAGATTCTCGGCTGTGACCCAGCAAGCTTGTGCTCTGTCCTGGGACTGTGGCTCCGTGATATCCTTTCCCGTCCCCAAGCCGATTGACTTCCCCTCCTCACCTCTGCACATCCTGCCCTCACATTTCCTGAGGTCCACTCTGCTCTGCTGTTCATTCCTGGGCTCTAAACATGCCCTTTTCCCTGTGAGGAAGTGATTTTGAATATCCACATTGCCTGATGCCACAGGGATCTCTGAGTATGTCATAAATCATGACTGACAGCTCTCACGTATTACTCCACCCATCCCTATACTACTTATTACGAGAAAATATTTAAATATTTAAAAATGTTACTGATATGTTGGAGCTATTTTTCCCAAAGCCTCCTTTTAACACAGAAAAGCAAGAATTTTTAAAAGTTATGAGTTATCTTCATAATTATATTATTTGGAGTGGTTCATGCTTTATTTTTTGATGCCCACCCCCTCTAGCATCCTTTAAATTGATCTAATTTCTTTTCTTAAAGAAACTATGGAGGAGTGTATGTTGGCCTGCCCTCTGAAGCTGCCAATATGGTGTCTAGCCAGGCAAAGACAGTGCGGAAAAGTAAGCAAGGGTCATGTGGGGCGCATTTCCTCAAAAGCAAGTGCATGTGTTTGTGTGTATGTATGGGTGTGTGCTTATGATGTATGGATGTGTCTGTGTATATATGGGTATGTGTTATGATGTATGGATGTCTGTGTATATAGGTATGTGTTTACATATGTATTTGCGTGTGTATGTATGGGTGTGTGTTTATGGTGTATGGATGTCTGTGTGTATATGGGCATGTGCTTATGTGTGTTTGCGTGTGTATGTATGGATGTGTGCTTATGATGTATGGATGTGTCTGTGTATATATGGGTATGTGTTTATGTATGTATTTGCGTGTGTATATATGGGTGTGTGTTTATGATGTATGGATGTCTGTAAATATATGGGTATGTGTTTATGTATGTATTTGCGTGTGTATGTATGGGTGTGTGTTTATGGTGTATGGATGTGTCTATGTATGTATGGGTGTGTGTGTAGGGGTATTTGTGCATGCATTCATGGGTGTGTCTGTGTGTATATGTATGTCTATGTATGTATGTGTGTGTGCAGGAGTATTTGTGCATGAATTCATGGGTGTTTAGGTTCACATGCATGTGAAGGTCAGAGGAGAAACTCTGGCAGTCTTCTTGGGAGCTGTCCTCTGTTTTGAGGCCAGGGTCGTCACTGACTTGGAACTTGTCAAGTCTTTTGATCTGGCGGCCAGCAAGCCCCTGAGACCCACCTCTCTCTGCCTCTTCAGCACTGGGCTACAGGTGTGTGGCACCATGTTAGGTTCTTGGTAGAATGTGGGTTTGGGGACTTGAACTCCTATCACCATGCTTCTTTAGCAGGCACTTACCTACTGAGCTATCTCCCTGGTTTCAAAAAACTATTCAATTTCTATTTCCCATCTACCTAACTTAACCTACCTGCCCCACAGTGACAGTGAGCCATAAGTGAATCATTTACTCATTGTCACTATTCCCCAAAATTGCCTCCCACATCTTAAAAGCAACTGCTATAAAAGCCCATTTGCTTAGAGGTTACAAACTGGGCTTCTATTTATGTATATACTCCATGGATACTCTTAATTTCTTGTTAGTTTCTCTGCTGATCAGTGTGAAACAGAAAGCCAGTTTAAACAAGTTGATGATGTGTTTGTGAGCAGGGCTGTAGTTCCATAGCATGAAGGTGATGAGGTGTGGTGATCACAGAGCTGGATCACGTTGTTTTTAAACATTCTGTAATTATTTGTTTTATGTTGCTGTTTGTTTTATGATTAGTCACATTTAAATTTACTCTCTCTCTCTCTCTCTGTGTGTGTACTGGTGTGTGCATGTGTGTGTGCGCTGGCATGTGCATGTGTGTGCTGGCATGTGATTGCATTTGGAGATCCAAAGGACAATTTACAAGAGTCAGCTCTCTCTCTGCCTGTGGGTTCTAGAGGTGAAGCTCAGGCTGTCAGACAGCAGGCACCTTTACTCTCTGAGCCATCTTGCAAGCCCTGCTTCATGACTTTGATGAGTGTGTGTGTGTGTGTGGGGGGGTGTGTGGCTATTGTTTGTAGCTTTGTGGGAAATTATAATGACAAAATCTAAACACTGTTACCAATTTTCTCTCTAAGGTTAGAGGAAGATAACGCCATGTCTGGATACTCAAGAGGTACTGTGTTTTCCTGAATTGCGTTGTGTGCTTGGTCTCAATGATGGAGAGGTGCCGGTGTCTGCGTGTGTCTAAGAGCTCATGGTGCCGCCCGTGACTTCACTGTGAGGGGACTGAAGCTCAGGTCCACTCTCCTCTCAGCTGCCATGGGTTCACTCCATTCTTTCACAACGGCAGTGTCCATTGTTTAGTGAGGACAAGCTGCATGGTCAAACCAGAACTTGGGCGGGTTTAGGAGTTGAGTGACAGCTGGGAGAGCTGGGTCAGAACTACTCTGGCTAGGAATCAGTTTCAGTGTGTAGCAGTAGAGGCCAAGAGGAGATGTGTCCATCACCAGTTGAGATGGGCAGCTGTCATGGTCAGCACAAAAGCAGGTATGTGGGCAGGAGAATTTCTATTCGCCCATTCCCATGGTGCATTCTGTGTTGGGCTTTCCACTCTGCACCGTTCTGTTCTCGGCAAACACACTCATGATGTGGAATGTCTCTCTGTGTGCTGTGAACATGTTTTACCATTGGTTAATAAAGAAGCTGATTTGGCCAATAGCCAGGCAGAATAGAGCCAGGCGGGAAATCTAAGCAGAGATGCAGGGAGAGAGGAGACAGAGTCAGGGAGACGGACTCCTTGCAGCTGCCAGAGGATAAGATGCCAGAGCATCACCACTCAGCCATGGCCATGTGGTGATACACAGACTAGTGGAAATGGATTAATTTAAGTTGTAAAAGGTAGTTAATAATAAGCCTGAGCTAATAGGCCAAACACTTTATAATTAACATTAAGCCTCTGAGTGGTTACTCTAAAAGTGGCTGCAGGACTGGGTGGTAGGAGAAGCCTCCAGTTACATACTCGGCCTCTTCTGTAGCCTCACCTTCAGGAGTGCAGTTTCCCAGGAGAGCCCACTCTCCGCTGGAAGTCAGCCTCTTTCACCTGCTGCCTGAACGGGTTACTTTTCCTTGTGGCCTCAGTCTTGTAATCCATAGGATGGGTCTTTTGCTTAGACAGAGGGTTGTTGCCAGGATCTGCTGCCTGTTCAGCCAGCCGGCACTGCACTGTCATTCCACTTCTGAAGAGGGGGAGGGGAGCTTCAGAACCCTAGGAACTGAGCAGAAGAGGTGTCCCGTAGATCGATCCCAGGAACCTGGTCACCTCTGCTGCGCACAGACCCCAGGTGAGCTATGCTGGGCCTCAGCTTTCTCGCCGGGGAGTGAGATTTGCTAGTTGTTTGCCTTTGTGCGAGGGTAAAAAATTCCCACAGTGACAGTTTAGCAGTCAACGCTGACTGCCCGCCCATGGGGCTTTAGACCTGGCTGAGATACTCCCTGGATGCTCGCTCAGGGACCCCAGAGAGCTCTTTGATCCTCTGCTGTTTCCTCCATCCATTGAGGGCATCTCTAAGTGGTCAGTTTGATCCTGGGTTCCCTTTCCCTTTGCCTGAAAGGATTTCTCCACTGAAGGGCTTGGCTGTCCGTTTTCCCAAGTGGCCGTGTGTCCGTCCTTCCCCTTGCCTGTGACACAGCTACATCTGTGACTTTTCAGGTCACTCACCGGGCAGAATATGGATGGGAGGATTGTTCTCTGGGTGGCTTTTGATACAAAGGGCAAGCTACACTGTTTTTGGCCGGCACCACTGTCTCTTTGAATGGAACTCACTCCGTGAGCTCATTTGGCTATTTTTTTTTTTTTTTTTTTTTGGCCCAAATCAAGGACTGACTTGGGCATCTTGATATTACTTATTCGATGATAAGGATGTGTGGTTTCTTATGCAGCTGATCCTAGATTGGGAACCACAGCCACATAGCTGTGGCTCTTTGGGAGGGACCTTCCACCCGAAAGGAGCTTGTGTGACAGCTCTGAGGAGCCAGTGTGGACCGGCTCCATCAGTGTCCCTTGGGGAGCCCCGCAGGCTTCGAGTGGCTGGAGCCTTTCTGCTGGGAAGAGAGTTAACTGAGTGACCTGTCCTATGAATGTGGTGCTGATACGCACAGTACTCAGCCTGGTTTGACTATGCTTATTCTGTATTTTAATCATTAGTTGTATCTTTATAAGATTCTTAGCATCCAGTTTTGTCTCTTTAAATAAATCGTAGACCTTAAGTAGCTGTTGATTGGCTATTGAACAGGAGCTCTACTTAAAAGCAAATCCAGTGACCAATTGGCAGGCTTGAGACATGTACTTTTTTTTCTGGGATTTTTGAGTGTGCTAATTCTTTCTTTCTCCTTTTTCTCTCCCCCCCCCCCATCACAGCTTGCACATGAATTTGGAAGGAATTTGGCTCCAGGGACATTGTATCTTCAAACACATTCTGAAAGGTTGTCCCCTGCGCTCCCAAATCCTAACTGTGTAGTTAAAGCCATGGGTACATACTGAATGTTGTGTCACAGAAGGAAATGGGTGAGACTCTGCTCACCGGGGGCCACTCTGTGTCCCCATAAAGGCGTTGCTACCCAGCCTGGGCTTCCAGGCCTCATACGCCGTTTCCATCCTGGCCATTCAGCACAGTTCACAGAGATCATGTCTTTTCACACTGATACTCTTGATAGTTTTTATATAACGCGATCCTTACTGTATTTATAACGTGACATTAGGACCATGGAAAGGAATTACCTGAAGTAATTTATTGCCCCTTGTCCCTTGATGTTTCTACTTTGTGTGTGTTGTTGTTGTTTGTTTTTTTAAGCTGTGAAGTTGGTAAATGGAGTCTTACAATTGTCTCCCTTTCTTACTACTTGGCTTAAAATTTTTATTTAAATGTAAGAGGATTCCCGCGGTTGAGAGCATTGCAGTATTTGGAAATGAACTGGTTAAATTTGCATGCTATCCACACGTGGGGATTAATTCCTGTTTTCTTTAGTCAGAGGCTTACACGGCTACAGATGTTCTCCAGCTGCCCAGTTGTCCATTCTCCTTGTGTGTGATCAGAGCATCTCGTAAAGTTCATTCCGTACTGCCTCTTAGGACTCACGGGTGATGCTTAGTGGGGTATGTGGAAAGTTCTTATTTTGCTAACAACCTGTGTACCTACTTATTTTGCTAACAACATGTGTACCTACTATGAGTGCAGTGTAAGTAACTCAGTTTATCAATGTACTTCAACAATTAAATATTTTTATCCCCCTTACCTGGATTTCTTAATTGTTTTCAAGAGAATGCTTTCAAAGAAGCCACATTTGGTATTACCATATGTAAATACAGTGTATCGATGTGTACAGATAGCACTGGTTAAATAGGTAACTATGAGAAGTGGAAAATTTTCCCTAAGAGAAAGGCTCTGTCTTCTATATTTGGTTGATATGATAATTGTAGAACCATCAAATTGCAAAACAAAACAAAAAAAAAAAGTAAAAATGACTAAGAACTTATGAGGCATATACTCCTCTGAATGTCGACAAGCTCACCATGGCACTCGGGGACACCAGTGTTTATGTAATTAATACTAATAGCCTTGAGAAGCCTGAGACAGGAGAGTCTGAGTTTCAAGGCCAGCTGCCTACACAACGAGTTTGACACCAAAATGAACTACATGAGGCCCTGTCTCAAATTTTTTTTTTAATTAAAAACCAACAAATACATTGACTTTGGAAAACTTAATTTACAAATAGCCTTAGACTAATAGAAGGATATAAGGAAGGGCTAGGGATACAGCTCAATTCTAACTGAGTTCCATAGCTTCCCTATGCCTTCCTGTTATTGTTCTAATCACATATCACACTGCATCCCAATTAAATTGATCTACTCTGTTTCCTCTTCCTGGTGACATTTCCTTTAGCTTTTCCTTGTTTTTCATGACCATGACCCCCCCCCTTGAAACCTACGGTACAGGGATTTTGGAATACACCCTTAATGCGAACCCTTTTGTGCTCTTATATTGGAGTGGGGGTCATAGATCTTGAGGGAGACCCCCCCCACTGAGCGGAATGGCCTCTCATCACATCCTAAGATCTCAAGATCCCAGCTCATTGCGGTGGCACTGACCTTGAAAGGGGATGTCAGCTCTCTCCACCATAATCCCTGGTTTCCTTCCTCTGATCCCTCTACGCCAAGGGTTCTCAACCTTCCTGATGCTGCGACCCCTTAATACAGCCCCTCGTGGTGTGACCGGCAATCATAAAATTACTTTCACTGCAACTTCATAACTGTGATTTTGTTAGCATTATGAATCATAATGTAAATAATATTTTCCAAAGTTCTAGCTAACCCTTGTGAGAGGTTCGCTTGACCCCAGAAGGTCGTGACCCGCAGGTTGTGAACCACTATTATAAGTGGCTCATGAGTCCAGACGATGTTCAAGAGTGCATTTATTAAAAGCTTGGTGGCGTTTGGTTTGTCAAGCACCTATCACTCTTCAGCTTCCCTGTTTGCAGTCACTGGAAAAGTCACTGATACTGAAGGAATGATTGATGGAGTGAATGACAGCATACTGGCAGGGCACGGCCAGGCTATTGTGGACTCACTTCCTGTGGGGGGCCCAGCCACACTCTGCCCCGCCTCTGATAGGAAAGGGGGACTTCGGGGTAGCTGACTGCTGTACTTTTGTACTGCTTTCTGTGCAAGCAGATGAATTCACCTGGTCGTATCAGCCATGGGTAAAATTTGATGGATTGTGTAGTGTATACTCTATTGCTTTGGATAGAGAAAACTCTGCTATAGGAAAAACAAATCCTGGTAATTGAATATTTCTGGAGAGCCACCTGGAAACTGCAGGAGACCATTTCTTCTTAAAGTTTCTGTAGCTGATGAGTACCATCATTGGCTCTTGTCTCCTGGGGGGTCCAGGGAACTGAACGCAGGGTCTTGTGTGTACACTGAGCCACACCCAAGACCTATCCCTGGGGCCTGTTGCATAATTACTGGGTGTTTCAAGATCCATTGATCCATTATTTTCTCCTCATTCCTTCAATAGGTACTACGAGGAATTCTCTAGCATGTTTATTAATTCATATAAATAAGAATGTATGGGTACCAGGAATTCTCTAGAATGCTTATTAATTCATATAAATAAGAATGTATGGGTATTTATCTTGCTCGTCCGGTTGTGGCCTAATAGTGTGATGCTTACCTAGTTTTGTGTGGCTCTGACCATTGCGAGTTTTTTCATGCTAGATTCTGACATTCTCTATACTCCCCTAACCCACCTCACTTAGGTTGACTCTCAATAGTGGGCAATGCCACAAAATAAAATAAAAATGTCATTCAAAAGTTAAAACTTCACCAAATTCTGGTACAAGTGAACAATATCTTCCATATTATGACAAATTGTAACATTTTCCTTCCACAAGGATCAGCTAAATTTAGAGCCTCCAAAATCTTACATGTTAATAGCACAGCCACCCACCTCCTGTGTCTTCAGGAAATTGATTAACGTCTCTTTATAAAGTACAGTAAGAATCTGGAAGATAAACTATTGATGTGGAGATTAAAAAAGAAGAGAATCAGGAGACTGTCTGGGATGCTTAGTTTTGATCAACTAGACACAAGCCAGACTCCTTGGGGAAGAGGGAACCCTGATTGAGGGATTGCTTCTATCAGACTGGCCCGTGGGCATGACTGTGGGCCGTTTTTTTTTTTATTAACGATTGGCATAGGAGGGTAGTCCACTCTGGGTAGGGCCATTCCTGGGCAGGAGGTCCTGAGTTACCTAAGAAAGCAGGCTAAGCAAGGCCCAGAGAGCAGGCCAGCAAAAAAACATCACTTGTCTATGGTCTCTGCATCAGCATCCCCCAAATGGTGGGCCATCACTTGGAAATGTATGATAGAGTAAACCCTTTCCTTCCCAGCTCACTTTTCACCAGTATTTTATCACAGCAAAAGAGGGGGGACAATACACTGGTAAAGCCTTAAAAAGCCCGAAATGTAAGAGTTTACACCTTTTCAAACAATATGCTCCATTTGCTTTCAAGATTATTGGTAAGAATAAAGTGGAGATGTGTGGCAGAGCATTTCTGATCAGGAGGCTGTTGGATGGAGAAGGACTCCTTACGCCTTTCAAGCAAGGAGACTCACGTGCTCACTCAGTTGCAAAGACGTTTAATCCTTCTAATTTCCCACATCATCCAGAGGAGGTGATGGAGGGAGGGCGTGTTCAACAACAGATGACTGCCTTCCTAGCACACATCAATCACAGAACATGGAAGCTGAGGAAGGGGAAGTAAAGGAGGAGGAGAATATACCACGGTGTCAAAGCCTCAGCAGGCCACAGTCGCCATTGGGGCCTGCAGAACTGGAGGAATGGAAGAGAAAGCCCAAGAGATCATATGCATATCAAGTTTGTGCAAGGGAAGTTTCCATTCAAAGTTAAAGTTGTGTGTGTGTGTGAGTGCGTGTGTGTGCACGTGAGTGTGTGTAGTGTGTGTGTGTGTGTGAATGTGTGTGTAGTGTGGGTGCCTACAGAGGCCAGAAGACAGTATCAAATCCTCTGGAACTGGAGTTACGGATGGTTGTGAGCTGCCCAGCTTAGGTGCTGGGAACCAAACGTGTGTCCTTTGGAGAGGAGCAAGCATTTTTGACTGCTGGGCCATGTCTTTGCCCTCTGGTTTTGATTTTGATTTTTAATGATGCAGGGAACAGGGTTCAGAAATGTCAAGTTTCCCCCAAAACCCTAGAAGTAGATTTGAATGAATTTGAACATAATATAAATGATGAAACCATAAAGCCGAGGAAATACTAGTAAATAGTCCCCTGACCTGAGACTGGGAAACAGTTTTGTATGAATGGAGCCTGAGGCCGCTCCGTAAGGTAAAACCTAGGCTTGAGGATATGAAAAATGAAAATGTATGTTTGAAACCCGGAAACATTTGAAAAGGAAATGGCTGGGAAATAAGGCAATGCTTGCAATAACCACAGGGCTACTCTACATCTGAGAACTCTTGGCAACATTTGTGATAACCACAGGGCTAGCCTGCTCTACAAAGAACCCTCAAGTAAAGGACCTGAAAACATGAGCAAAGCTACTCAAAAGATGGTCATAAAAGGGCTGTAAGTGGCCACCGAGCCTTCTGGCAGGGCTCATTCACGTTCAGATCCCGCGGCTGCCCTGCCTTGTGGCTGCCAGTGTGATGGTATCCCCACTATTGAGTCATGAGGTTGCCTGCTGCCTTGCCCCCATCACTGTGACGAATCGGGGGTCCACAGGCAAGAGCTTCCTCACTTACATATCGGTTAGTCTTGGGTCACTGTGACTGACAGAAGGGAGGCGCTCCTGTGTAACCTGTTTCTGTGATAGGATGCCCTGAGAAGGCAACTGAGGGGGGGAGGGGCTTGCACGTTTCCTTCAGGGTTACGGCCCCATCGTGGCAGAGAACTGAGCCAGGAGCCTGGTCGCCGACCCACCGACAGGGACAGACAGGGATAAGTGAATGCTTGATTGCTTTCTCCTCCGTCCAGAGGGCCCCGTGCAGGGGTGGGGCTCCCACAGTGGGGTGGGTGTCACACACCAGTTAACAAGACAACCCCCCCCACCCCGTGGACATGCCTGCCACCCCAACCTGATTTGGACAGTTCTTCAATTAAGACTTCCATGGGTGGTATTCTAGGCTGTGTCGAGTTGACAGTTAAAAGCTAACCACCCCAGGGGCTGGAGAGATGGCTCAGTGGTGAAGAGCCACTGATTGTTCTTCCAGAGGTCCCAGGTTCAATTCCCAGCCCCCACATGGGTTCACAACTCTCTGTAACTCCAGTTATAGGGGATCCGACACCCATGGCAAAACTCCAATGCGTATAAAATAAAAATGAAGCAAAAATAAAATAAAATAAAAATAAATAAAGCAAAAACTAGCCATCTGAGTTGAAAAGATTAATCTTGGCTCATGGTTTTGGGGGGATTTCACTTCATACTGGGGAAGGAGGAGAGAACAGCAACAAAGACTCTTCACGTTGCAGTGGGACAGTTGGGGGGGCTGAGCCAGAAGCTGTATGACCCCTAAGATCCACTCCTAATGACCAGGCCAGGCCCCCAGGGTTTATAGGTTGGAATCTCAAGTGTCTCCCATGGGCTTATAGTTGAAATCCTTGTTCTCAGGCTTGTAGTGACATTGTGCAGAGACAGGCTGTCTCCCTCCCTTCCCTTCTTACAAAAGACACAGAGAAGTCAACACTGTAGGGTCCTATACTACAGGACTTCTTGGAACATGGGCTGCTTTTTGTCCAGCATCTGCTGAACCCCTCTGCATCTCTTAGGACCTGGGTGGCATGGTTATCTCCTGGCAGGACCGGTCCTTGCCAGCCCTGCACACCATCACCAACTGCATGGTGATCCCCAGAGAGTGCTCACTCTGGCTCTGCAAGCTCAGCTCAACTTTTTTATCCCGAGGGTTTTCTGAGCCCTCCCTATCTTTCCCTCTCCGATGCTGCAGACCATACCAGCTCTGTCTTGTACTGGACCTCAATGTAGTTATCCTGCCAAGAATTAGGCAGGATGGAGGCTGGTTTCTTGTCTCTCGTTCCTTAGTGAATGGCATTTCTGCACTCAGCGGGGTCAGCCCAGGCAGGTCTCACCTAGGGAAGCTGCTATTGGATGTTGTTGGCTGCACTCAAACTCTGGACAGCTCTTCAGACTCGTACAGATGTGGTTAGATGGGATATGCCCAGCAAGTGTCTACTCTATGTAGTAATAGAGGAAATGGCTGAACCAACTTCTTTAATAATTGTCATAAAATCTATAATAAAACTTTGAGCTCTCTCTCTCTCTCTCTCTTCTCTCTCTCTCTCTCTCTCTCTCTCTCTCTCCCTCCCTCCCTCCCTCCCTCCCTCCCTCCCTCCCTCTCTCTCTCTCTCTCTCTCTCTATTTAAAGCCAGATCTCATGCAGCCCAGACTGGCCTTGACCTGTGTAGTGGAGGATAACCTTATTTTTGCATCCACCTCTCAAGTGTTGTGATTACAGGCTTGAACTAACAAGGTAGGCAAAACTTTCAACAAACGAACAAAACAATCAGTGGGCTTCAACCATGCTTTTCTAATGCGTGCATCCTCTGCCCTCTGGTGGACAGAATATGTAATAGCAGCTTGCTTTCTCTCTGTTTTGATGGGCGTTTCCCTTTAACAGGCTTTCCTAGTCACTAGCTTTGAACTCTGGGCAATTTATTTAGCTTTCCTGTCTTTGTTTTCACTGGACACTAATGTCTAAATTACGGAAGGAGAGCGTGTTTCTGTGTTAGTCCATTTTCTGTCGTTATAACAAAATACCTGAGGCTGTGCACTTTTTACAGAAAGAGGTTGGTTTATCAAGTTCACCTTTGGAAGGCCGAAGACTGATGAGCTCTGGGGAAGGCCCCAGGGCTGTATAATGATATGGTGGGTAGCATCATGTGGGGGGGGGGGAGTGAGAGAGGAAGATAAGACTTCGTGTGTTCAGAACCAAGGTCGCCGTGAAGTCAGTCCTGTGTTACAACACCGGTGAACAGGAGCTTCCAGAAGTGCCTTGGACGGACTCATCCTGGGTTTGATTTGGGTTGTTCTTGTTGCTTTGCTCTTGAGAGCCATGGAAGATGCAATTGAACATCTGAAGTTTGGCCACAGCTGTCCCCTGGAGCCTGTTGAAGGAATGCATACCATAGTCCCCATCCTGCAGCCTGCAGCCTGTTGTAAGAGTGCATGTCTATAGTCTAGCGTCCCGGAGGTGGAAACAGGAAAATGGTGAGTTCCAGGCCACATAGTTGGGCAAGAGCCACCTTTTTCTTAGTGAGGTGACCAGCTTCTGATTCTCATGTCCACAGAACCTCACAGTGTGCCTTAATTTGGAAACTAGGACTTTGCAGATGTAACCAGGGGAAATGAGGTTATGATTGACAAGGGCAGCTGCATCTGATCCAAAGACCTGTATTCTTGCAGGAAAAGAACACAGATACACAAAAGATGCTGTGCAGGGCTACAGGCCGGGACTGGAATGAGGTCACACAGGCTAAGGGAAGCCTGGAATTGTGGGGGCCAAAGGGAGCAAAGAGGAGCCTTCCTCTTTCAGAGTGAGCAGCCCTGTAATGACTTGATTCGGGATTTTTAGCCTCTGGACCGTAAAATAACACACGTCTGTTGTTTCATTTTTATTTATTTAGTTTTGGTTTTATGAGCTGAAGTTTGTCTGTGTAAGAGCCTTGGCTGTCCTAGAACTCACTTCAGATTGGTCTCAAACTCAGAGATCGGCAAACCTCTACCTCCCAAGTGCTGGAATCAAAGGTGTGGAATCATCCCTGGCTGTTGTTTTAAGTTTTAAATGACACTTCATTTACAATGTATGGGCAAGGGGCACGCACGCCATGGGTCATGTGTTAACGTCAGAGGGCAACTTGATGGAATCTACTCTCTCCTACCGTGTGGATCCTGGGGACTGAGCTCAAGCATTTTACCTCAAGCACCTTTACCCACTGAGCCATCTTGCTGTCCCCGGTGTCTGTACATCTGTTGTTTTAATTCACTCTTTTTGTGTGGCGCTGCAAAAGGATTTAGAATGTCAGGATTTAGAATGTGTGGATGGATGTGTGAGACCTAAATCATTTAGGTCACACTGTCCCTTAAAGTGGACTTCAGCAGGCTCAGGGTGCCCTGGCAACTAGAAATAGCTCCGGTTGGAGGCTTTCCTGCTCATCATGAGCAGTGAAGGTGATGGATCACAAGGCAATGCTCTGAGATATTCTTGTGGCCCAACCAAACTGTAGCAACTGCTTTGCTGTAATAGTTTGTTTTTTGTTTTTTTTTTTTCTTATAAAGATTCAGAACCCTTGGGTACCATTTTGAGATGACTTACTCTGGCAACAGATCTGTGGTGCATCATTGGGGTGGGCACCCTTATTTTTTTGTTCAAAGTCTATTTAAAACTTTATTCACGTGTTGTGTGTGTGCACGTGCGCGCACACTTGTGGAGGTCGGAGGACAGCTTTCAGGAGTTTGTGCTCTCTTTTCACGCATGTGGGTTCAGGGCATCGAACTCACGTCAGATCAGCATCAACGCTGCCAGGCTGAGCCGTCTTGCCAGGCCAAAGCCCTTGCTCTTGTAATTGGGATACCTTAACTTGACCTTACAATTGAGGACACTCTCCAGGGCCGATCAACCAGGCAGTGTGGAGGACATGGCTCTCTGTGTACGCCTGTTCTCCACATAGACTTGCCCATTCAGAGACGCAGAAGCTCTGCTGGCTGTGAGGAAAGTGTGTGTGTGTGTGTGTGTAATTCAGAGATAGAGTAGATGCCTACTGGGTAGCTCTTGGGACACTGAAGACCTACTGTGATTGACACCTTCCATGAGGGAGAGGAATCATGAAATGATTTGGGGTCTTCCAGTGTTTATGTCAATTTGGACCCAGTGTCAATCTCCAAAATGTATGGCGTTCTCCCTCTCCTGAGTCTAAATGAGCACCGGTGTCTATGGGGGAGGTGGGAGGAGCCATAGCCACACACTTCCACTGCAGCATCCAAGTGTCAGAGCTCACTGTAGGAGGTGATGGTCAGGTGGACAGCTGTTTAGCATTCGGTCCTGCTGCCCTCGTTAGAGAGACCACTCCCCACTTCGTATTTTCCAGTTGCTGTGATAGGTTGCCTCCCTTACTGCCTTTCCTTTTGCCTATATCTCAAGTTACCGCTGGCAGAAGCTTAACCTGTCTCATCTCCATCTTGGGCCAGGGGTTACATTGACTCCATGTGCTGACGGGGGGGGGGGGTGGTGGTCTACTCGTTGATTTAACTGTTGGGCAGCAGCTCTAGGTTCCATCTTAGTCTTCACTTTCTCAAAGTACTCGTGCACTGTCCACCACCCAAGGGGCATGGGAGAAATTAGAGTGAATGGGTTCCTCCGGGTGTGCTCAAGATGGCCATCTGCAGGGCAGTGTCAGAACTGCAACACAACAGAGAGCAATCAGACTGCTTTCATAAAAGCCTCGGGGATTTCTGGGGGGGGGGGCTCTGGAGCTGGGAGGAGTCGCCCTGAGTTTGGTAAGGGACCTGGTCTTTATATTCATCTACAGATAAGGACTGTATCACTGTTTGGGGGGCCCAGCCTCCAAGCAGCACAGGGCTCAAAGGGGAATCCACAGCATCAGCACTTACTAGACTTCCCTAGCTGATGATTCTTTTCTTTATTCTCTGTTCTTCTCTGCTGTTCTCTGTGTTCTTTCCCCCCTACAGCTTTATATACTGCAACAAAGTTTTGCAGGCAATATAGGGATTACAGTGTGGTTACATGTTGTTTTTCAAGTGAATGATTACAATGAATACAAAGCAAACGGTAAGAAACAGCGTGTTTTCCATCCCTTACACGAATAAACATTTTATGTATTACATGTGAAAAGCAAATTATCCCAAGAATGTATCCTACATACATTCATAAGCAAGCAACTTGTTACAGGTTAACTGTGTGGGTAAGCAAGGTATTTTTAGTTCTTTCCTGGCAGGCTGCATTTTGCAGTTACAAAGAAAGGACCAATTACTTTATTACTTACCTTGAAAGGCAATCTTACAAGGAATCGTAAAGGAATCACAAACCTAACTTTTATGTATGAAAAGGAATCAGTCAGCTCTACTTTAAATCTTTAGGGTACATACCCACTCATCAGTAGTTTCTTTTATACCAGGAGATTGAGGGCAGAAATGGGTATAAGGAATTAATCATCACCTTTGGTCATCAACCAATCCTAGCAAGAAAAGTAGTTCCCCGACCTTGGAGAGTTCCACGTTCAATTGTGTGAATTTCTAAACTTTAAAGCTTCTTCTTGGTTTTTCACCTCAAAGCTATTTGACAAAAACATCTAGTCTAACCTTACATTATTTTCAAAGCTTTGATTTAGCCATGAACGCACTCCAAAACCTGTGAACACATCTCCCAACATTAAGATTAAAGGAATTTAAACTAGCTGCGCTACTGGGATTCAATTGCTTTCCTAATCGTTAACCTAAGCCAGTCTATGTGGCTCCTCAATAGAAACCCATGTGTGACACTTCCTTGTTTTGTATTTGTAATCACCAAACTCTATTTAAGCTATCATCATCATCATCATCATCATCATCAATCAGACACCTCAGCCAAGGAAGGAATCATCTTCATAATAATCCACAGGTAAAAATGTGGAATGGGATGTTTCCATGAGGTAAACACACTACATTATAAGCAGTGGGGGTCTCCCCACACCCATCCACACCATGCCACATACCAGAGAAAGATAGCAACAGCAACACATAAAGGCACAGCAGAAGCAAAAGACGTTGTAGGATCTGTGGTCTTGGGGTCTTGCCTATCCAAGATTGACCCATCAGAGTTTCTTCTTGGTGCGCTGACACCTTCAACCTCGGTCGCCATCTGCTGCTCCTCAGACATGGCCACTGGCTGAAATGTTTGCCCATTGTAGCCTACCCTCACTCATATGTCAAAATCATAACCTCAGGTATGATGGCATTTGGAGCTGGGGTCTTCAGAAGATCAGCATGCCCAGAGGGTGTGTCCTTGTGAATGAGGTTATAGAGGAGACCTAACAAAATTTGTTCTTTCCTATTTTTTTGGGGGGGGGGCGGGCTAAACTAGAGAAGATGAGTCAGGCGGGATAGTTCAGACCTGTGATCACAGCTACTTAGGAACGGAGGCAGGAGGGTCAATAGGGCTAACATTTGGAGACCCTGCCTCAGAATAAAACAAACAAGCAGGGGCTGGAGAGATGGCTCAGTGGGTAGGTACTTGCCATGCAAACCTGGGGACTGGGATTTTGATCTCCAGAACTTACCTGCCAGGTAGGTGTGGTGGTCTACTTTTCATCCCTGGAGGCTGGATATGGGGCCTCTCCAGAACACGCTGGGTAGTCTGGTGGGCTTTGTTTTCAAGTGAGAGGTCCTGCTTCCACGTACAAGGCAGAGAATAACTGAGGAAGAGTCTGGAACATCAACCGCTGGCTGCCACTTATATGCGTGTACATCCACTCTCCCATCTGTGCCCACATACACTGGAACATGTGTACAACACACACAATTATATGTTAAAAATTCCCCCCAAACAAATAAGATCAACGCCAACAACACTCACACACACACATACACACACACACACACACACACACACACACACACACACACACACAGAGAGAGAGAGAGAGAGAGAGAGAGAGAGAGAGAGAGAGAGAGAGAAAATAAGCTATTTTGACCCGAAGGAGGGAGGGCCTTCAGCAGACCTTGAACTTCTAGACTCTCCCCAGAACTGTGAACTTTATTATAACACTTTATTACAGGAGCCAGAACAGACCAAGACAGTCAATTACCATTACATGGTGTCCCCGGGAGGAGGAAGTGTCCCTGAGAGAGGACACAGGAGCTTCTGGAGAGGGCTGAAGTTTGAAGGTATTAGTTGGCACGCATCCACACAGCTGAGAGCCAAGCAAGCCGGGCGGGCGTTGTTTTGCAGACCCGGCAATGAAGGTGAGGAGCTCGGCCTGCGTTATTTGACCCTGCTAAAGGGGCAGGGGCCACTGCTGTGCAGTCTCTAAAGGTGTGCGGGTTTGTGCTCCTGCTTGCCCTCTCTTGCTAGTGAGACCCCTCTCATGGTGTGGAGAAGCCCAGGTTAGACCCTCAGAGGAGCGATGCCCCACGTATCCCAGGTTAGTCCTTAGACATGCACATATGGTATCCTGGGCAACCTAGGCCCCGCTGGAGGGGCATGAACCACCCAGCAGACACGCAGGATCATGGGAAGTGATGTTTCCTATGTTCAGCCACCCTTCTGGTTGAAATGTTTCTGCATTTGAAAATCACATGTCACTGGCTCCTCCCAGGTGTTTAGATTTCTTCGAAAACCAGTCAAGTCCATGTTTCCCTTGTCCTTTTCCCTCTAGAGCTTTCTACAAAGCACTCCTTCTTAGGCTCAGAGAACAGACCAAAAAGAATCTTCTCTGTTCATATTTGCTAAAGAGAGGCCTTCGTAGCTGCCAGGGTCACACTGGGAAAAGGGCTGGGCGGTTACAGCACCATAAACGCTTTAAAGAGAGCAGGGGGCGTGATTATTAGCTGAGCTGAAGCTTTGTGGGGATGTCTGAGGGAGGGCCCGATGCAGGGAATTAAGTGGAAATGTACTGAAATGAAAAACACCTAAGGGAAACAAACCAAGCACCTTTTGGCGATGATTGGGAAACATTTTTGTAGTCTTCAGTCCTTGGGAGCAAATAAGGGTTTGGTAAATGTTGAATGAACAAACGAATATAGGGATGGTCAGCATATGTGCTGTTGGCCTTGGGGAAAAATCCCTTCTGTCTGGGATTCCACGGCTTAGAAGATTCGAGGTGCTGGTAGGAACTGGAGTAGGAGAGGTAAACTCAGAGGCCATCAAGGTTTCCCCTCCCAGGCACCACTGGACCCAGTCAAAGCCCAAGGCCACCTCTTCTGTCCCAGGCCCTGCTTTCTTTCCTGCAACTTAAAAAGATCGAACCACGTTGGAAGCCTGCACCTTGGGGTTTCTCGTGGAAGGGAAAAGGGTAACCTGGGGCTGACTTTCCTCCTCAGTGATTTATGTGACCACGGGTAAGTTACAGTAAACGCTATATGCCTCAATTTCCAAATCTGTCTGATGGGGATAATGATAGTAACTTGCAGAGTAGCTGGGAGAATAAAGCATACGTGCAAAGTGGTGGGAATATGTGGGTGTTAAGTGGCTGGGAATTGTGAAGAATTTATAGCATTTGAGTTGTAGGTTGGCACTATCCCAGTGGGTCTCATGATCCAACTAGAACTTTTGCCTTTATTAGTAATTGTCCAATATTGGGGGAAAGCCTGCTGGGCTCATTCATCCTCTTGTCTCCATTTAGAGTTCTGAACTCTGTCTCCTAAGTAACCCTCCTTCCAAATGTCCACAGGGACGTGTCTCAATCTGCTAAACCCAGTGGGTCTGCCCCTGACTCCATGTGTTTCTCATTCTAAGTCGCGTCAGACAGTTTCAGCGAGTAAGCAGAAATACCGGTCTATGTGTACACGCACTGTTATTATTATTTTTCTTTTAACCAAGTGCCTGCTCTTGGGTTTCGAATGATCCCGTGGTTTCCTACCCTTATGCCCCACCCTTTAATGGCTCTGCCAGCTCTCGGTCTGCTCTCTGCCAAGGCTGCCTCCCCCTTTCGCTACAGCCTCTGGGCCTCCCCAAAGGCTGCCCTCTGACGCTTTGCAAAACTGAACGGCCTCTGTTTGTCTCACTTTGGCTCCCATTTCCTGCTCTTATTCTTGGCTCGAGGCCGTGCATCACACATTCATGTGAGACCCGCCTCTTCTCCAGAAGGGAAAGGCTGTTTCCATTCACAGAAAGCCACGAGATGCTACACCCTCACCCTGGAAGTGTGTGTGGGGTGTCTCTTTTTCTGATACGTCCAGGGCAAGGTTGAAGGGCTCTGGTCCCTGTGGTTATTTGTGCTAAAGGCCAATGGGGCCACAAACAGTGTGGCCTTTGTGGGGAGGGAGAGGGAGGGGGACTATCAAATCCATGTGACCTGGGGCTGAGTGTGCATTTCACTTCTCAGCCTCAAGCTGTTTTTCTTTTGTGAGAATGCCTGTGTCACATCAGTGCGGGTGGGGGGGTGGTGGGGGCGGTGGTGGTGGAGGGTGAGGGGTGAGGGGTGGGGGGTGGGGGGTGGGGTGGGGTGGGGTAGGAGTGGAAACGGCTTAGCACATGGCCCTGAAAATGGCATCTGCTCCATAAATATTTGACTTTCTGTCCTCTTTTGAGTTGCTAGGACCTCCAGGCAGATCTGGGTTTTAGCAGGAAGGAAATGGTACCTCCAAGCATTCAAGAGAAGGATGTAGGGAAGGGAAGAGGTGATTTACTGAGATGTGGGCAGGGGACGAGAAGCATCCTGGTCCCTACAACAACCAGAAGTTGTAAGTAGCTACTGTAGGGCAAGGTCAGCGTGAGCCTCCAGCACTCCCGGGGGAAAGCTGGAGCCTTGAACCAGGGCCTGGGGCAGAAATGCTTGTAAAGTGTTTTACTAAACCGAGAGCATCTCTTCCTGTCTTTCTTATAACTTATGCAAGTCCAGTGGGTTTTTGTTAGCTTGTTCCAGTTGAAGTAGTTGGATGTAAGACTAGCTTGGGTAGAGGAGGGTTACCACTGCTAAACTATATCCCATTTGAAGAGGCGTATGGGGCCTGAGTACCCTTCCTCTCCTTTTCTGCCTAGGTCTTCTATGGGTTGAGCCCAAACATAGGCCAGGGAGAAAGAGGGTGTGAATGGGGTCATGCTCCAAAGGGCAGAGAAAGCTGGCGAGTGCACTTGGAGGACAGGAGACCCATTCTGTCGGGGTCTGTAGTGGACAGAGTCATAGTGCATGAGACCCTGGGCCTCAGTTTCACGTCAGATGGACGTCAGACTCACCTACCTGTCTGCCACACTGCTCATGGAAAGATCCAGAGACAGCGCTGCGACCTCTTGCTTTGCAAATAACCCCCCTGTTCACCTGCATTGTGTCCACCTAATTCTCCAACAGCCAGGCAGGTCACAAGGGAGAAAATCCAGGACGAGAAGCTGGCCTCTCCCAGTGGCCACCTTGAGACAGCCTCGGAATAACGCCAGGTAGCCAAAGGTGGCCAAATCGGTGTCCTCTCAAGTGAGCAAGGAGGAAGTTGCTATGCAACTGCGATGCTTTGTCCCTGGCAAGAGTATCCCAGGGAGCAATCGGCCTGTGGGCGCGTCTACCAGGGATGGTCTTAACTGAATCAATGTGGCGGGAAGACCCACCCTCAGTGTGAAAGGCACTGTCTCCTGGGCTGGTTCCTGAACTGTAAAGAGTGAAGAAAGTTAGTTGTGTATTGTGTATAAACAAGTCCTGGTTTTTCTCTGCTCCTGACTGGAGGTGACGCGAACAGCCTCCTCCAGCGCCTCTGCACCGTGACTTCCCCACAATGGTGGACTGTAGCTAAACGTCAACCCCTTCTCTCATAAGTGGCTTCTTGTCAGTATTTTTTTTTTCATTGACTCTTTATAACAACACCTTACAGCTCCGTTTACATACCTAAGGTCACAAACCTAAAGGTAGAAAAAATAGGAACATTAATTCAAAATTTTCTTATATCAAAGCCCAGGTGATATGAGGGGGAAGTTGAGGTCTATAATAGGGAAAGCAGAGTTGAGGACATAAAGAAGAGGAAAGAAGGAGGAGGAATAAACGCAGATGCTTGAAAAAGATATATGAAAAATAAAAAGATACATTACTCACCTAAAATTATCCCTGGTGCATTAACTGGCTTTTTGGAGCCTACTCCCTATGGAGGGATGCCTTGCTCAGCATAGATACAGGGTGGAGGGCCTTTTCTCTGCCCCAAATGATGTGACAGACTTTGATGATTCCCCCACGGGAGGCCTCACCCTCCCTGAAGGGTGGCAGGGTCAGAGGACTGGAGGGAGAGGGAACTGGGGTTGGTATATAAAACAAGATTGTTTAAAAAAAAATAAAATAAATCCCATCATTACAGCAAAAAAGGAAATACAAATGTGTGTGTATGTGAAGTTACACGACTTGAGGTAATAACGCTCACCCTAAGAGTCATAGCCTATCTAACAAAACCCCCAGTACCAAGCATGAGAAACTTCTTTTCCAGCTGTTGGGCAGGGGAGTTCATGTGGCTCCCCAAACATTATAGGAAATCGCTGTTGCCCTTGGTTACCTCCCAAAAATTGAAGGTAAGTCCCTACTGCTGAAGATAGTATGTCTTCTCCCTAAAGACATAGTCCCAGAGGATGCCATGAAAGACCCCAAGGGATGGAAGTTATTAGTAGTTCTACCCAGTTGTGATGCCTGTAAACCATAACAAGTAGCATGGAAGCCATGCCTACGGGTACAATCATGGCACTCTCGGTAGTAACCATTAAATATGTAATTGGACACAGGGCCTGATCAGCAGGAGGGAAATCATGTCTTGTCAGTTTTTTTTTAAGTAATTAATTAAAAAAAATTATTACAACAGAAAGAAAACCAGAGCAGACACCAATGGCATCGACCTTGATTTCCTCCCTTGTGTGACAGGGATCATGGCCAACTCCCAGGACACTTGTGGAGACTCAGTGATGCTTAAGGCATCACGTGTGTTCTGAGTGCCCGGCCCATCACAAGTGTGTAATAAAAAGGAGGCATTCATGATAGAAGTGGGTAGATACTATCCATGGATTACAGGGTGGCAAGCAGCTCAGAGAAGGTAAGACATTTTCCTGAAATCAGACAGTTCTTATGTGGCCAAGCCAACTCCTGACTCCCCACCCCCACCCCGCCCCCAAAGCTACCCTCCTTCTTCTACACAAAGCATGGAGATGCACCGTAAACATAAAATGTTAGTGGTCCCAGACTTGCTAACTCAGACCCAAGTTAAACTGCCTCGCTTCTCCACACAGCTCTGACTCTCAAATATACACACGTTTTTCTCAGTCCCCTGGGTCTTCTATTGGGCTCTGGGCCCTTCATCAGCGATGCCTAGGTGTCTGTGCGTATTCCAAGGGGTGCCAGAAAGTCTCCAGACAAAATAAATTACTCTGTAAAAAGACCAAGGGCATAAAACTCTAGACACCTCATTCTTCCAGTAAAAGGATTTTCCTTTAAAAATAAACATTTTGTAATGCTCTCTTTACTGTCCTGCTAATATTCAAACAAAAAATAATAAAATGCTCAACTCTTTAAAAGTTGTGGCAAAATATATATAGCATTTTCCCACAATTTTAATAAGTTTGAAATGTACAGGTTTTTTTTTCCCCGTAGTGCGTGTTTGTGTATGTGTGTGCTGTGTGTGTTTGTGTATCCTTGTATGTGTATTTGTGTGTATATGTTAGTGTCTGTGTGTGTGTGTTTTTTGTGTTGTGTGTGTATGCAGGCCACAGGTTGATATCAGATGTCTTCCTAAATTTGTTTTCACTTTATTTTTTAATTATTTATTTTTATGCAGTATGTATTTTGCAAGTTTGTACTGATTGTTTTTCATAATACAGAGGCTAAATTAAAAAGAAGGTCTTTCTCGCCATATTGACTCATCTGAACAGAAACATAGCTGTGCATTTGAAAAGCTTCCCTTGTACGCAGGTGGACCTAATTCACCTTCTGTTTGAAAAGCCTCCAAAGACAAATGACAGCTTAGCATCTAACTAACCTGAATAAAAACGCTGCTTGGTAAACTGCTTGCCTCTCTTTTCCCAGACTTTGATGTGGACCCTTCTCTGTGGCTTCCCTGTTTTCTCTTTTCCTTGGTCCTGCGGCTGCCCCCATGGGCCCCTCAACCTCCCATCCTTGTTTCCTTTAAGTCCACAACCTCTGATCTCCGTTTGTTTAGGGATTCTTGCCGATCCCCTGATTTCCTCACGTGTCCTTCTAGTACATTCCAAGTCACTCCTTTGCTCTTTGGTTGTAGTTCACTGCTATTCACACCTGGCTTGCTCTCTCCAGTGCAAAAGGAATCATTTTCTCCTTTGCCTCTCTGACGGCATCCATCGGTTTTATTTCACCCCGCTTTGAGGAAAGGATGTGTACATTGTTTTCTAAGTGTCTAGGCACCCAAGTCGCTCAGAAACTTCAGCAAGCACCGTCTTCCCTTCTAGAGAGCTCGCTTCTTCCTTCCTGCTCTTGTTCAAGCTCCGGCCCCGTTTTCCTTCTCTCTCTCACGCTCCTCCTCCTCCTACTTTTTGTAAAGTAATACTTAAAGAGTATCAGCATGTTTGTGTCTTTGTGCATCTGGCCAGAGGTCTCCACAATCTTCTTCACAGACTAAATACCATTGGTTACGGCGAGTACTGACCTCTTACTTGTCCTGGGCAAAGTTTCCCTCATCTGAATATTTGGCATCTGACCTTTACCCTCTGGACATTTCTCTGATGTCATCAAGCTGGGCAGCCTTTAATACAGACGTTTCTCACATCATTTTTAAGCTTGTCAGTCACTTCAGGCTGGCTTTGCTTGGAGGTCTCTGAGTGTAATTTTGTCTGTTCTGTCTTGTGTGAGGCCTCAGATAAACTCAGTGCTCACGGGATTATGCTGAAGCCTGTTGAATTTTGTCATTACTTCCAAAGCTGCCCAGCCTTTACTCAATTTGATCTGTTCTTTTAAAAATTTGTCCCATGGCAAATTGAAGTCTCCAAATATCGCTTACTTTGATGACAGCTATTGGACCGTTTTTATACTCTGTCTTCAACTGTTGTGGCTGCCAGTAAAGTTTCTCCCACTGCTGCTCCTGACCCTGCAGATGGTTTCTGTTTCTGCTTCGCCGTCCCTAAGATGGCCTTTGTGGGACACTTCTGTTACAAGCACAGCTCCTCAGTTGCCAGCCCAAAGCACTCCATGTGAGCGCAGTGCCAACCAGTTTATTTAACCCAGAGTTTTGGAGATTTAGAGTCATGGGATCAATATCTACTCTGGGTTCCCCTCATTGGCTCACAACATAGCAGAGGAGCAGAAAGGAAAATACCCAGAGTCTGGGTTTGCTTTGTTGTGTAGCTCATTCTTGTGAGCCTCATTTTTACCTTCTGGGGGTGACAGCCCATCTCACGCAGGGTCAGTCACCTCTTAGCGTTCCCACTGGGGACCAGGCAGACATTTTCGGCAAACAGTCAGGCCAGCAGGGGAAGGGCTGCATGGAGGCAGCTGTCCTTGTTATAAACTCTACTGTCCTGATGGCCATGGCCAGCCTCTTGCCCACTGGACCTTGGTATGAACCTGCCCTTTCCCAAAGGACAATCAGCAGCTGCCCATGGAAGGTGCCATTTTGCCGATCGTGTGAGGTTCTGGACCATTTGGGGCCCTTTGATTGGACTGTGTAAGTCAGGCTTCAGAGACACCAAGGGGCCACTAGAGATTGCTACGTTCCAAAGCCCCCTTGCCTTTGAGAAGAGCCCTTCACTCAAGCTCCAGTCGACTCTACCATCAGTAACAACAGGAAGTTAGAATTCACCAAGAACTTTTGCAAATTGGGGACATAACCTCTTGCGATTTGTGGCTAATTTTCTTGTCTTTATTTTACTTTTTACCAGCCCCATGAGGCTAACCACAGTCCCCCCTCTAGCTGGCTTTAAGGGTGAGAAAATGTGTCCCCTGAATATTTAGTGAACCTCAGCAACATCTCATGTTTGAGCTTAGTGGTGTCGAGGGTGATTGAGACACTGCTTTTACCTGCATTTAAGCCTCATCTCAGGTCTGTGAGCGAGGCAGGTGCCAAACATTTGACCTGTGAGGTTTCTTAGATGTCCATCCGAGACCCACAAGCATGGGAGTTGTGGATGAGGGAATGGAATTTCACTGAGTCCCTGGAAGTCATTCAAGTCAATGTCATTCAGTTCTTTATTAGTCCTTTATTTATACTTCCTGTGTACAAGGATCACCCTAGTGCAGAGCTTGCTTCAAGGAGCCTAAAGCCTGAGGAAAAGAGGGGAGTGATTGCACTGGAGTGTGTAAATGTGGGGAGTGTGTAAATGTGGGAGTGTGTAAATGTGGGGAGTGTGTAAATGTAGGAGTGTGTAAATGTGGGAGTGTGTAAATGTGGGGGGTGTGTAAATGTGGGGAGTGTGTAAATGTGGGAGTGTGTAAATGTGGGAGTGTGTAAATGTGGGAGTGTGTCCATGGGGGAGTGTGTCCATGTGGGGAGTGTGCAAATGTGGGGAGTGTGCAAATGTGGGGAGTGTGCATATGTGGGGTGTAGGCCTGTGCAGGGAGGTGTGGAAAGTTCTGCATGAGGACTTGGCGGGAGAGACTGCCTTCCCAAGCCCTGGTACGGGAGCATCAATGTCACAGATTCGTCCCTTGATGCTGTCCCAGCTGAGCAGGCATCGTTGGTCCCACACAGCTTGGCGGAAGGGTGGTTGGGGGAGCTTCATTTCAGCAGAAGTGGCCTGGGAAATGTTCTCAGCGTTTGCTAAGCTCTTTGCACAGATGAAGAGCCTTTGGCTGTCACTATCCTGCCTCCTGCTGCTGCTCTCCATGGCCTGGGATGAGTGCCCTTTTCCTTCTTGTCTAAGGGTTCCCTTGTCTACACCCCAGTCCGCCCTGGGAGACTGCACTTGAGACTTTGTAGTCACACATGTCACCCTCCTTTCCTGCTGTGCCTGCTGGGTGTTTATGTGTCATTTCCCAGTGTGACTGTAAACGTGTTAAATGGCCAGCAAGATGGCTTTAGTGGGTAAGAGCAGGTGCCACCAAGCCTGATCTGAGTTTGATTTCTTTAATACGCGCACACACACCACACACAAACTGCACACACATACACAAACTGCACACACACACACACACACACACAAACTGCACACACACACACACACACACAAACTGCACACACCACACACACACACACACCACACACTGCACACACAAACCCAGATATGTCGGAGTGAATCTATAATCTCAGCACTCAGCAAGACAGGGAGCAAAGACAGAAGAATCTTCCAGAAGCTCCCAGGCCAGCAGGGCAGACTCCACAAGGTGGGGAAGAGAACAGACTCCTCGAAACTGTCTTCTGACCTCTATGCCTGCACGGTGGCACATGTGTGCCCACATTCTTTCTCTCACACAGGTACACAAGAATGAATGAATGAATGAATGAATGAATGAATGGAGAGAGGGAGGGAGGATAAATTTAACCTCCTTCTAAACTCTCTGGGATAGTTGAGACTTCTCTCGGCCTTCTTCACATTCCTCTCACCAACATATTTTCCTTGTCTTTATCACAGTCACTGGTCCTCCTGGGAGGTTAGGGTTAAAAGAGGCTTCCGAAGGAACCCTGCTATCTGTATTCCCGGACCCCTCCCCTCCCCAACTCCCCTCCCCATTCCCCCTCCCCTCCACCTCTTCTCCCCTCTCCTCTTTCCCTCCCTTCCCCCATCACCCCCCACCTCTCCTCCCCTTCCCTCCCCCTCATCCCAGCTCCCCTCCCCTCCCCTGCCCTCCCCTGCCCTCCCCTCAGCCTTTTCCAGGCCTGGTTCCTCTCCTGCTTCTGCTAACCCTCCTTTGCCTTGGGATCTAGGCCCCTGGATTCCACTCACTCTTGTGACAGGTGTGAGAACAGCAACACCTGACCTCCGCCTGGTACCTCGCCTTGTGAAGCTCCTCCCATGGGCATTCTTTCCAGAGAATCTGGTGACAGGTGGCCAGGCATGTCGTACTGTGTGCACACGCTTCTTATATGAGTCGCTCTTGCCTCAGCCGCATGATATGCGCATCACTTGCTCAAGGTTACCCCAGCCAAGAGTTGAGGCCAACTTCAGATCTTTCTTAGCCATGAAACATGCCACATGTGGAGCGACCTTTATAGAGATGCAAACCCAGTGTCTTTGGTTTGTGTTGCTGTAACAGGAAAAACACAGGCTGGGCAATTTATAAAGAGCAGGTCTGTTTGGTTCACAGCTCTGGAGAACCAGGGAAATCCAAGAGCTTGCAGAGTAACAAGGCAGGAGAGGGGCGGGGCAGGGGCGGGGGGGGGGCAGGGATGGGGGTGGGGCAGTGACTGGGGGGCGGGGCAGTGACTGGGGATGGGGAACTCATTCCTGTGACTACTAATCCACTTGTATGCTAAAGTGTGGGGAGTGTGTACCAGGTCCCCAGGTGATAATCACCTCATAAAAGTTCCCTCTTAAAGGTGACAATTATTTGTCAGCGTAAGGTGTGTGTGTGTGTGTGTGTGTGTGTGTGTGTGTGTAAACCAGAGTGCAAACTTGAGTGCTGTTCTTTAGGTGTCCTTTACTTTTTTTCTTGAGACATAGCATCTCCCTGGCTTGGAATAGGCTGGCCTAGCTGGCCAGTAAGCCCTAAGGCCTGCCTGTGTCTGCCCCTCAGCGCAGGGATTCTAAGTGCTTCCAGTGCTGACTCAGCTGTGTTCCCATCGCTCCATGCATGAGTTTTCCATCGGCATTCAAACCTCAGTGCTGCTCTAGTGATGATGCGGGACCGATTCCCGAGCCAAACTCCTGCCCTTCACGATGATGCTGCCTTCTGTTGCTGTCTGTCCTCACAAGTGTTGCCGATGCCTTTGACTGAGAGCAATACTAGCATAGGATCAGCATGTTTCACCTGGATGGATACCCAAATTGCCCGTGAAAGATGAAGGGGAGAGAGGCATTTGTGGGAGACCATTGGTGTGGATCTGACATCTGGCAAGTGAGGGAAGAAAGGGAGGGAGCTGCTATGTGGTTTTGAGAGAGCCCCCCCCCCCCCAGAGCCTCCAAGCAGAGACCCGTGATATAGGACCCCTCTTTGGGCATAGAAAATTCAAGCCCAGTCATCAGCAGAGAAGCCCTAGGAAGGCATGGTGTGGGCACACATGCTGCAGGGATGCTGAGGGTATGGCAGCTGGCTGTCAGTCAACCACACCCTCCCTCAAGGCTCTCCCAGGGAGATCTGGGCATCTGCACAAACACTATGGCATAATAGCAGTGCTGTGGATTAACCTTGGGGCCCTGTTGCCACAAGTGAGTCAGCTAGCTTCCCTTTCCCAATTAATTTACTTTAGCTGGCAGATTAAATGAGGGAATGCATGGAAGATGCTTTTCCAAGTACAAGTGCTCAAGAATTGTTAGCTGTCTTCCAGCTGGGAGACAGCTAACACAGTGTTGTTAGGATGGGTCCTGGAGGGAGGTGGCCTGGGTTCAAAGCCTGTTTCTGTCACTTGTTAGTGGTGGGGTCTTGGACAAGTTACCTAACCTTGCTGGGGCTCACATTTATCCTCTGGAAAGAGAAGATAATAACAGTCCTTAACTTCGTGGGTTGTTGTAGGAATGAGATGAGATAATTTAACCAAGGGAGTCCAACATAATAGCTATTACACTCTACATGCCATCTGGCTTCTTTTAGAGAGCTGTGTGTGGCCATAGCCTGCAGGGGGCACCATCCTCACAGTAATCCAATGCAACCCAGCCATTCAGAGTGAGGCCTTCAAAAGCTCGAGAGGCCAGATGACAGAATGTTCAGAAGGAAGCATGTAGACAGCAGGGAAGACAGAGACTTTATGGGGGTGGGCACGATAAAGCGAAGCAGGATCAAGACAACGATCAGGAATTTTCAATAAAGTGCGCCTGTGCCCTTGAGGGTGAGCCCGGGAAACCCAATGCTCCAGTTGGAAGCCGGTCGCGAGCTTTGCTCTTTTGAGCACGCCTTGGAGAAGAACCCCGGGGAAAACAGGCAGATTGCAACTGAAGACCAATCACCCAGAGAGAAATTGAGAAGAGAAGAGCTGTTGAGATCCCTGTCTTACTCAGTTTCCCCTTTCACTTCATCCTGGATTTGGAGAATTCTTACACCATGCAGGAAAACGGACCCCCACCGTTCTAGCTGACTGGCCATGCCCTGTGCCGATAGGCTACATTTGCTACACTTAATTTCTTTGCCTTTGTTACATTGTTGATAGTTACTTTGTCCTTTACTGACAGCTCACTAAGGTGCAAGGAAGAAGCTACTTTATTGCTTAATGTATGAATTTGGACCCCTTTTCCTGCCTCCCTCCATCTTTTTGTTCCTCACAACCTTCCTCCCCTCTGCTTTTCCCACTTCTTCCTCCTCTCCTCTCTTCTCTCCCCCTCTCCTTGCTCTCCTTCCTCTAGAGGCTCTGCTGTTCATTAGGCAAGCAGCTCACCATGGAGCTACAAATCTAGTGGAGATTTTAATTTTGGGACAGTGTCTCTCCATATGGCCCAGGTGGGTTTTGGACTTGAAATATTTGATATTTGTACCTCAGCCTCTCAGGCAGCCAGGATTAGTTACAGGGACACCGCCCTGGCCTGTTCTTTTCTCGAAGTCCCTTTACTTCCACTGGAGAATGGGAACCTTTTCTCTCTCAGGCAGCCGCAAATGCCAGAAAGTTCATCTTAAACAGAATTGTTGGCTCACATGAGCGCAAAGGCATATGTGTAGCTTTAGGATTCAAAAGTTCTGCTTGGATCTATTTATTTCGTCTCTACTTTTAAATTTTATTTGTTTTTTACACTTATTTATTTACTTAGCGTGTGTGAGCAAGCGGGTGCCATGACACTTATGTGGTAGTCAACTGACAATTTCTAGAAGCCAGTTCTCTCCTTCACTAGCTGGTTCAGGGACAGAGGTCAGGCCGACAGACTTGGTGGTAAATTCCTTAACTAGCTGATTCCTCTTCATCTTCATTCCAACCCCTTTGTTCACCACTGTCAGGTTTTAATGGCGGTAAGAAGGCTGAACCTGGGACTCCCCCCTTCCCCCTATTAGAGACTCAAGTTTGCTAGTCCATGTCTCAGCCTCCCAGCAAAGCCTTCCTGGAGCCCCCTGGGGGCCCACTGAGCCCATAAGGTCTTGCAAGTTCTCCTGAGTCAGTCACCAGAGCTGGGGGGAGTTGGAGGTTCTCGTTGACTTTTCTATCTTAATTCATATGACCCCGGCCCCATCCCGGGATTTCTATGATGGGATTTTGATAATCCCAACCTGTCCTGTTACTAGAAAAAGAGAGCGCAGCTGCAGGAGGTAAAATGTGAATGCAATGTTCATATATTTTTCTCATAGGCTCATGGCACAGATAATGAGGGGTAAAAGAGATGATACAGCTACCTAGTCAAAGTGCAGGGTCTGGCTGGTTACCGGTAGCTTTACCTGTGACCATTGTCTGGAGGTATTTTGGGTATTGTTGTCTCTTTGCTATCGAATCATGGAGATTTTGCTCATATTGCTGTAATTCTCAGTTCAGATTTATGTCTCTCACCATGGATTTACTCCAGTGTCTCCAAGTGGCTTTTGGTTATGTTCACTCACTCATCTGGGTGCAACCGGCACAGCATGCCATCTTCTTCCTTCCAGAGTTCATCTTTGCTGCTCTTTGATGCCCTAGAACTGCTTTGAGGGTGTACCACCTTTCATTCTCATTTGCTGCCAAATGATTTCAGTGACCTCTCCTGCTGTCTTCAGCTTGAGCCCTGCTGGGAATCCTGGACCTCTGAGGTTAGTGACATTCTGGAATCCCATTGCCTGGTGTCATAGCTCAACCATAAGTTTCACAAGCTACATGAACTGAGTAGCTAATTCAGGCTCCCATATCACAGCCCCTCATCTCTAAACTACAATTTTGTCTTTTGAAAATCACTTTTCCTTTATTTTTATTTTATATGTATGACTATTTAGCCTGCATACCTTCGTACCACACGCATGCCTGTGGAGGCCAGACAGGGTGTGAGATCCCTTGGAACTGGAGTTACAATTGGTTATAAGCTACCCTGGGTGCTGGGAATCAAATTTGGGTCCTCTGGAAGAGTGGTCCTAATCAATCTTAAGAGTTTTCAGTATTCATCAACAGAGAGGCTTCCTCCGGTTCCCCTGACAACAGCAGATGCAGAGCTCACAGATAAACACTAGGCAGAGAGAGAGCCCAAACTGGAGGTTTCTGTTAGGTCCTCCCCTTGGAGCTCAGGGAATCCGGCAGAAGATGGAGAGGAAGAATTATAGGGGCTCACAGGGGCTCACAGACTCTGACGCAGCAGGCATGGAGGTCCTCTGCGTATGTATGGTTGTTAGCTTGATGTTCTTACAGTGGGAATGGGGGGAATCTCTGACTTTTGCCTGCTCTTTTCCTCCTATACCTCACGCCCTGATATGAAGGTATGTGTAACTTGGTATGTGGTGTTTGGTTCATGCATCTGGCGGGCTCCATCTTTTCTGAGGGAAATGGAGGAGGAACGGATCTGGGGTGGGGGAAGAAGGTGGAGGTAGGAGGAGTGGAGGGAGGGACAACCTCAGTAGGGATGTTGAGAGAATAAAAAAAAAAAAAGAGTCTTCAGGGCTCTTAACCACTGAGCAACCTCTCCACCCTTCTAGTTTGTTTATTTATTTCTTTAATATTTCAACAGAAGCCTCACATCTCTCGCCTTTTGAATAGTGTGTGGGCCTGAGGTTTGTGAGTGTCACTTGTTGGATGTTCTACTTGGTTCTTCTCTCCTTCCCTACCCCCCTGAGTTTTTAGTGTGTGTTTTCCAGGTGGCTGTGATTTAGGGAGTGTTGGCCAGCTCTGGAGAAATGCTACTTTCACACCTGTATAATATCGTATGGCCTGACATCTACTTCTGCGGCACGGCTAATCCTCTGTGTGTAATTATATACACCTCTCCTCAGTCCTGCCTGCTACAGGCCTCCTGCTAGGTCTTTGTCTGCTTTCCCCTCACCTTCCAGTGACCTCTAAAGGAGTTGTATCCTGGGAGGTAGATTTCTCGGCGTTGAGGCAATTGCATTAAGAGCAATCACGTGAGCCATGAGCCGGTGGTGGGTATGTGTTGAGTTATCTGTAGGGCTGGTCCTCACTGTGAGTGGTTACGTAACCCCACATGATGTAATGTTTGGGAGTAGAGAGAAGGAATACACCTAGCTGGGCATGCTGGTGAGCCATATATATATATATATATATATATATATATATATATATATATATATATATCTGTGTGTGTGTGTTGTGATTAAAATTGAAACTAAGGACAATCTCCATTCACGACACTTAATTAATTGTAGGAATTGTCAAGTGCCAAGTAGATTGCATAGCCACAGGGCTTCCGTCTCGATGGCATAGAGAACAATTTTAGCACCTAGAAAGTTCTGTTCAACTGTGCTGCTCTGGAGTGGGGAGATGGGGTGGGAATGCGGGAACCAAGGCTGCCCCAGGGTCAAAGCTGAGCCTTGTCCCCTTAGATACTGTAAAAGGTTCTGGGCAAAGCAGCTTAGGGCATGCAGGTAGGGTAGGCACTGCACGGCAGCACACACCATCTGAGGACCATACAAGAATGAGTGATGCCCGACTCCTCCACGCTGTGTGGGGAGGTGGGCTCATCCTTCTGGGAAAGCACAGTCTCGAGAGAGGAGAGGCAGCTGGGACTCGTCCCCCCCCCCCCCCGCCCAGAAGACAAGCCTTGCATGAAGTGCTTACGTGCGTATGTAAAGGTTTCTTCTAACCTTAAAGGAGGTAACGTCACCTGCACCTTGCAGATGAGGGAACAGTTTCAGAAAGGGAGGGTGTCCAGCTCGAGGCCCTTTACAGCTCTGTATTGCTTTAAGTCAGGCGTGAGGGAGCCGAGCATCGGGACCTGAGCAGGCCATGTCATGGAAGGATGGTGGCTGCAGGCTAACAGGGCTCAGACTGGGGCATAGGACAGCTCTCTGGCTTTCAGAGAGGCCAGAAAGAGGCAGCCAGATCCGGACAGGATAGCTGTTCCCTTGTAATTGTGGTTGAATCGGATGGCTCAGGGTTATGAAGATGCAAGGTGACACATTCTCCAGACTCCATGCGATCGTGAGTGTGGACTTTGAGGGTTGTAACTGCTCTTATCTAAATCCCTCCATCCCTGCTTCTTTGCTACCCACAGCTGGGGCGAGATGTTTGGAAAGTGACCATGACTTAATGGCAGTAATTACTGTCTTCATTATCTTCGCAGCATGGGGTGTTAAGTCCCACCCTTAACATAAGTGCGCCCTCAATTTAAAAAATGGGTTCAATTTGTCCTAAGTGCTGGGATTTAACCCAGCAGCGCTAGTCAAGTATTCTCCCTCCGAGTTACATCCCAGTTTCTGGAATCCGGGATGGAACTGAATCCAGTTGTGAGGGCTAGGGCTCGTCAGGCTGAAACAAGTGCCCATGCGTGTGAAAACAAACCTACAAAGGCTTGTAGTGGGACAATGGGCATGGGGATTCACTCTGGCCCACGGAAATCATTAATAATTTTTGTTACCGGAACACCCACAAGTCTGTCCATTTACTATAAAAATGACTTCTTGACACCATCGCTTGGTGGCCATTGATTTTATGAATGTTAGGGCTAGAAGTCACCAGATGTTGTCCCGTGTGTGACAATGACAAGTTCTGTGCAAACAGAATAGTTATGGTAGTCAGCTTTCTGTTACTAAGGTGAATCAACTTCTAACGAGGCAGGGTTTCAGAGGATTCAGCCCAGGGTGGGCTGACTCTGCTGCTTTTGGGCCGGTACTGAGGGAGGTACACTGTGATGCACAGTGTGTGGCAGCAGCCTGAAATCGAGGGCAAACATGAGGTCCCGATCCTGCAATCCCCTTTAGGGCACACTCCCCTTGACCTGTGACTATTCACTGAGTTCCACCTTTCAAAGCTCGGACCACCTCCCAGCAGCGCGAGGCTGAGGGCAGAGCCTCTAACAGTGCAGTAAGACTATCTAATTCACCGAAACAATCGGGTTATGAAAATAATTCAATTTCTAAATTTGAGCAAAACTCCCAACTTTTAAATCCATACTATCCTATGAATTGGCACATGGGCATTTCTTCAGGGCTGGTCAGACCCATATTGGTTGTGCCTGGTGATGCTGGGAGGCTTTAGGTAGAGTCCGTTTTCCTCTGTGACAGGCACTGTGATCAAAGTCACTATTTCAGCATTATCAACACATGCCATTGGGTGTTTATGGTGGATGGTAACCCTTGCCATGCCATGACATTCAGACACATTATAGGCCTTGTTAGAATCTGGTTCCCGGCTAAACACAGACTGCTCTCAACAGATCCATTCTAGAGACTTCAGATTTTAAATCACACAGGCTAATGGGTTTCTGGGCCGCTGACTTCTCAAGAAGTGAAGTTTCTTGCGATGCGTCCCTCAGTTGAGTTGAAAGCTAAAAACGGAGCAGCTAAATCCTGCCTTCGGCTCTGTGTGTATGTATGTGTAGTGACATGTATGTAGTGACAGAGACATACCTGTACCAGGACTTAGGCTTGTGTTCACCTGAGCTGCCTTCACAGAGTCCTGTGTGGTTTTCTAGGATGCCCCGGCATTTTAAATCACGATCCTTGGTAGGGATCACAAAAGCAGCAATTCCCCAGTACTGGCCCTGAGATGCGCACCTGTGCTGGTCCCCAGTCAGAGCCCACCTTATCAGCAGGCTCTGTGTCTCCTGGTGGAGCATTATCATTGGGTCTCTGAGTATCAGTTGCCTGTCATTCATCCTGGGTTCCAGTTCTTGTGTTTAGGTTGGCTTTTGATACAACCTTTTAGCGTTCCCTTTTAAAAGGAAGATTTATTTTTGGTTTTTGTTTGTGCATGCTTGTGTGTGTAGGCAACCTTTGTGGGGGTGTCCTGTGTATAGGCCTTCTGTGTTGGGGTGTCCTGGGAGGACAGAAACAGGTACTGAATTCTCTGGATTGGAAGTTAACAGATGATCGGGAGCCGCCTGATATGGGCAGTAGGAAGTGAACTTGGGTCATTTGGAGTTGTTGCATGTGGTTTTAACCACTGCACAGTCTCTCCAGACCCTTCAAACTTCCTCTGGACGGCTCCAGTCTCCGTTCTGTGCACCTGTGGTAAGTTGGCTCCCCGGCTACTCTGCGTTCAGGTGGGCCTGGGCCAAAGATTAACCCTATGCACAAAACATGCCCTGTGGCATCTGAGGAACAAAGGTTTAAGAATCAGTGCACCCTCTGACCTCCATGGTGTGACTCTGATCTCAAGAGGAAATGTGTAGAAGTATCCCTTGCAGGTGGGGTGACTTGAGAGATGTGGAAACTTGATGAGATTGCTCGGTTAGAGAACACAGATGAGCTTAAGTAGAGGAGAGAAAACAGAAAGGGGTGGGCCTGGAAGGTTCTGGAACCATGCACCCAGTTTCTGTGGGGTGGGATGGAGGGTTCTGGAATCATGCACCCAGTGTCCATGGGGTGGGATGGAGGGTTCTGGAACCATGCACCCAGTGTCCTTGGGGTGGGATGGAGGGTTCTGGAACCATGCACCCAGTGTCCATGGGGTGGGATGGAGGGTTCTGGAACCATGCACCCAGTGTCTGTGGGGTGGGACTGGGGGTCTGGAATCATGCACCCAGTGTCCATGGGGTGGGATGGAGGGTTCTGGAACCATGCACCCAGTGTCCTTGGGGTGGGATGGAGGGTTCTGGAACAATGCACCCAGTGTCCATGGGGTGGGATGGAGGGTTCTGGAACCATGCACCCAGTGTCTGTGAGGTGGGACTGGGGGTCTGGAACCATGCACCCAGTGTCCATGGGGTGGGATGGAGGGTTCTGGAACCATGCACCCAGTGTCTGTGGGGTGGGATGGAGGGTTCTGGAACCATGCACCCAGTGTCCATGGGGTGGGATGGAGGGTTCTGGAACCATGCACCCAGTGTCTGTGAGGTGGGACTGGGGTTCTGGAACCATGCACCCAGTGTCTGTGGGGTGGGCCTGGGGGGCTGGAACCATGCACCCAGTATCCGTGGGGTGGGATGGAGGGTTCTGGAACCATGCACCCCTGGCTGGATTCCCATCTCATCTCTGTCTTGGACATATTGCTATGATTTTCCCAGGGATGGGGCTGGGCTCCTCACAAGGCACAGAGCCTGCTCTTGTAGAATGCTGTGAATACAGGTTCAGAAGTATTTCTTCATAAAGTGAAGAATGCTAAAACCAACCAAATGAACCCCCCCAACTATATTATAACAGTAGAGTGGTAGCTATGAGCTATATCCTGAGCTAGTCCGTTCCCTCCAGCATCCATTAGCTATGTGGAAACACCATGGGCAAGAGAGAAGGCGGGGAGTGTGCTCAGTGTGTGTGTTAGCATGTCCTCCTTTCTCCTGGGCCAAACATGGAACTTCCAATGCTAACAACTGAAAAGTTCTAGGTAGGTCAGGAGAAAGCATGTGCTCGCGTGCATGCCTGGTGTGTGCGTGCATACGTGTGTGTGTGTGTGTGCATGTGTGTGCGTGTATGTGTGCCTGTGTGAGTGTGTGTGCACATATGTGTGTGTGTGTGTGCGCCCATGTGTGTGTGTGTGTGTGTGTTTGCGCGCGAACACGTGCCCTGGGAAATCCTGGCAGTGAACTTCAAGCTGACTGGAAGAACCCTGGGGTCATTGATGTATAGGGTGGCAAGGCTTAGCTGGAGGTAGGGAGAGGGAGTGAGGGAAGAGTTCCATCAGCATCTGTGGGGTTTCAAAGCAAAGCCCAGTAAGCTCCCCAAATGACCCAGACGCATCCCAGACCATCGCTGGTGTTTACTTACTGCATTAGAGCTGGTGATTTATTTCCCATCTAAGGCTGGAAGAGAGGCCTGGGGACACAGCTCAGTGGGAGAACTTATCTAACACTCAGGGTGCCCTGGTTAGAGTCCTCATTATCAGCAAGGGCTAAACAAACAAAGGGATAGAAAGCCCCAGAAATTCAAGACTTTGGCAACCATGTTGACAGCTTTCTCTTTCTAAATGCTCACCTTCAGTTGGGGGACAGACAATGGAGCATGAGGGCGGGTGGTGGGGGGGGGAGGTCATCTCTTGTCAGCTAGGAGGTGATGGCTAACACCCCGTCTTCCTTCACTGATCCCTGTCATGCTTGTGTCTTGGGGGTGACAGAGTGCTTGGCTGTTGTCTGGATGGCCCCGTGTTCTGCAGAGCAGAGAGAGGGAGGTGGCTGCCTCTGCTTCCTGCTTGCACCTGGTCTTTTATTCTTCAAAGTGTGACCACTGATGGCTGTGCCTGAGCCTTGGGCGGGACTGAGCGGAACTAAGAGCGAGGCATTTGAAGATGGAGAGAAGGCCCCTGGGAGTTAAGATCATCCGTGCTGCTGCTGTTGTGGACATTCGCTCCCTGACACCCACCCTTTGTCTCAGCTCAAGGCTTCTCTGGTCAGTGAACACATTCTATGTTGTTCCCCAGGACACCTGTCAGGAGGCCTGCCCTGCTGTAGCATCTACCCTTCCGCTCCAGGCACCTCGGTTCCTAAGCCTAAGCTACCCAGACAAGCTGCTATAGAACCCAGCCCATAGGGGCAGCCTAGGGAAACCCCTTGGCTTTGTGTGTTTAGCACAGCCAGGGGAAGCTGGGGAGAGATTTGGTGGCCTGGGGGCCATGGTGCGAAATCACCACGATGGTCCTGGTTACCGAAGTGAGATGATGCTAGAGAAACATGTCGTGTAACTCAAACACCGTTTTGTGTAACTTGAAATAATGAAACGATGATACCTCCTAATTCCTGTAACAGCTTTACCAGTGGTTCCTCTCTCTGATTGTCTGCTGTTTCCAAATACAGAATGTACTTCCAACCAGCCAGTTCTCCAAAGCTTAAGTCAGTACTCAAGGTGCCAGGTGCCCTCCCGGTGAGACCCTATGTAGGCCCCTGCATGGACCCCGAGGTACCTTGAACAAGCCTGAAGCTGTTGGCCAGAACTCCTTGCCCCAAAGCTGTTGTTGGTGCTCTTCCTGTTTCGATAACACACACGTCGTGATAACACACACCTCGTAGGGAGGAGCTAAGCCTAAAAATCCTGTTATTTTCCACTGTGCATAAGTCAGTATTTAAGCCCGGTCCATCCCCTCAATAAACGGCATTCGGCATTATTCGGCGTTCTGACATCGCCATTGAACGAGTAACCCGCTGTCTTGTACTTATTTCAATCTCTAGGCCTTTGCTCGATTTGTGGAACAGATCGTAGCACGGGCACTACAACCCTACCCACTTCCTGTGATTTGTTTTCAAACCATAGCCCCTCCAGCCTACTGAGAATAAGAAATGTGCTTGTCCCCAAGTCTAGCTACGGCACGGGGGATGTTCTGGGAACACTACCATCATGAGTCTCAGAATACTCTCCGGGACCATCCTCCTCCCTCTTTCTTTGAACGGAAGCTGACTGGCTGCATCTCTCTTGGCCCAGGGCTGATCAATATGATTTGATTTTTGAGACAGGGTCTCACTGTGTAGTCCTGGCTAGCCTGGAACTCACTAAGTAGACCAGGCTGGCTTCACAGAGATCTCTGTGCACAGAGATCTGTCTGCCTCTGTCTCCCAAGTGCTGGGATTAAAGGCAGTACTACCACCCAGCTCTGGGCTCTGATTATAAACACTCATAATACTGCACATGTTAAACATTTGGTTAGTTGGTTGGACTCATGGTCTGCTGGGGTTTTTATTTTTCTTTTCTTTTCTCTTCTTTTCTTCTCTTTTTTCTTTTCTTTTCTTTCCTTCTCCTCTCTCTCTCTCTCTCTCTCTCTCTCTCTCTCTCTAGTCCCTGAACCTATTGAAATCATCACCTATGTGGCTTTAAGTTTAATTAATAAAATAGTTCTTCTTGGTCACAAACAGCACTGACCTTCGGAGAAAAGGGCCTGTAAAGCCTTCAGTTAGAAGATGATTTTAAACTGGAAAGGATCAACCAAACCCCTTTACAGCTCCCTCAGAGGCAAGCTCTGCTTTAACCCACCGCAGAGCTCCCTTTCCTTCACAGGGCAAGTGGGAAGGATTTCACAAACGTCATTCAACAGCAGGGAAAGGGTGGTGTGGACAGTTGGTCTCTGTTTCCTGCTCTTTGAGACCCCTCGCTGTCTGAATTTGAAGCCAGAGCTGAGTTCAGCTCACTGCCTTGTGAGCTATTGAAATCTTGGCCTCAGAAGGAAACCTGATCTTTGTCTAAGTGGCCCTCACGTGTGGGCTGAGAGCTGCTACTGTGCCCACAGAGGGTTCCCTGCTGCTGAGTCTCCTGGAGCCCAGGCTTGGGTGATCTCCGAAGTGAAACCATACCCAGGAAAAGACAAGCCTTCACGCATGATCTACGAGACGGTTTCTGGTGATCTTCACGATATCTTGGCAAGAGTGCTCAGGGCCAGAGAGGCAGGGACTGGGTGTGGCCTGGGGGACCACCCAGTGTCACAGGAACACTGAAGACAGACTCTTGATACTTTGAAACTCTTTGGTCATACCCCGCCCCCAGTTAGCTTTTCACGTTCACATTTCTGAGAAAGATGGACTTCTGCTTTTGGAGAAATCACAACGGAGCACACGGGGCCGTGGTCGCCACTGCAGAGACAGAGGGAGAGGGAGGCCTGATGGCTCTTCACAGCTGAGTGAAGAACTGGGCAGAAAACAGCTGAGCCTTATTTGGGCGAATGGTTTCAGAGGTTCTCGTCATAGTTTCTTGGCTCTGTTTTCCAGGCAGATTGTGAGGAAGTCTCACTTCACTTGAGATGTGAGGAAGGAAAGTGGTTCTTCCCTGGATCACAGGAAGCAGAGAAAGGGGATACAGGTAGGGACCCAGCAACATATAATTCCCACGGATATGCCCGGAAGGACTTACTTCCTCCAGTAGGCCTCATCTCGTACATTCTCCCCCCCTCCCTCCCTCCCTCCCTCCCTCCCTCCCTCCCTCCCTCCCTCTCCTTTCCTCAATCCCACCCTCCCTCCTTTCCTCCCTCTCTCTTTCTCTCTTTCTTTCTTTTCGAGACAGGGTTTCTGTGTGTACCTTTGGCTGTCCTGGAACTCAGTTTGTAGATTTCAGGTTGGCCTTGAACTCACAGAGGTCCGCCTACCTCTGCCTCCTGAGTGCTGGGATTAAAGGTATGCACCACCACTCCCCGGCTCACCTCCTACTGTCTAATTCAGTCTTCTGATACCGTTGTATTATAAGTCTCTCAAGGGATCAAGACTTTGTTACCTTAGAACCCTCAGAGTTTAATCATCTCTGGAACATGTGTGATCTAGTACTGGACCTGCGTGGACACTTCAACTTATGTCCACTCAGTGGGGATTCCAATTGTCATTAGTGTCTACCACTAATGGGTTCATAAAAGGCACAATCATGACTCTGGTGCAGACATAAAGCAAGTGAAAAACACTGCATCTAACTTATTAAACAAAATGGAACCTGGTCAGAAAGAATAAGCTAAGGACCTCCAGCCATGGACTCCCACCTGTTCAGTCATGTGTCCTGGACAGCTATGAGCGTAGTCCAACTCCTCACAGACTTATTTAGCACATTGCCAGATACATTTTATTTATTTTGAGTTGTGGTGGTGGCAACTCGGTTGTGTGGGCCTCAGCAGTAACTTTAACAGAGTGCTAGAATGTTGGGAGGCTGAGCATGCCTGGCACGTGAATGTGACTGTGTTATTCCTCTGTCTTGGTTTGCATGGCTTCTAAATTTCCAAGCAAGTGGTTTGACCCTTCATTTTGAGAGTGTGTAGGAAGTAACAAACATGTTTGGGACCTTTTGCCTTTGGGAGCACATTTTGCTGTGTCCCAGTCATGCAACGTTGTATCAGGAGTTCAACAAGGTCCTCATTGAGCTTTGGAAGACCTGCCTTGGATGGAACTTTGGAATCTCAGGAAGTTCTGCTCTCTCTGGTCCTTTTCTGAGATCCATGGAAGCTAGCTTTGTAAAGCATTGCTTCCTGTCGATAGGGTGGCCTCTAGCTGAGCTTGAACCCGGCCAGACTTTGCCTAGGTGATACTGAGAAGCTTCTCATAGCCCCCGAGTGCCACCAATATTACCTGAGACACTGAGCTTACTGCAATAGCCAAGGTCCTCGTGGGGCATATAGCTTCTTGGGAGCCCATGAGACACCAATCTGGGTTGAAAAAATAAGTCTCTGCTCTCCTCTTCATGAGTTCTCGGCTGGCGTTTCCTGTATCAAAAGATAGATTAGCAGGAGTGAAACAAATACAGGCTTAATAATATATGCAGCTTCTGCCCACAGGGAAGACACTCACAGACAAGCACATCTCTCTATCCCAGGGAAGTGCCTTAGACTTCACAGCCTCCATGAAGCACAAAGTGAAGGGTGTGGCCAACACACACTAGGCTTGGCCAGGTGAGGTATCCGAGCACAGTTTGCTGTGCAGATACGTCTTTTGAGATGGGGTCTGATGAGGATGAACAGGTTCACATTTAACCCGTCATCTTCTTGTTCCAGGATGGGATACGAAGACTGACTTAGAAGTCCTGAGTAATACAGTCTTGTGATACAGATGTTTTTGGAGATCCCTTCATAATTGTTGAGTTTTCTCCTGTGAGGGCAACACTTAGAGCTTTTCTCTGTGTGAAGTTTCTCACTGTCATCTCTGGGCCAAGAGAGCAGAGTTTGGTCTCCTACAGCTGTGTTGTGGGGTGATGGACTAACACCCCACTTGAGGGGAATTAGAGCTCACATTTGTTGGGACATTTGTTTCTTTCCTTGATCTCCTGGATCCTGAGATTATCTCATCTCTCGAGATTGGGGAACCCTCCTTGCATGTCCAGACCTGAAAAACAAACAAACCCCAAATCCTCGGTGAAAGTCTGTTTTATCCCTGCACGGTTGTTTGTCTCTCTGTTCTTGTCTGTCACATTTAAGGAAACTCTCTGGGAAGAGGATGGGAGTGGCCCTTCACAAGCTGCTCCTTAAGCTGGCCCAGGGGACCCACAAACTCAGTTCAAACCACTAATGGGTTTCTTAATTGCCATGAAGAATCCAAAAAATCCAGAGTCCAAAACATCTCTCCTGATCCCTTGGCCAAAGCAGAAGAAACAACTTTAAATCGTCTCCCTTTCAGACCCTCCTGGATCCCAGTTTGGACACAATCACGGTGTTTATTCCAGTCCTATTCCCCCATCCCTCACTCCTCCTTCTCCGGGCTGGGGCTGTATCCCTCCCTCCCTCTGGTTTCCTCCTCATCCCCCTCAACCCTCCAGAATCCCTGTAAGCTCAGTTGTCTCTTAAAATTAAGCTTCCTGAAGAACATACCAAATGCCTTTCTGTGGACTGCAGACCCTGACCTCTGAGCTCAAAGCCGCTGTCAAAACCTCTCCGGAGCCCAGACTGGATAGAGGGACTTAGGTATTTTTATCAGTGTGATACAGGACTTACCCGGCTGCATTAGCAGGTTTGTGTGTCAGTGGGAATCACGGAGCAGCCTCAGATACTCTCAAGGATGATTTAAAGGACCCAGAACACCACAGGAAACATAATGTTTTAGCAGGGGCTTTAGCAAGGCAGTAAATGCTAAAAAGAAAAAGGTCTTTGCATCTTCATCCCCAAAGATTTGCCTGTGAATATAGATCAGACTCTAATCCAGGTGCAAAGCAGAGTCCCTGTAGGACTTGAGACAGGCTGGCTCCAGCATTCAGGAGGTCCTGATGCTGACACTCCAGTCTGGAGCTACCAGTGGCGATGGTGGCACAGAGCAGGACGCTACACATGGACCGGTACAGGGCGCCACATACAGACAGAACGAACACCTTGCTAAGCACTTTGAAAACAGTTTAGAACAAAAACCAAAGCAGAGACTGGAATAAATGTAAGATCTTATGGGAACAACCATCAAACATCAGGACATTCCTACTTCAATCAGTCTCTGTCACTAAAGGCGATGGAAAGGAATGGCTCCGGCCTGCCTCAGCAGAAGAGAAGAGATGAAGTGGCGACTCCATCTCATCTCAGAGGCATCTAAAGATGAAGGGAGTTTTCCTGGTTGGTTTATTTTAAATAAGTACTTCTACCAGTTGAGTTTTCAAAACAGAAGACTGGCACATGCAGCTTTGGCAATTGAGCGGAGGCAATTGAGAGACAGCATACAAAGGAAGAGCTCTTCACCCGCCCAGATTTTGCCTCAAAACAAGTATAGATTTCCCTCCTTAAAAGTGACACTGGTTTCCATCCGTTAATGAGTTTCCTTCCTCTCCATCAGGAAGAGAATGGGTTTCTTATCTGCATAACAAGCCTCAACCAACAGATCTGGCCTCTCGTGTACAGCTGTGCAAGGCACCGTCCCACCATTTATTACCCTGGCAGTCTCGATTTTTTATTGTTTATATTGTTGCTTCTCACACACAGTTTAGTTGCTTTTTCAACAATGCTATGCAGGGCTGAAGAGATGGTTTGGTGAGGGAACTGCTTGCTGCTTAAATGCAGGAAGCTAAGATCAATGTGCATACAACACACACACACACAGCATGATGTGTAAAGCACAGAAAGACCATGGCATAGCAATTTCCAGGCCATCCTGAATTACAGGGTGAGATCCCATCTTTTAAAAGAAACCAAAAACCAAAAACCCCACAGGCCTCCCTCACTAATGTACCCTTTGGGTCTTACTTCATTTCTTTAAATGTCTCCCCATGTACATACAAATGAACATATTCACACCAAATAAAATTATATACTTTCTTCTCTTTTGAACCACCTTTTTGCCTGACTAATTCATAAACTTTACTTGTTGAACATCAGAGACTCCAGAAGTTCTTTTTCCTTCTCCAAGAGACATTTTGGAGAATGTATTCATCTTCACACCCTAAAAAAAAAAAAAAATAAAAAAGAAAAGAAAAAATTGACTATTACAGTTTCCTTTTTTTCCCAAAATGAAGAAACCAAGTCTTAGCAGAAGTTTGAAACACAGCAAAAAATCCTCAACTCAAATGCGCAGTCTGTGCTTGGTTAGTATAGACACACCATGGGCTGAGAGAGGAATTATGGAAAGTGTCCAGATTATCAAGGAATCCTGCCGGTAAAGAGAGGAAGTCATCCCTGGAGGGCCTGATGCCCTCTGGAGCTGCTCAGCACTGTGACTGCTCTCTTCAACTGTCCAGCAGTCCAGGCCTTCCACAGCTCTTGTCCTATTTGGGTATGTGTAAACTGAAAACCATACAGCTAAGTAAGAGTCTAGCCACAGCCAACGCCAGTGAACTTAGGGTGGAGGACTCTGGCTGCTGGATGCGTACACAATCGAGTTCCAGAGCTTTGCTGATGGCCTGCACATGTGACTCCTCTTGACTTCTCCTTCGGAGCAGTTTAACACCTTATGAGTGCCTGGTCAGTTGGTGGCTATACTAAAATCTGAGGCATGTGTGCTTTTCATATTTACGTGAAAGCCATTCACTTTTTAAACCAGTTTTTAAAGTGTCTAACAGTGTGAAAAGAGTTTAATGCTGGAAGCCTTTGTGCTTGGAACCCCAGAAAACATTAGCAAGCTCACCTCAGGCTCTCCCTGTTCTCCAGCGATTAGATTTTATGACCACATACCTGACATTCCTCCAGCAATGTTAAGCCCCTATTGTTTTCTTTCTGGAGCTATCTGATAGCAGGGCTGTCAGCTAAGTGCAGGCTGAGCAATTAGGCTCACTAACTTCTTCCTGACTGAAATGCCAGTACAAATATTTAACAGCTAGACACAGGCATGGGACTGAAGAGAAATAGGGGCCAATTAATGGGAGATAATTTGATGTTACAACAGAATGAGGGTGAATTCTTACTGTAGGTGTTTGAGTTCAGATGCAATTAACTTTAAATTAACCCATTAGGCCCTTGGGAGCTCCATAGCTAGCACCTCTTCAAGTCATCCTCTGGGCCTTTGTGGCCTTGAGATTCCTGCGGGACGAAACACTAAGCACTAGGTGGTATAGATGGAACCAGGTCCTTGCACAAATCAAAGGAAGGGATGTTCAGTCAGGGCCTCCAGGACCAGTTTAATGTAGTTTAAGTAAGACAAGACTTTGTCAGGTCACATGGCAAATGCTCAGGGACAATGTGAATTCAGGTGTGGCTGAAAGACTAGGACAGATTCCCTTGGGGCAGGCAGACAGGAAGAGGGTCAGAGGCTGGGTAAGAGTTACCAAGATGGATGCTTCTTCCTCCCACCCCTTCCCAGATCTGAGACACAAGCCTGGCAGATTAAAGCCAAGGCTCTGTAGGCTTTTGTGGAGCCCTGCTGACAGACTGGCTCAACAAGTTCAAGGCAGGATCAGAACATGTTATACGACAGTGGTAGGCCAACTCAGCAACCCTAAGTGAGGGGAGGGAAATTCTTCGGAGATAGTCTCAGACTTGGGGAAGACACTGGGTTTCTGGCTTCCCCCTTTACTTTCCAGAGGGTCTTTTTACCAGTGCCTCTCTTCACCTGCTCCTGTTTGTGGTGTTCGAGACTCCTCCGAGGCAACCTGTCTTGCTTGAGGTTTTCCTGCCTTTTAATTCTTTAACTGGCAGGGAAAACAAAAAACAAAACAAAAGCCAAAAAGCGAACCAGATCACTACACTGTATTATGGCTGCTTCAAAGATGTTGGGAAGACCTGTGCGGCCTCTGTTGTGATGCCCTTGAGTTTTAATTTTTAGAGACTACCCCTTTGAGGGCTTCAGGCCGTTCCAGTCTTGACATCTCCTTCCCCAAGTCCAGGGGGAAAGAGTCCAGTCTGACCAGCCCCTCCTGGTTGCCCTTTCTGCTTAAACTAAAGTCTTCTAATTTATTTCAGTTGTATGGATGACGCGGTCCAGTCACTACGATCTGGAAGAAGTACTGTTTTGAATGGGCAGGTGAGGGTCACATGACCAGTATTGTGTCTCACGATCAAACATTTCCGCATCCTACCCAACACCCAAAGAGTGGGACTGGAGGAGGGTGTTCCAGAAGAAAAGCAGGGAACTTAACTACAAGGAGACCAAAACCGCACACAGGAAGTAAACATGTTAATTGAAGTTTTCAGCTTATAATTTTTGTCAAGTGACTTTTCTGCAAGTGACATCATTTCATTTTACATGTAGTTAATTTATTTGAAGTAGTACACAGTTACTCCTAAAGACCGGTCATCCATTCACCTATCGATTATGAAGTTCTTACAGGTTGGGCCCTAAACTGAATGTTGGGAGAATATGGAAGCAAAAACTGTATCACCACCACCAAGGGGAAAGAACATTATTGCCTTTTTATTGTCTTTATTCTTGGCCATTACGTAATGTGGCGAGAATGGAGTGCTGCCAGAAATCCTCCAGTGACGTAGAACTTGATGATGTCAAAGATGTTGAAGCCATTTGTTGACATCATACGTTTACGATGGTTCTCTCTGTTCAGACTTTTTCTCATTCCCTACATCTGTACCACCTCATTCATTTGAGAATACTAAGGGTTCTATAGTGTCTTCTGAGACATCTGTAGTGAAATATTCCTATTCGATCTATCCATTATATCCACATCACCAGTATACATGCCTGAAAGCCAGCTGACGGAAGAGCCTCAGTTAGCCGCTGGTTGCTTAGTGAATCATCCATCTCAGTGTGCTCTGACACTTCTGAAATCGAAGGTCCATAGAAAGTCCGTTAGATGCAATGAATACCAGGGCCCAAGTAACTGCCTTAGTAATGCAATGGGGTAAGACTTCGTTTTGATATGCTCAGAGCAGCTCTGGCAGAAGAATACATAGGACACTGTGCTTCTGTACCATGGGAGCTCAAGTTGGGTTTATAGTCAAGTAATCCCGTAGGGCACAGAAGACAATGTTTGAAGTGTGAAGAAGAGTAAACTAGGTGAATAGCAGGGTGTATTGCTGGAGGGGGGCAAAATGGTTAGGAGAGGATCGTTAACACTGGAGAACTGGCCTAAGTGACTTTTATGAATCATGTCATGTAATTCAACAGTTCTGTAAAGCATGGCTTATTGTTGTTATCACCGTTTTCCAGATGAGGAAATGAGCTTCCCAGTGTCCCACACCCACAAGCACACAAAGCTTAAGTCACTCCAGGTCACATAGCTAGGAGAAGCCGAGCTGGGATCTGAATGGAGAATGTTTGCTTCCAGAAGCCCTGCTCTGGACTTCCGGGAGTGGGGGTGGCAGTGTGTCAGGAACTCTGAGAAGCGAAAGCAGAGAGCTGGAAGAGAAGAAGAGGGAGACAATGGAGGGCGCTGCGGGTCAAACAGAGTGCGCTTTGTGTGGACATCACAGAGTTTAACACGGCCTCGGTGAGATCTATGTTTTAAGACCATACCTGAGCACAGGCTGGAGACGGCGTGACTTGAATCAGAGAGATTAGTTAGGGGAATATCAGTACAGTTGTGAGAGGGACCATTGAGTAAAGGTGGTCATAGTTAAAATTCCATACATGGGTGGACTCAAGAGGTAAAGAATAAAATCCCCTGTATGCAGTGACTGGTTATGGGGAGAAAGAGACAGGTTAGCGCCATGGATTACGGACATCATGGTCTATGGATAGATACGGGTTTATGAAAGTGGATGTATGATTCATGCTCTGTGAAAGGGGGTGGGCCCATGGCTGATGAAAGTGGATGTAGCCGAGGTCCATGGAGGTAGATGGATCCATGGTCTTTGAAAGTAAACAGCACAGAAGCCAGGTGTGGTGGCATACATGCTTTTGCTTATTTGTTTGTTTTTAGGAAGAGGATGGACAGCTGGAGCAGAGAGAAGAAGGCTCCACCTGGGAGTGTGGGAACGAAAGCTTTGAGAAAGCAGAGGTGTCTGGGACTAATACAGGAGCCATCATCTCCAGAAGGCACACAGGGCCACAGGCCTTGTTTTGAGCAGTGTGAATAGTTTAATTTTATTGTTTTTTTTTTTTTTTTTTTTGTTTTGAGACAGAGTCAGGTTAATTTTTCAGTAACTATGTGCAGCAAATTCTTCCTTTGGGTTATATTATTTAACTACAAATGTGTAGCCAAAATTTAGTGTCCTAAAATAAGAAATATTTGATTTCTTTTTTTTTTTTTTTTTTTTTTTTTTTTTAAATGGGCCAGCACCCAGATGTGGTTTAGCTTGTACCCAGGCCCAGGGCCATTTGCAAATTTGCAATCCCAGGGTCAGCCCTGCTGGTGAGGGGGCAACCCTTCCATGCTATGCTGTGGAGTGGTCCGCAGAATTCAGGTCCTTGACTGCGTACTTTCCCTGATGGCTGTTGACTGAGGTTCCAAGGGCAAGGCTATATCCCTCCCCATGCACTCACAGCATGACATGTCAAAAGGGAAGAGACGCAGACAAAGACTGAACAAGTGTTCAGTGACAAGTCTTGGAAATGACTTCTGTTATTTTGTGTGTTGTGGTACTGGGGGCAGAACCCTGAGACCTTTCACGTGCTGGGCAGGCACTGTGCTCTCTTTTAATGATGGTGACTCCTCCCAAAATCATGCTGAAGCTAAATCCCCATATACGGGAAGGAGGTGTGGCCTCTGGGAAGGTCTAAGTCCCGAGGACTCCCCCCTCATGAATGGGATTAACACCTTGTAAGAGGGCCCAAGGACCAAGGCGGGACCCCGGTCTTCCTCTGCCTTGCTGTGTGAGAACACAGTGCGCCTGCCTCCCCTTTTCAGGAAGCAGAACCAAATCAGCCATCGTGGGAGCAAAAGCAGCTCAAGGACCCTGGACCTGCTAGAGCTTCAGCGTGGGGTTTCCCAGCCTTCAGGGCAGGGAAGTAGAGTTGTACCCTGTGTCAGCCACCCCCGCTGCAGCCACCCCAGTGTCTCAAACTGACAAGGGGTTGACACAGGGCGTGTGTGATGCATCCCCGGTGACAGGAAACACTGGACACCTGCTAGGAGCTGCCTACAACACAGATGAGGGAAACGAGGCACGAAACGCCACAGGCTTGACCTGGTTTCCCACTGCCAGGGAACCCGGCGTTCTGATCTGGGCACCTGCGCAGTTAATCTCCAAACCTGGATTGGACAACCGTATTTGCACAGGTGCTTCGAATCTGTAGCCCACTTCGTGAGGCAGCGTCTAGACTTCTCTGATTTCAAAGAGCACGAGGCTCATCTGTGGTGAGAAATTGATGCTGATCTGCTGAGTCTAGCGCGGGGTCCCAGAGCCATGCCTCCAAGTTTTGGATACTGGGGACACCACTTCATTCCCATAGTGGCACAGGACATAAGAGAAACTCAGGGCAAAGACTTGGATAAAAGTATTTTCTGTTTACGATCCACTCCTGAACTGATGAAATGGACCAATCATTTGTACTTTGTACTTTACATTTTTTAAAATGTGTGTGTGTATGTGTGTATTGTCTGTACCCATGGTACCCTTGGAGGTCAGAGGTGTTGGATATGTCTCAAGCTGGGTTATAGGTAATTCATGGTATCTGGGAAATGATAGGCTGATGGGTGTTTATTCGGGGAGAAATCACTTACACTAGAAACAGTACACCGCCACAGGTTCCCGTCCAAAGAGTGCCTCTGGATGCTCTCTGTCTCCAACCTGAAAGCAAGAGAACTGGCTGGAGTCCAGAACCCCAGACCTAGTCCCCTCAGGTCACGCCCAATGGGCGTGGTCAGTGCAACAGGCGTGGGCAGGGTGGATATCTCACTACGTGTAGGTAATTTTGAACCACCCGATGTGGGTGCTAGGAACTGAGCTTGAGTTCCCTAGAAGAGCAGTAAGCACTGTTAGCTGCTGAGCCATCTCTCCAGCCCTTTAGGTTCTTACTTTTCATATACACCCCTATTTCTACCCAATATTCAACAGCTGACCACCCCACAACAAGTGATCCTAATTTTTAAACCTGTGGTTTTATTTTAGTATAAAGTGATGGCTATATTTAGTAAACAGAATAGCCGTTCTTGCAGACTGACTTAAATGTGACATCCAGAGGAAGCCTTGCCCTCCCCAAAACCAAAAGCAAAACCCACAACAATCCCAGACTCTCAGCCTATGATGCTTTTGTGTCCTTGCCTGTGTATTTGTAAATTGCTCTGTAATTGCTCACGGTCACTGGCATTGACCACGAATTACCACTCTTCTGTGAATTTATGGAAGACATTTTTTTCCTCAAGGCACTGCTTTCATGTGCTGGAGAACTATTTTGCAGTGGCTGTTGCTGCTTTGAAGTTGCCCAGCATGCCCTGCTTTTCTGCTTGTTTGTTATCCATGTGGGATGACAGCTCTGAGGGCTGCTCCATCCCTGGAACCCAAACACATACCTAAGAGATTGAACGCAGGTCAACTATAGACAACACTGGAAAGCAAAAATACAACAACAAAGCAAAGAGGTAACCTTTAATTCCTTCAGACCCCGTTCCGCTCATCAATCCCCATGTTGCCCGCGTCTACATATGCGCCCCTACATGTACTGTGTCCTTTCCTTTTGGGTGACAGCTGGCATTTATTGATGCCGTACTAAATATTTGGAAAGATTCAACATAGTAAACCTCACTTGCTACTGTAATCCCCCGGGACCTTAGAAGCTAGGGACAGGGTCTTTGTCACGGCTAAGGAGGCACAGCTGTCACACCACTCAATGTCTTGACATTGCTCTTGGCATCTTCAATAGAAAACAAGGGGATAGCTGGTCCCAGCCTTATCTTATGAGGGATGGAGATGAGGGATAGGGATGAGGGATGGGGATGAGGGATGGAGATGAGGGATGGGGATGAGGGATGGGGATGAGGGATGGAGATGAGGGATGGAGATGAGGGATGGGGATGAGGGATGGGGATGAGGGATGGAGATGAGGGATGGGGATGAGGGATGGGGATGAGGGATGAAGATGACTCTTAGGGACCTGTCTGGTTCTGAGACCCTTTGAGAGCCAAGAGAGTTCTCCCTTCCTCCCTGTTCCCCTTCCTTCCTTCCTCCCTCCTCCCCTCCCTCCCTCTCTCCCTCCCTCCCTCTCTCCCTCCCTCCCTCCTTCCCTCCCTCCCTCCCTCCCTTTATTTCCCCCCTCTCTCTGTTCATATGTGTACAGCTACACATATTTGTGTGTGTATGTGGAAGACAGGGCTATCTTCTAGTATCCATCACTAGCCATGCATCATTCAACTTTTTCCTTTTATGAACTTTAAACACTTGCAAAAAAAAAAAAAAAAAAAACCAAAACAAAACAAAGTGAAAACCAAAACCAAACAAAGAAATCTGACCAAACACCACACACCAAAATTAACCAGACCCAGAGTGTATACATTTCAGTGAATTTCTATATAGTTATAATAGTTATTTGGAATGGAAGCTATGTAACTTTACATTGGATCTTACACTGTCACTATTCAATATATTGTTATGCACTTATCTACAACTAAAAGTTAAAAAATCCATTATATTCTCTGAATGATGAATACCACTGAAAGAAAGGCAAACAATTACGTCTTTTATTGCCAGACAGATTTCCAAGATTCTGTCATGTGAACTGGGTGAAACACATGCCCAGGGCACAGGTACAAAACCATCCCTAAGGGGACACACAATTGCTGCGCTTAGCTGTGGTGTGGAAATGGCAAGTGAATCTTCTACAAAGATTTTAATAACTAACAGAGAACTACTAAATAAAATGGAGTCGGGAAGAGATTTCAATGCACTCCCCCCGTAATTCTGTCCACATTGTTCAAGGGCTTTAACTGTAGTAGGAATTGGGAGGTTGCCTAGTCTCCCCACTGGAGTCTCTTGTCTGAAATGCAGGCTTCCTCGTCTCCTGCATTCCCAGCATTCCCAGATAAGGGTACCTCTTTGCACCCGGTTACATCAGTTTAAGTATCATCTTGATCCCCCCTTTCCTTAATACTACTACAAGATTTATCAATAATTCTTGGTAACCTGCCCACCGAACGTGTCTGTGTCCATCCCCTCCCATTTCCTTACACTACTCTTTACCTCATCTTCATCCTCTCAGCTTTCTGGACCCTCTGGACTCATGTGACAGCGTCCCCACTTGTCTCTACTCAATGCCTCTCAGCCCCAGGCTCTAGTGCAATATGCTTTGTGGAGGGTAAATTACTCATACTACCCCTACCTTCCATTCTACACTGACATTTCTAGAGATGGAGAAAGGAGGTTGCTAGAATCTGGCCTCTCCTTTATTGCTCATTTCTGGGCCTTAAAGGGTACAACTCAAAGACAGCCTCCCGTGGCCAAAAGACACTTGTTGTGAGCCCAGGGGAAGCGAATTTCCACTGGGATTCCCAACAGCTTTTGTCAGAAGGCAGTAGAATGAGGAGGGGGGGTGGGGGTCGTGTGTTTCCATCAGTGAGGCAGTGGTAGATTGGCTGGGGTGTGTGTGTGAGTCCACGTTCTCCAGTTTCCCCCCCTCACTTGTCTCTACAAGATTCTATCTGGGGACACATAGCCAGGCAGAAAAATAAGAGGGAATTTGCACGGAATGTTATCCTTGAAATGTGCCAAACACTTAGTAAACTCCAGGGGGCTGATTCGCTTCACTCTTGTCTAGGACATTGGGGGGGGGGGCAGGAAGGAAACGCTCTTCAATGGCTTCACTTATCTAGCTTGGAAGTAGTGCCCAGATCTCCACTGTCTGTGTGGAGTCAGGGGACAGATTCAGGGCTGCCCAGCGGCAAGCTTGAGTTTGAAAGGCATTACAGGGGTGTGTGTGTTCTTCCAGGACTCCTTTAGGAGAGTGTCTTGTCTTTCCCACTGCTTTGAGTGCTGGCTTCTATGACATATGGCTCTCTTGCCTGTCAGAGTGCGGCCTGCAGCTAGGTACGGTCACAGAAGGGAAGTGTCTACAAGCTATGTTGTGCAGCTATGACCCAATGGCAGCCACTGACTGGCTACTGATTTGAGGGTTAGCTGCCACCCAGAGCTCACAGTTCAGCTCTAGCAGTGTCTTCCTCCCCTCTCTCCAAGCTGTCATAACGCTCACACGCACATCTACCATGTCACTTACACGCACAGCCATCGGTGTGCCTTTTCTTGTCATCAGATTGTGAGCAACTCAAGGTGACAACTGTACCTTTCCACCGTCTATACTTGGCCCCTGTCGTAGTCAGGCTTCCTATTGCTGTGATCAAATGCCACGATCAGAGAGCAAGTTGGGGATGAAAGGGTTCATTTGGTTTATACTTCCATGTTGCTGTTCAGCACTGAAGGAAGTCAGGACAGGAACTCAAGCAGGGCATCATCCCAGAGGCAGGAGCTGGTGCAGAGGCCATGGAGGGTGCTGCTTACAGGCTGACCTACATGGCTTCTTCAACTTGACTTCTTATAGAACATAGGCCTACCATCGCAGAGGTGGTACCACTCACCAAGGGCTGGACTCTCCCCTACAGAAAATGCCTTTCAGCCGGAACTCGCGGAGGCATTTCCTCAGCGGAGACTCCTTCCTTTCTGATGACTTCAGCTTGTGTCAAATTGATGTAAAACCAGCTAGAACACCTCCTTCGCAGGTAAGCAGGAAACAGTAAGGGCTTAAAGGGGGACTCAAAGGAGGCTTTATTTGGTTTTGAGTATCATGTAAAGATTCTGAGAGTGATTTTCATAGGGTGATTCTCTGTGTGTATGTGCGTATGTGTGTGTGTACACGTGTGTGTACGTGTGTGTGTGGGGTGTGTGTGAGTATTTGTAAGTGTGTGTGAGTGTGTGTGTGTGAGTGTGTGTATGTATGTGTGTGTGCTGTCCAGAGGTCAACCTCAGTTATTATTCCTTAGGATGCTCAGGATGCTGCTTATTCTGTCTCCCTTCCTTCTTTCCTTCCTTCCTTCCTTCCTTCCTTCCTCCCTTCTTTTCTTCCTCCCTCCCTCCCTTCCTTCCTTCTTTCCTTTCTTCCTTTACTCATTCGTTCATTCACTCATTCCTTCATTTATTTTGAGGCAGGGTCTCTTGCTGGCCTGGAATTAACTGATTTAGCTGGCCTGGCTGGCCAGTGAACCCCAGGGTTCTGCCTCTCTGCACTTTCCTGGAATGGAAATTACATGCCAGGATTCCCACGCCTGGCTTTTATACATAGGTTCTGAAGATCAAACTCAGGTCCTTATGCTTGAGAGACAAACACTTTGCTGACTGAGGTATCATCCCAGCCTTAAGGCTGATTTGTATTTTGCCATGCAAAAACAAACAAACAAACAAACTGCTGTGCCTGCACAGCCTGGGACCGAGAATCTGCAGAAGGTGTTGGGATTAACAACACAGGACTCTTGCTTGATGTTAAGAAGGCTCTCTGTTTTGCTCTGGGGGCTGGCTTTTATACCCCAGCACCAGATGGAAGAGGAGGAAGTGGAGGGGGGCGGTTAGTCGTCTCAGGTTCCAAGGACCAGTTAGGACATTTTCAGGGGCCCGTCCCAGGGTTCTGGAAACCAAAGGAACATTTTGCCTTAGGAAACATGTTTTCCTCTGCAGTTACAGCTGCACAGCTCCCTGCCCTGAGGGCAGAAGGGGGAAGTGAATTCTTAGCCAAGATCTTAATTCCTTCACAACAAACAAACAAAATAACCAAGTACTATTTAGTTCAGTCTCCACATATTCTTACCCTCTCTAATGTACCCACTGGAGGTAGGTTATCTATGGCAGAGATGTTTGCAAATAGGGAGACAGGCCTTGGGTCTGTGGTCTTCTGTGTTTGGGCACAAGCAACCTTCTGTATTCGTTAGGATTAGTGGTTACTGAAAACACACATGTCATTAGTTTTCTTGTAAAAGAAATCTGGAGGAAGGTGGTCCAGGGTTAGTATAATACTTTCAAAAGTCATCAAAGAGATCAGTTGCTATTTTCCTTCCTACTCTATTGTGAGCAGTATATAACTCTCACCCAAGGTCACTTCATAGCCCAGGATGACTGTTGGGACATTTTTTTTTTTTTTCTGCATTAAGGATACAAAGCAGAAAGGCCAAAGGGTGGATGGTCCGTCCCATCAATGGAGCCTTTCTGGAAATCCCATGTAACCTGTAACTATTAGGTCTTAAACCCTGGACGAAGGGCTAACTGAGGTGTCTATTTAACACATTAAAGCAGGTGTTGTCTGCCTGCCTCTCTTAGCATTACTAGAACATGTTACGAAGACTTCCTGGCTGGCATACACTGCCCACTCCCTTCCCTCAACTCTTCAGCCCAAAGACTGGGCTGGGTCCCCTTTCCCAGCTTTCTATGATTCCTGCATCTCTCATCCAGTTTGGCTACACTGGTCTCTGGGTCTCCTGGTTCGCGCCTGACCTTTTGGCTTCTGGCTTCCCATCTCCCTTTCCTTCCCTCACCACCCACATGGTCTTTTCTTTTGGACTCTTCCAGATGCATATCTACAATAACCCTTCCCCTCAACCCTTACCTAGGAGAAGTCATGTCCTCAATTCATTTCAGCTTTTCACTCAGCAGCTACCATCTCCCGGGGCGGGGCTTAGGGACATTGGGAGGATAGTTAAAGCAGCAGTTGACACTTTTTCTTCCTGCACATGAGGGAAGAGTGGGCATCTGAAAGGCACCCGGCAGTTCCCCCATGTTTTCTACCCCAGGCGCTCTGCTTAGCGGCTTCATGGGCCGTTACAAAGTCCTAGTGTGTTCTCCAGTTCAGTCCAAGTCATGCCCCCTAGACTGACTCTCATGAGATAAATCCTTTGCTCAGACCTGTGGCCTGTGTTGATTTTGTAATGCTAAAAACAAAATCAGCCTTTAAAACTTGACCTGCGTGTGACAGACAGCAGAGGCAGGGTGGCTTTTGATACATTTACAGAAGGCCTAGTTAGTGAACCAGGCGACCTCTTGGACCTTGAGTGTCCCTCATAGCCACAGGGAGATTTTGCTCTTTGGTTGCACCATTCATTTATAGCCCAGCCCATAATACTTTTGGCAAATGAGATGAAACAGCTGATGCTGTTCCTGACACATCCCACACGAGAGGAAAGGCCGTCTGCAGCAACCACAGACCCTTCTGAGACGGTGGAGGGAAACGGTGCTGTCTTGATATAAGGGGGCCAGACTATAGAGCCCAGCAATGGCTGGGTTTGTCTCCAAATTGGCAAGCTGGTAAGAACTTGTCTTCGACCTGCGTAGCCTTCCTTGCCTGAGGCTCCCTTCTGCTGTCCACCTGCTCTGGTTCTCAGGACTCTGCAGGTCTTGTGTGTTCTTGTTCTGCACCTATATTCATGTTGGTCCCTCCACAGGCCAGCCTGCACTCCATTTGCTTGAGCCCCCATACCGCAATGCAGCTGTAGGTCCCAGTCTGTGCAGCTACTGGGTAAAAGCAGACAGGCGTCTGTAGGCAGACTTTCCTGTCCACAGCTGCTGCCTAATGACCACACAGAGACTTAATATTGATTTTAAATGTTTGGCCGATATGTTACTAGCTAACTCTTACTTGTGTTTGCTTTTGGGACAGGGTTTCTCTGTATTGCTTTGGAGTCTCTTCTGGAACTCACTCTGTAGACCAGGCTGTTCTCAAACTCACAGATATCAGCCTGCCTCTGCCTTCTGAGTGCTGGGATTAAAGGTGTGTGCCACCAATGCCTGGCTCTGACTCTTACATTTTAAGTTAACCCATATTTCTTATCTACCCTCTGCCACTTGACGATAACTTCTTTCAGCACAACCCATTCATCTGGCTTGTCTTTATGTCTGTCCATGACTTCTTGGACTCCACTCTTTTTCCCAGTGTGTTCTGAGCTGCCTATACTTCCTGCCTGGCTATTGGCCAGTCAGCTCTTTTATGAAACCAATCAGAAGGAGCCTTGGCAAAGACACATCTTCACTCTGTACAGAATGATTATTCCATAACAGGATTCTCTGTTGTTGCGATTTGGTCCCAGGCCACCCCAGCTTGTCCTTGGACCTCAGAGGGCAAACACAGATTGAATCATTTAAAGAGGAAGAAATGTACAACCACGTGTAGGATATATGTCTACACAGGTCTTCAGTGGATGGCAAAGCTCTGTGATTTTTATGTATAAACTCACCTGGAAGCAATGTCAGAAATCTATGGGACTCTCTTGTTGTCCCGTGAGAGGTCCTTTGCTCGCTTTGGTCTGGATCCTGTGAGAGGGTCCTTCTGAGTGGACTCATTTAGCGTGGTGATTTTGGCAACAGATCAAGTCTCCTAGCTTGAGCCTCTGACCAGCCATTTCCCCTATTGGCCAATCAAGACTTCCTGTCTGGCCATCCTGTATCATCCCATAAATTCCCACCTTTTAGAAACTAATTAGAGTGACATTTCTTGAGGATGTCTTATGTGGGGAACCTTTCCAATTCATCACCTCATTAAATATTTTCACCTACTCCTGGGAGTAAATGGGATTGACCCCAATTCTCACTCGAGGAAAACAGAGACTTAGGGATATAAATAAACTTGTTTCAGGCTTTTACGGCAACTCAGGATACATGGGTCTTGGGTCCATGTTTGTTGGAGACAAACGTAGTGCCCAGAGGCTCTTTCTTCATTCCCAACTCCATCACCATGTCCTCCCTGGCATCTTCTCTGTGGCTGTCTCAGCTGGAAGCTCATTCCTCTATTTATTCACAGCTCTGAGTATTTTGTCTCAAGCCCTCTCCTACCTCCTTCACATCCTTCTATTTCCTAGCCATTTGCAAATATTTCTGCCAAAAGGGCCCTCTCTGAAGCCCTCTGTTCCTGCTTCAAAAAGCACAATGTCTCCATTATAGAAAAGACTCAATGTTATTTATTTCTTTGAACAAAGGGAATTTGCTTCTTGCCCTTGGGGGCTGGCCTTCACCTCCTCAGTGTGTACCTCACTCAGTGCAGTGCAGTCAAGGTCAAGAAGCTGATTGGCTGATCAGAGACTCCGGCTGCCTCCTGAGGATGCCTCTCTGGATTTTATGCTTCTGACATGGGGGGCTGGGGAGCTGGTAATGATGATCGTTATTCCATGTATAAACACAGAGGCTAAGAATTTCCCCTTTCATAAGGTAGGAACTACCCTGTGGAAAGAAAACAAAGTGCTGCCCACATCTTTAAGTTCTCAGCAACGGCCCCACCTAAGGTCCCACAAATCTGAGTTCCATTGTTCTACACAGAAACTCCTATGACCCAAAAGGTCCTTCTGTAGACTCTTGCTGTGCCCTGTAAGATCCCCCAGGCTGAGGATATGTATGTGTGAGTCCCCAGGGTGAGTATATGTTTGTCTATTTTTTTAAAGCAGAAAAGGCAGCTATAATCTCAGGAACAAACAGGTTGCAACCTTCCTAATGAGGTCCATAGGACACGCAGGGAGCAGAAGAGAGAGCCCAGTGCCTGGCCTTTTCCTTCAGGTCACTTAGCCAAGTTGGGCCCTTTCTTTCCTGAGCCAACCTCAGGACCCCCAAACTGACCCCCCATTTATGTGTCTGACTTTCTTTCCTCCCACTCCAGGCCTTCCTGCCTCGTGTCCCCCGCCCCCCAAATGTGGACTTCCTTTCTGGGCTTCCTCAGGGCGGGCTCCTGGAGACCAGCTAATCTGCTAATGTGATAACGTGGATGCCTGTGCTTTTCCCAACCCAGAATAACACAGATGTAGACAAGCAGGGAGGCTGCAGAAACAGGGCCAGACCCAGCAGACAGCATCAGCCCTGAGGGTTAGGCTTCTTGTTATTGTTTTTGTGTAACAAGAAGCACAGAGTCAGCCAACAAAATAAAACAGACCCAGCTTTGAAAGTTCAGGTCCAATTTATAGTTCATTGTAGGTCTGAGGGGATTTTTCTTCCTGGTTGGATTGTCGCATAATGAGACCTTTCCTACCTACACTATGTGACATGGTTTTGTTGGAGAGATGATCTGTGCAAATAAGAAAAAAAAAAGTTAAAAAATACTGCTTTATTCCCAGCCCCCAGCTGTGCAGACAGATGCCCATTTCTTCCACTGACAGCATATACCAAGGGCGAGGTTTCCAGCTCCCACAGTTCCCATGCACCCCTCATCACCACACTGCTACAGTCTAGGTCTCTGTGGAACGGACACCTGCTCGTGGGCAGCAAGCTCTTAGCTGCAGCTTTCACGCTTGTCCTGTCTGGCTCTTCTTTTCAATGGGAGAGGAGTCTGGAAGCTCTCGTGGCTCCTTTTCTAGTCACCTATGCCTTTTCTGCTTCCTTCTCTCCTCACTCTCTTCTGAGACCCAGAATGTCCCTGACTAAGAGGATTATCTCACTTCCTCAAAGACTGGCGAGGGAGAAGAGCCCAGCCTGGGAGAGGACCCATCTGCTCCCAGCAGCCTTGGTATTGACTGCCATTCTCTGTATGAAAATAGGAAGATTCCTTCTTTGCTTAATGGGGAGGCTTGACAAAAAAGACAGACAGCCTGTAAGTCTCGACTTTAGATCCCTGATGGACATCATTAATTGACTGTAATTTCCCCCTTACCCCCAAGTTGGGCTGTATTGCAGCAGACATGAGTAAACTTTTTGGAGTTTACATCAGAGAGCAAAACTTCCCTGCCATTCTGCTTCAGGGGTGGAGTGATGCGTCGGTATTGGGTGTTTGTAGTAGCCCACAGTTAATGAGCAGTGGAATTGAGGATACAGTAGAAACAAAATTTTGTTTTCTTAACGGTCAGGTGCTCTGAGCTTTAAGGGCAGAAACCTTGCTTGTTTCTTTTGAATAAGAATGTGACATGTCTGTTTTCTCTGCCGAGCAGGAAAGAATGTAAGAAACCAACTGCCCTTATGGTGGCCACTGGCGTGCTTCTTGTAGGTAGAGAGGTCACGAACTGTGTGACTCTGGCTGCCAGTGGGTCTTGGTGGAGGAGGTCTTGGAGCCAGGGGCAGGTGACCTGTGGCTTGAGCTGGGGGGTATCCAGTTCCTCAACAGCCTTAGCAGCACAGGGTTAATCCTCAGAAGAGCTCTGATTCTCCATGTCTGCTGCTGGTATTTAGACACTGCTGGAATGTTCGGGCAGAACTATCTGTCCTAATCCATTCAAAACTGAGTTTTTCCCCCTCTGTGTGTGTGTTTGTGTGTGTGTGTATGTGTGTGTGTCTTTGATGGGGGAATTTTGTCTGGGGCTCCGGTAGCTCCCCAAATCAGTCAGCCATTCTCATCTCCCTGCTTAACTCCATAACTCTCCTTGTGTGAGTCTGGACCTCTGCTTCTTAAGCCAGTCCAAATGATCCAGACCTCTAGGGATCTTGCACTGCCTGGAGGGCCCAGATGCTGTGGTTTAATGCGAAAGACTGTCTGCAGGGTCAACACAGCCTAGTGTAGAAACACTGGGTTCATAGCCAGCATCTCCAGTTCTGATACAGTATTAGGAAACTGGTAAGGATGTCTGACCAGTACAGAGGGGAAGGGCTACCTGGGAAAAGGAAAGTAGAGGTTACATCGGACATATTTCTGTTTGTTGGATTTATTTTTGTTTTTTTGTGACAGAGTCTCTTCAAAGCTCAGATTGGTCTGAAAGTTACTATGTTTCCAGATTGGACTCCTGTGAGCACCCCATGTCCAGCCTCTCTGGCAGCTTCTCCTGTGAGCCCGCCTCCTCCATTCCAAGTACTTTCCCCTTTCCTGCAGGGTTGGTCCACGTGAACAGGGCGCCTACACATGCCACATGCTCTGTTAGCTTAGGTGCTGGAGATGGGGAGAAGGATTGCATCCTAGAGGCAGGCAGCAGAGATAAGTGGTAAGCTAAGAAAAATGAGCACGTGGGGAATACAGCTGGCAGTTGCAACTTGCAGGAGTTGTTCCAAGAAGTGGAGATACATTGTTCTCTGGGTTCTATAGGTTAGAGTTAGGGCTCTCCTCTCTCTCTCTCTCTCTCTCTCTCTCTCTCTCTCTCTCTCTCTCTCTCTCTGTGTACTGGGTACACATGCCATGGTGTGCTTATGGGGGTCAAAGGACAGCCGATCTTAGGTCTTGGATTGACCATGCATGTCTTTATCCATTGGGCTGTCATGCCAGATCACCACCTTAACTTTTGAGACAGCGACTCTCTCTTGAACCGGATCACTGATTTGGAGGGACTAGCTGGCCACGAGCTTCAGTGAGCTTTTTGTCACCACCTTTCCAGCACTGAAATTGGAGACACCCATTAATACACCTGGCTTTTTAAGTGAGTCCCAGGGTTTGGAACACATGCTTTTGTGCTAAGAATTTTACTCACTGTGCCCTTTAATCAAGCAAACTCTCAAATGACCTAAGGTCATTCCTCTTGCCTTGACACACCTACCCTCCTAAGGACTGAATAAAAATATATTATCCCGGTTTTCGTCACAAAGGCAGCAACTGAGACCCTCAGCAAGTCCTCCTGCCTCCAGCCTGGCCTTGAACTTCTTCCGATCTGATGCTGTATCACAGATTCTCCCCCTTCCCACATATGGTGTGGGAACCACTTCCCTACTTGAGTGGCATGCTTGGGTCCAGGGCCTGGGTGTCCCCTGAGGTCTGAGAAGGACCCAAGATCACTTTCTTGGGATTCGGGAATGAGGAGTCTCCCCTGGGCAAGGCCTCTGAGACCCCTGCAGTGAAGCAGGTCTTATCTGTCTGCATGAATTGTGAATTCTATCTTTTTTGGGGGGGTATAATTTATATACCATAGATTGCATCTGTTTACAATGTTTCAGTGATTTATTTATTTTTAGTGTGTTTGAGGCATTTTATATCTGCCACCACTATGATTTTAGAACAGATTTACCACCCCCAACGAAAACCCATCTCTCCTCTCCTCTGGTCTCTCTTCTTAGGGTTTCTATTGCTGTGAAGAGACACCATGACCACAGGAACTCTTATAAAGGAGAACATTTAATTGAGGGGGCTCGCTTACAGTTGCAGAGGCAGGGAACATGGCGGTGTGCAGGCGGACGTGGTGCTGGCTACATCTTGATCTGGAAGCAACAAGAAGTAGACTGGGACACTAAGTGAAATGGAAGCAAAAGAGACCTCAGAGCCCGCCCCCACAGTGACACACTTCCTCCAACAAGGCCACACCCCCAATAGTGTCCCTCCCTATGAGTTTATGGATGTAGGCAGACTTTTCTATCCCACAACCACTCCCCAAATAACTACACAGAGGCTTAATATTGACTATAAATGCTCGACTGATAGCTTAAGCTTGTTTTAGCTAGCCCTTATACCTTAAATTCACCCATTTCTGTTAATCTGTGTGCTGCCCCAGAGGCTCGTTTACCTCATGCACACACTTCCCATCCTGCTCGCTCTGTGACTCACCGTGTCTCCTCAGACCCCTCAGACTCCGCCCTCCTCCTTCCCATCGTCCTTCTTGTCTGGATTTCCCACCCAATCCCTTCCTGCCCAACTCTAGGTCAGTCAGCCCTTTATTAACCAATGACAGTTATAGATATTTACAGTGTACAAAGATTGTTCCAGAGCATATGGGGGCCAATTATATTCAAACTGCCGCCACCCCATCTGTAGGCAATATCTATGGTTTTACCATTTTGTAGGTATTCTACTGAGTGGGTCTGCTCACTTAAGTCAATGCTTTGAGAGATATCCATGTTATAGCATGGTTTGGGGAAATATGAGTGGATATGTAGCTGTGGGAGCTGGTGCCCAGGAATGCTAGAAGAGAGTGTGTCAGACCCTAGGAGTTGCAGGCTCTTGGAAACCTTTTGAGGTGGGTGCTGGGAACTGAACTTGAGTCCTTGGTAAGAGCAGCATGCACTTTTTAACACTTGAGCTGCTTCTCTAGCCCAGGACTTCTTCATGACACAAACTGACGTATCTGGGAAGAGGGATGTCACCTGGGGAATTGCCTCCGTCAGTTTGGCCTATGGACATTTCTGCGGGACATTTGTGATAAATGGGAGGAGTTAGCCTACCATGGGTGGTGCCACCCCTGGGCTGGTGGTACTGGATTACATAAGAAAGGTCTCTGAGCAAGGCATGGAGCTTGTCGTGTAAGTTGGTAAGCAGTGCCTTCCATGGCCCCTGCTTCAATTCTCGCTTCCAGGTCCCTGCCTTGACTACCCTGGGTGATGGAGTGTGGCCTGTAAGTCACATAAACCTTCTCCGCCCCCAGCTGCTTCTGACCATTGCCTCTCCACAGCCACGGAGAAGCAAACCAGAGCATCTGTCATGGCAGAATGAGATATTTCTTTGAACAATTGGTACATTTTATTTATTCCTTTATTTATGGAGGGACATGTGACTTATTTCTGCTTTTTGGGTTCATAAGCACAGTACTGCTCCGGTCACTTGCCAGCTTGTTTTTGAGAATGGGATATCATTTTTCTTGGTTATGTACAGAGGGCTGAAGCTGCCAGGAGTTGCCAACCATTTTCACAGCCGCTACAGCGCTCTGCACACTCCGAGCAGCAGGTGATGGTTCCAGTTTCTCCAAGGTCTGGCTGCCTCTTGCTGTCGCCTTTTGGAGTGTAGCTATTGCAATGGTTGTGAAGTACGGCTTATGGTTTTGATTTATATTTCTCTAGTAAGCAGTGACATTGAGCATTTTGTGTGTGTGTCTTCTTATGGTACTATGGATCAAAGCCAGGGCTTTCTAGATTATTGCAACCTAGGTTTAAGACCATGGTGACTTAACCTGTCACCTTGGCTGGTGCAGAACAGTGACAGAAGAGCCTGCCTGGGGGTCCTGTGCCAAGTACTACAAGTGACTTTACAATTAGTGCATGCAAAGGTTCTCAGTGCCGTTGTCCCTTAAGGAAATGTGGTTTAAAAATGTCATTCCAAGTCCTTTCCCTCTGACTTCTTCTCCCTAGCCAGCACTCAGGAGACAGGTAGATCTTTGTGAGTTCAAGGCCAACCTCATCTACAGAGAGAGTTCCAGGATACCCAGGGCTACCATAGTAAGACCTTCTCTCAAACAAACAAAACCAAGAAGAAAAAAAAGTGTTCTGTTTTCTTATCATTTATTTGCTAATATTTTCTCGCATTCTCTTGAGAGTTGACCCCACTCTGCTATCATCTTTACATGGCTTTGGCTTGCCTTTGAGTCCCTCGTACTTCTGAAACCTATCCAGTCACTTAACATTGGAGAAGGGAGCCAGTGTTTATCAGCTAACATTCATTTTCACCCTTGTTGATCTCCATGGTAGGCCAGTGGCATATGTTATCGGTCCTATTTTCAGGTGTGAAACTGAAGCTCCAAATTATAAAGACGTCTTAGCCACCCTCTCCTCTCCACGGAATAAGAATAAGACAGGAGGTTTAAACCACATCCTATGGTCTAACATCCACATTCCATTTCCTGTAGCTGGTAGGACTCTTTCCAGCACAATGAGTTGACAGCAAATCTATCACATTTATAAAAAAGTTAAATACTTTATGAAAGGGGACAATTAAGGGCCTGGCCATTCACCTAATGTCACCCCCGCTGAAAGACGTGGGAGCCTAGCTTGGGAATGAGAAAACTCATGAGCACTCCGGGTAAGGCATTGTGTTATCATTTCCTTTCTGTGGCTGTCAGGGCAGCGCCACGCTGGCCATTATTCCACTTGGCATCGCAGGGTGGGAGCTGGCAGAATCAGGCCCCGAGGCACTCTGGGATACACATTAGTGAAGCAGATAAAGGAGTTTGCAATCACCTGGGTTTCCTAGTGAGATTAGGAAGGTGGAGACTATGGGGAGGGAAGGAGGGTCATGGGTAATGTCATGAGAGAGTGGCTGCCTGGGGAAGGCCATGAGGGCAGGTTTAAAAGAATTTTCTATCTTGAAATCTGAAATAGAGGGCGTATAATACAATGGAGAATAGAAGATAAAATAATGTAGTTGCATGGAGAGGGATGTTTGACACCAGGACCTTTAGTGTTTATTCCCTCCCTCCCCCCCTCCACACATTCCTTTTCCTCCTCCCTCTTCTTTTGGGTGCAAAGAAGCAGATATTCTGGAAGCTCCCTGCTTGGTTGTACAGGCTGAGGCTGCAGAGAGGACACAGCAGCTATTTTTTTTCACTCCTTCTGGGGACGTTTTTCCTGGGTCCAGCCGCCTGTACAATGAGGAGCTGCTCAGATGGTGTGGATGGGCCAGCGATGTGCTCTTGGTCAGAGGGGGAAAAGCCTTCTGATGCTCCCTGAACATGCCTTTGGTTTTCAGGCTCTTTATGGAGATTCTTGCTCTGGATGGTTGTGTGTTAAATGCTAGGGCAAGTCGGAGATAAAGGTTACCTCAGGCTTGGGGAGCCAGAGTCAGTTAAAAGTCTCTCATCACTAACTCTGTCTATAGACGGTTGCTGCACTCGTGGTTTGGCTTAGGTAGACAGCGTACTCAGAGACATGCCCCTCCATCCTGCCACTGTGTGGGCATGAGGGGTTCTGTAAGGGGTAAGAAGATGGATTGCTTCAGTTCCTTGGCTGAAATCCAGATGGGAAGCAGGTTGTTCTCGTCTTCAAGAAGACCTCTGGATAGGTTCAAGTCAAACCAGGAGGGTCAGGGTTATCTCTAGGGGAACCGAGTTTTGCATAGAAAGAGCTGCCTTGAATGAACGTTCTAAATTCCATGGCATTAGTTTTTGGATTTGCTGCATGTCTTGTTTACTAAGTGTATGAAGGACACAACACTTTTGGCCTCTTTGAGCCATGCCGCCCGTCTCTGAGCTATGTCTGCAGTGCATACCGTTGCAGGGAGCTGGCTGGCCTAGAGCTTTTTGTAAACATGGTGGATCCACCAAGCCATGCTCCTCAGCTGAGATGCAGTTTCCCTGTCTGTGGAGCACCCCATCTGGGTCTTAGATCTTGGAGTCTCTTGGCTCTTCTGGACCCTGGGTGGACCCCTATACAGTTGCTCTTTCTGCTTGTTGAGCTGGGAGTCACAACGTTCTCTGCTCTGAGCTAGGAGCCCTACATCTCCTATTACTGTCCACGAAATAGTAACAAGCTAGCTTATTAGCTTGTAAACCCCCACAACCCCATTTCACCACGTGAGGATGCTCTTTTTCTGTGATGTGCTTGGTTAAGAAGGAAAAAAGAGGCCCCAAGGTAAGGATGCTTGGACCCTATTGAACTGTATTATAAGACGAATGTCACTGTCACCTAATAATGCATTTCTATGTAACCTGGCACTATCATGGAGTTGGGAGAGGATATGAACTTCAATGGGGATGGAATCCTCTAGAGTCTAAAGGCTTACCAACTGTTTTTATGTTGATAAGTAAAACTTTTATTCTCAAATCATCTATAAAGACGAACAACGTATGCAAAGACTGCAGGCAGCTACTGTTTCAAGAGTCACTTTTGGATTAGAGAGACTGTTTTGTAGCTCAGCTATACATCAGTAAAGGTGTGTGTGCAATTCTGCTTAGTGAGCTTTCACTTGTCAGGCAACCTATGCATCCTTATTCTGGTTCAAGTATGATGTATCAGACAGTGGGGGGTGGGAAGGCTCTTGTCAGGGAGCATGGCTAACCCATTCACAGACACGTCAGGGAGGCTTTACCTTAGTGGCTTTGCCCCATTTATCCATTTAGCGAAGCTTCGGAAGTTCATAGACTTGATCTGTCGACACAGAAGGTGTAGCCATTACATTCTAAGAATGCTTCATACATTTGAATATGGTTGAAAAGGATTAAAAGAAGAAAACGTGTGTGTGTGTGTGTGTGTGTGTGTGTGTGTGTGTGTGTTGGACATGGGTGTGCTTACCTTCATGTGTAGATATTGAGTTTCTTCTTCCTCTTCTCATGATTTTTTTTGGTGGGGGAGAAGTCTCTCATTGAACTTGGAGCTCATTGGTGGCTAGACTGGCCAGCAGCCCCTGGGATCCATTTATCTCTACCCCAAGTTTTGGAGTTACAGACACACACCTCTGTGTCCAGTTTTTTTTTTTCCTGGGTGCTGGGGATCCAAATTTAGGTTCACGTGGTTGCACAGCGGTCACCTATCCATCTCATCTTTTCTTTGTTGGTGCATAATCTTCCCCATCGCTAATGTCTCTAGGGCTGTTCCACGATCACACTCACTACCCTGGTGGGCATGGGTGGTTGTGGTGGGTATGTCTGGGGGGTGGAACAGAGACCATAAGCTCTGCTAAACTTAGCATGTGTCCTTTCAGATCTTCATGGAAACAAATGGATCGTAATGATTCTTAAAGTAGGATTTGCACACCGGTTTTCTAGGTTCTTAAAGATTCTGACACAGTGTTCCGGCAAAGGTGCTATTTCTGAACGCCCTCACAGAGTGGCGCTTGCAAACTTCTCTCCATGTTCCTCCTCCTTTTACCTTGAGGTGGGGAATGATTTAGCCCAGGATGGTCTGGAATTTCCTGTGTAGCTGAGGATGACCTTGGACTTTGAATTCTCCTGCCTCTACCTCCTGAGCGCAGGGGTTACGGACATAAACCACCACACCTGGTTACTGTAGTACTGGGATTCGAACCCAGGGCTTTGTGCATGTTAGACCACACCCCCAGCACCATTGTGTGCTTCTTGTTCTGTTGGGGTTTATTTAAATGTGATCTCCCTCTGCTTCTCTTATCTTTCTCTAGATGGGGTGTAGCCCAGCTGACTGAGTTCCCACATGTTCACCTGTCCCCTTCTCCCTCCCCATGGGCAAGCAACCTCCTGGCTTAATGCCAACCTCCACATCTATTGTGCACACCATTTCTATAACATGAATAATAAAAACCCAGAGATAGATATTTGGGTTCAAGCTGAAGATCGGATAAGCAAAGCAGCCAGCCACTAGCTTACCCCTACCTCAGACTGAAAGGGTGATCCTGTCTCCATGAATCCTCAGAGTACAATGCTCTCTCCATGAATCCTCACAGACAATAGCTTTCCCTGTCTGGAAACTAAATCTTGACATGAGACCCTTTACTTCTTCCTTTTATACCTCCCTACGGCTGAGATTAAAGGCGTGTGATCCTAAGAACTGAGATACTGTTTCTCTTTGGGACTGGATCAATTTTGTGAAGCTCAGTGTGGCCTTGAAGTAACAGGATCCATCTGCCTTTGTCTCCTGAGTCCTGGGATTAAAGATGTGTACCACCACTGCCTGACCTCTATAACTTGTGGCTAGCTTTCCATTCTGAACCCTCAGGCAAGCTTTATTAAATCATAAATAATATATCACCACAACTTCCACTGGTCAAGGTTGCAGAGAAAAATCTTGTGTTCATATTGTTTAGGGAGCTTCAGTATTAGTCCCATGCTTTGACCTGTTGGATGGAAGGACTCTTGCTTTCCCTTAGCAATTCTTTTTAAACCGTGCAGGATATCTCACCCAATCCTGGAAGTAATTGGATCTTAGAGCTAAGTGAATGACCAAGCAGGTACTGAACTGCCAGTATCCAGCACTGTTCTACATTCCTAGTTTCAAACAGAAGAACCCATTGGTCCTATCTCAGACTGGCCTGATGCTCAGAATCCCAGGACTGGGGAGGTAGAGGCAGGTGCATCCCTGGGGCTCACCGGACAGTCAGCCTAGTTTATTGGACAATTTTCAAGTTGGGGGAGACCCTGTCTCGGAAAAAAAAAAGAGAAAGATGTGAGGCTGCTCTCCGTCCTGTACGCCCTCCCATCCCTGAGTTCTTTAGCCAGATGTTTCTTGCAGACACTACCTCCTGGCCCTAGCAGTGCCTGAAACAGAGAGGATGCTTTGAAGGCAGCATTGGAGTCTTGCTGCTGGCTCCATGGAGTACAGGAGCATGGAATGGTTGCCACCTTCCCCTACATCAGGCCAACTTCTTGACAGCTTCCTTCCTTTATACTGCCCCATGTGGGGAGCTCACCCACCCCACTCCCAACACAACTCTCCCAGGAGTTCTGAGCATTTCAGACCTTGGGAATCAGCTGGCTGGCTGTGTTTATTAGAGAGCCTTTGTTTTCTTCTTTGAGGACAGGAAGCTCATTAGCAACAAGCTAGAACAATCAACCTTTAACCCAGGCTTTAAAATGTCCCCTGTGGAGTGAGAGTGTTTTTTTTTAAGGGGAGGGGGGGGGCTTGGTCAGGGCATAGCCAAATCAGTTGCCAAGATGCCCAAAAAGGATGAAGGCAGGTCACATTCCTGAGATTTTGAGGTTCCCCTGGGGTGTGTGCTTTCCGTCTATGGAAAAGCTGGGACAAAGTATAATGTGGCAATTAGTGACAATGGCCCTGGAGTCTGGCAATTGGCTCCATGTTACAATCCAGCCACTTACTGCCTGTGGCCTTGGGTGAGTTATTTAACCCTAGATTCCTTATCTTTATAACAGGGGTACATAGTAAAAAGATCCTTCATGACATGATGGTGAGGTATAAGTGATCTCTGTGTTGTTTATTAAGAAATTCATTAATTCTTTGACTCACCCCATTGCTGTGTGAGGAGATGTGTGAATGAACACGCCCTTGCTTTTGAGGAGTAAATACTCAGTGGGAAAGGCAAAATGTATGTGTCATTATAAGATTTATAAAATGCACACCCCAAGCTTTGGGAGCATGCTGAGGAACGGTGTGGGTACAGTGCTGGTGGTGCTTGTGCTGTGACTGTATGTGTATTAAGACTCTGTCACAGCAGTGGTGATGGTGACCATAAGGTCATAAAGGCAGAAGGTCATAAGGTAATAGTAATGATGGTGCTGCTGATGCCGGGCCTGTGATGTGCGATGTCATAGTTGCAGTGACAGTCACCGCAGTCAGAGTCAAGGGCTGCAGTGTGCAGAAGCAGAAAAGAGAAACTTTCTAAGTGGTGCTGGTACAGTAATGAGAGCACTTGTCTTGGAGGTCACAGAAATGACTACCCTAAGCATAGAGTCTCAGGTGAGAGCTTGTTCTATTCATTCATTCATTCATTCATTCATTCATTCATTCATTTTTTTCAGCACTCAGACTTTAACTTGGGGCCTTTTGCATGCATGCCACACACACTCTGGACCACTGAGCTTACGTTCCCAGCATTGTTTTGTTTGTTTATTTTACCAGGTCTCATGCAGCTCAGGCTGGCCTTAGACATACTATGTCACGGAGGATGACCTTGATTCTTGATTCTTTTGCTTCTACCTCTTAAGTAAGGAGATTATAGGCCTGCACCACCATGCTGAGAGGGGAGTGGGGTCTCAGAACCAGGTCTTCATCCGAAAGAAGAGACATCAATGAAACAGGAGTGGAAACCTACTCTGGAAAACCCAGTTGGCCCTCTGCGGAACATGCAGCAGGTATTTTACTGGGCTGCTAATCCTGAGGGTGACAGTGAGTCGGTGATCTGGCTTCTTTTCATCTTTGGTGGCAGTTGTCTTAATATGTTCTCTTTAAGATGGCTACAGAAGGGGAGGGGGAAGATGGAGGATTGGCCGTCATCTCTAATGGCTGGGGACTGTCATTCAGCTGTGTATCCTGGGGCAACAAGGAAGCAGATTGGTGAGTTTTAGCCTGTGTCTGCCACTGTTATGACCTTGAAAGATAGACTTCCCTCGGACCTAAGTAGGAAAGCGATATGTGTGCTTTTCCACATCTTCAGCCCAAATTTCTTATTGGAGATAAGCACAGCCAACTGTGGCTGTAACTGATTGGTAGCACCTGTGTTTGGCATGTGTGAAACCCTGGGTACAGTCCTAAGTATCAATTAACCAACTAACCCCACAACAAAACTGGACCCTGAAATTATTTTTTTTACAATTACACTTATATAGCCCATGTAACCCTAAGAGATGTATCATTTAGTTTTACTTATTTTTGAACTATATATAGAGGTATCACAGTCAGCCTTTATCGTGGAGTAATAAGGATCGGGAAAAACAGGCTGAACAGATGTTCATTCTATTCAGAGCTCCAGGGTCCCCTACCTCAGATCTAGCTTCCCCCAGGTCATTTCCACACCTGTCCCCACCCCCAATGGGCGAGGTCAGGGCAACAGGTGTGGACAGAGTGAATATCTCACTACAAGTCTTCTTCTATTTGATTTTGTTTTACTCAAGTGTTGTGTCTAAGAATATGCAGGGTGACAGAGAAAACTCCCATTTGACTTAGACATCTTCTGTGCTACTAAGACGAGAAAGGTTTTTTTTTTTTTTTTTTTTTTTTTTTTTTTTTTAAGACATCTGACGTCACACATCCTATTTTCTGAGCCACAATGTCAAGGTATATGGTGTAAGTTTAGCCTGGGTATTTCTGTGAGCATGTTTGTTTTAAATGAATTCACATTTTAATCAGTCAGCTTTGAGAAAAGTACAATATGTGTCTGGTTCTCATCTGCTCATTTGAAGGTCCAAGTGGAGTACAGGGGAATTCTGCCAGCAGATGGTGTTTGGCCTTGGACTGGAGCATCTCCTGCCCACTGTTCTTCAGCCTGTTGCTTCACTCTGCAGTCTGAATTTGCTAGATTCCATAGTCATGTAAGCCAATTCCTTAAAATAAGGCTTTCTATTTTTATACACATTCCATTGATCCCATTTTTTCCAGGGAGCCCTGACTGATACAGTTATGTTTGGATGGTTTCCTGACTTTTTTCTTCTGTTGTGAGCTGGTGTATACTTACTTTCTTGTCTGTGTTTTGGATGCCTGTATACAAGGCTTTTCTCTAGAAGAACGTTTCAAAGTTCAACTCTTGGCTTGGTTTACACTTCTGTGATTACTACTGTGTAGTCATTTTTCTTCTCTATGGCTTTATTCTCAGGGAAATGCTTGTTCAGAATTTGGTAAGGATTTTCTATCATATTTTCACCCCTTGTCCATGCCAGATAATTTTAGTTATAGATTGTCATTTTATTTCCTTCAGGGATCTTCAATGCTTTAGTTTGTTGACAGAGAAGTTTTGTTTACTGAACTTTTGATACTGAAGTTCTTTCTTTTTTTGTAACTGATTTATTTTCATGTATGTGTGGCTGTGTGTGTACCTACTGGTCCGTGTATGTGTAGCACATACATGCAGTGCTCAAAAGGGCCAGAAGAAGGCGTGGGACCCCTGGGGCTGAGGTGCAGGCATTTGTGTGTCCTGGAAACCCAACCCTGGTCTTGTATAGGAGCCGTGTTGCACAGCCGTCTATACTGACATCCTTAATTCTAAAGTTGAATCCATCTTTGTAATTTGTGTTTCATTTGAGCATCAAACAGTTGATCTTAGAGATCATCTTCCACATTTCCTTTAAAAATCTTAGCCTTTTCCTTTACATCTAAATTCTTTAAAAATTATGTATTTACTCATGTGTGTGTGTGAGAGAGACAGAATATGAGAGAGAGAAAGAGAGAGAGGGCAAGAGAGGGAGAGAGAGCACTGTGTGTACATGCACCTAGAGTTGCTGGTTGACTCAGGTATCTTCCTCAGTTTCTCCCCACCTTATTTTTTTTGAGGCAGCATCTTCCACCAAATCAATTGAGGTAGACCAGCTGTCCTGCAAGCCTCAAGGATCCTCCTGTCTGTTTTCCTGGTGCTTATATTACAGGCACATGCCACTGCGCCTGGCTTTTTAGGAAAAGTGGATGGGACACTGGATCTCTGAATCTAGGTCCTCATGATTGCATATGAAGCCCTTACTAACTGAGCCATCTTCCTAGACTCTAGGTTGAGTTGTGATGGCTAATCTCAGTTGTCAACTTGACAAAATCTAGAACCACACAGGAGCTATACCTTTGGGCATAAACTCCTGTGAAGGATTATCTTGATTTGCTCAATGGAGATGGGAAGGCCTGTCTGCCCAGGGCGGCAGCATTCCCTGGGCTAGGATTCTGCGCTGCATAAAAAGGAGAAAGTGAGCGGAGCACAGCTTTCATGGCTCTCTGCTCCCTGACTCCTATGTAGTGTGACCAGCCACCTCCATCTCCTGCCACACTGACCTCCCTGTCATAATGGACAGACACTGATACAGGATGGACTGTACCCGGGAACTGTAAGCTGTGATAAGCCCATCTCCCCTAGGCTGCTTTAGTCAGGATGTTTATGACAGCCACAGAGACGTGTCAAACAGATGTCACTACAGCTTGGCTCACAAATTAACCGAGGGACCTCATTTAATCTAAAAAAATGAATCCACAGAGCAATTTTGTTACCAAGAGAGCTGAACAAATAAGGGCTCCTTCCTCTTGCAGGCCTAGTTGTAGACTTGGAGGGAGGAGATTTTAAAGTCCATTGCCAAGTTATCTGGACATCGTAGCATGGACTTAATCCTACCACTTGTGGAACTAAGGAGAAAGGATTGTGAGTTCCAGGCCAGCCTGCGAAAAGAAGAAGATGGTCTCAAAAGATTTCAAAAAATTGTCTGAACAAAACCCACTTTTTTTTTTTTTTTTTTTGAGCACCTGCTTATTTAAGCTATTGTACCAAGTATGATGTTGCAAAGAGGCCTGGGACTTTTTCAGGAACTGTAGGTCTTGGGGCAGAAAAGGTACTAGTGATTGTTATTAGTGAACCCCTTAAACCTTTCTTATGGCTGGCATCTGAGGGTTTCTGAGCTGCTAGGGCCCGAGTAGGTACAACAGGTTCTTTGTGAGTGTGTGACATAGTTTGTTGTAAACAACTGGGCATTCTTCCTAAGTTTTATCTGGAGCCCTGGGCACAAGCATGGTCCACCCCTGGCTCACCAACCACCTGAAGGCTGCTATGGATGGGGTCGGAAA